>NC_135305.1:171740136-172044559 GCF_048772815.1 Callospermophilus lateralis
AAAATTTTGACACTCGGTTTTGGACTCTTTCTTGGGGCTTCATTATCTGCCATCAGGGGAGAGTTGAGAGTTTGGAAAAGCACGCTGGGGAAGGGGGAGAGGATAGGACTCCTCAGGGTGACTTTCTGGGACACATTTGGATGAGGGCTATGAAGACTGATATCGATCTCAACCAAATGGTAAAAAACAAACCTCCCTGAAACGTCAGCAGATATTCGGACTACCCTGTGCCCGTGGCAGTCTCTGAAGTTTCTGGTAAAACTGGAAATGCTCTCTGACCAGAAATACAGTCCCTCCATGCCACACGGAGACACACAGAATATCAAACACGCTCCCTCAAACCCCGCAGTTCCTCAGCCTCTCCGAGGTCACCCACGTGTGTTTATGAATCCTTGGTGACAGTGTGTCCCAGGCACCATATCCCAGGACTTCATATGCACTCCCCCTTTACCAATCCCCTGAGAGAGGTATTATTAGTGTCTACTTTTTCAGATGAGGCCAGTAAGGTTCAGAGAGATGAAATAACCCGCCCACGATCACACTGTTCCCAGGAGAGCTGGATTTGAACCCAGGTCTGACTCCAAACTCTATGTCCAAACATTACTCTCTACCACATGCACGCTCCCCAAACTAAAAATGAGTTGCAGAGCCACTTCCTGCACTTTCCACCTGTTTTTTGTTTTGTTTTGTTTTAGCACCTAAAGCCAGAATGAGGCATAATAGCACCCTTGGGACAGTTTTGAAAGGCTCTGGTACCTGGCCCTCAGACACCATGTCCCTCTGGGTGAAGGACACCCACCCCATTGCATTCCCTCCTCTTAAAGATCAGAGTTAATGGACACTGAGAATTGACAGATTCAATCCAGGCAACCTGCAGCCAAATTACACCAAGGCTCAAGGTGGAAGAAGTGCCAGTAATCTTAGTTGCTTCTCTAGACTAGTGAACCCTCTATCCATCCGTTTGGGTTTACCTAGAGTCATTTTTCTTCTTTTTAAAGATAGGTGGTGCACACCTGTAATCTCAGCAACCCAAGAGGCTGAGGCAGGAGGATCTCAAGTTGGAGGCCAGCTTCCTTAACTTAGTGAGGCCCTAAGCAACTTAGCGAGACCCTATGTCATAATGAAAAATACAGAAGGGCTGCGGATGTGGCTCAGTGGTAAAGTGCCCCTGGGTTTCATCCCTAGTACCAACCACAAAAAAAGAAAAAGAAAAAAAAGGAAAATAAAAATAAAGATAGGGGGAAAATGCAAATCTCCCACACCAGCTCCAGAATCTCAATCAGTAAAATTGAGTGCTCTCTTTCTTTCTTTCCTCTCTCTCTCTCTCTTTACCTGCCTCCAAAGCGGTGGCTAGGGATTTTTTTTTTTTTTTTAAGTAGCAAACATTTTATCTTTTCATACCTTTTGTTTTCTCTGGTCTGTGCTGCGTGCTTGTGTGTTGTGGGAACTTGATCTGTGAACAAAAATATTAAACATAAACACCTGCCTCACCTCCGTTCTTCTTTCCTCCTTAGGTGAAGGCAGCTTCCAAATATGTGGACGTACCTGTGAGTATTTGAAAATTGCTTTTCGTGGGTTTGTTGTTTTGTCTGAAATTTTTTTTTCCTGTTTTGGCTTTGCTTTGTTGGTGCTGTTCGTCACTTGCTACTAAACTGTATAATCCCCACTTGATCATCAGAAAGAGAGAAGTCAAGACCCCTTTCGTTAGTAGGATCTTTTTCAGACCAGAGCGTATGGTTTCCTTCACCAGGAAGAGAGTGTTCCAGCTGCAGGGTGAACCTAGCTCACTTTCACTTGTCTTTTTCTTGATTTCTCTGGATCGTTTCTTTCTGTTTCCATCCTGCTCACCCCCACCCCTTACATGAACATCTTAAGAGTAGAGCTCTGAGCTAGAAATTTGCACAAGAGTACCAGTATCTTTTTTTATATATGTATATATTAAACAATATATATATATATATATTATATATATATATATAATATGTATACAGTAAATAAATATATATATATAAATTAGCTGTAGGCAGACAGCATGCCTTTATTTCATTTATTTATTTTTATGTGGTGATGAGGATCGAACCCAGTGCCTCACACATGCTAGGCAAGTGCTCTACCACCGCGCCACAACCCCAGCCCAAACAGTATCTTTTTTTAAAGCAAATAAATTCTGAATTTGTTCATTTGGGGGTCAGTTCTGCAGTTGTTTTAAGGAAACCTTACAAAAACTGCTTATAATTAGTGCAGGCCTCATTAATGGCAAGAGCCCTCAAAGTTCACAGATAAAGCACTCCAAGTTGCCCAAAATTTACATTTAAATTGAGGTTAAGTACTATACATGAATGCTAAAAAGTATGGGATTACCTGTGATAAACCAGGGTACATTTATAGACAGACTTTGCTCTGCCTATTAGCAAAATAAAATTGGAGAGATTTAAATATATTCCAATAAAGGAGGGAAGAAAATGATTCTGTTTCTCCATTTCTAACAAAAGAGGTGTGAGTCTATTATAAAATATTAAATTTAGAGAGCTTATCTCAACAGCCACCAAGGGTCTTGTACTGAGCATTTCTCATTCTGAACGTGGTTAAGTACCCTCCTTGTTCAAATACTTATTTGTTAAAATTTGTTTTTTTCTAAAAGGATTTATATTAACATTTAAATTCATTTCCCCAGGAAGCTAAGTGTGTAATGGTTTATTGGCTTATTCCTCTAAGGAAGACAAAATGGAAAATTGGAGTGAATTTAGCATTAGCATATATTTTGTTTGTTTAATGAAAGAATGTGCAATCAATAATTATGCTTTGAATTCATATAATACTTCTCATCAAGGGACCTCCGATTCCTTCATGTAGGCAGAAGAATGGAGAATAGAAAAAGCTCACAAAACCACAGCAAAGAAGTTAAGCAATTGGCTTTGTCAAGCCCTAAAGTATAAACTTTGGCTTCATGGGGAGTCTCTGGCCCTGGTTCTCCATCTTTAAAATGGAGATACTAATACCAAATTCCATGCAGAACAGGCAGCACCTGACCTGGCACTCAGCCGACACGTCATCAGAGAAGGGCATGCAACGGTATCAATGTCCAGAGCGCAAGTCCGGATGAACGGTGGACGTCAGCCCTGCCCTCCCTGGTCTTCACCAGTGACCGAGATTGACATTCTCATCTCCCAGTACAGATCTGGCATGTCAGTCTGTTTTCAGTAGCCCTCAAAGCAGAGGAGAGATCTCCACATGGAGCTCTGGCTGGTGACCCTGTAGACAAGGCCCATACATGGAGAAATTTGATCTAGCCATTGATGTTACCAAGCTGTTAGGTTGAACCACATGAGAATGGCATTTTATAGAAGTCGAAGGGAGATCAAGATCAGCAATTTTTAATGGCTCAATATAAGAATAATTCTTCTTCTTCTTCTTCTTCTTCTTCTTCTTCTTCTTCTTCTTCTTCTTCTTCTTCCTCTTCCTCCTCTTCCTCTTCTCCTTCTCCTTCTCCTTCTCCTTCTTCTTTTAGTACCAGGGTTTGAACCAGGGGTACTTAGCCATCGAGTCACAGCCCCAGCCCTTTTTTTACATTTTATTTTGAGACAGGGTCTCACTAAGTCACTTAGGACCTCAATAAGTTGCTGAGGCTAGCCTTGAACGTGCAATCCTCCTTCCTCAGACTCCCAAGCCACTGGATTGACAGGCGTGCACTCAGCTTAATAATTCTTGCAAGCCAGATTCATATTTATTGTGAAGAAGGGGGTAAAATGGACTCTATATTAATATGAAAGTGTTCAGATCTTAGTCATTTAGTCATTTGTGTATTCAAAGTCTTGTTAGGATAGGAAAGATCAAAAGAGAATTTTCAGAGGGCTGGGGCTGTGGCTCAGTGGTAGAGCTCTTGCCTAGCGTGTGTGATCCTCAGCACCACATAGAAATAAGTAAATAAAATAAAGGTATTGTATCCATCTACAACTTTTTTCTTTTTTAAAGAGAGATAATTATCAGTTTCTGCACTCTATGGAGGAAAAAAAATGAATCACTCAGTATGTCCCCAAATGTGATATATTTGCCATTGAAGATGAACAAAGTAATTAAGGTACCTATAACTACTACCACTGTATGTGCTGGGCACTGTTTTAAGCTCTTTATTTTTAGTCTTCACAAGTGCCTCACTTTAAAGATGAGGAAACTGAGGCCCAGAAATGTTAAATTGCTCCAAGCAGCACAGCCGGTAATCAACAGAGGTAAGATTTAAAGCAATGATCTTAACCACTATGTCCTGCTGAAAGATGATTTTAGCACATAGACATCCATCTTTATTTGCATAGTTGAGTCATGATTTTAGTATCAGAAAATATGATTAGCACATAAGACCCACGACTGCACCAGTTATTACTGGCTTAGGAACAATGTTAAAGTTTAAAATTAAGTTCAACAATGTGTACTTTTATAGTTCATCATATTTTAACGTGTCTGATAAATAATCATTTTATGGAAAATAGTAGTGTACAATCCACACATAGACAATACGTACATAGTTTTTTTTTGTTGTTGTTATTTTGTTTTGGGGGGTGAGTATTAATACTGGGAATTGAACTCAGGGGCGCTTGACCACTGAGCCACATCCCCAGCCCTTTTTCATATCCTATTTAGAGACAGGGTCTCACTGAGTTGCTTAGTGCCTCCTGGTTGAACCTGCGATCCTCCTATCTCAGCCTCCTGATCCACTGGGATGACAGGAGTGCACCACGGCGCCCAGTATTGTTTACGTGTAGTAAATAATTATCATTTGCTTCTGAAAACAATCCTATGAGGATTAATTAATTTCATCCTGTTTTACAGATGAGGAAACTGAGACAGAGAGGTTAAGTAGCATGCCTAAGTTCACCAGGCAAGTCAGTAGGGAGTAGAGATCCAGGGATCCGACTGTGGGTGTAGCTCAGTGGTGCAATAGCTTGCTTCATACAAACAGGGCTCTGGGTTTAATCCCCAGCACCAAGGGAAGAAATAAAATAAAAAAGATCCAAGGTCTCAGTTTGACTGTAGAGCCTGAGCTTACAGAGATATGGCAGAGTCTTCAGCATTAGCTCCTAAGAGACAATAGTGCATGTCTCACTCCGACTCAGCCTTCTGTGACAGTCGTCTGGTAGCTCCCAATCAACTTTAGTAGGAGCATTTACACCATGGGAATTGGCAGACCCTACAAATTGGAGCTTGTTTACCTAATTTTGTTGTTGTTGTTGTTGTTGTTTTGTTCTTTCTGAGAGCCAGTTCAATCAGGACTGACTATCACCAGCAGCCCCCAAACCAGAATATGCAGCAGTTAAACTTGCAAAGATTTTTTGTTTTGTTTTGTTTTGTTTCTTTGCTCATTTTTTAATTGGGATTCCCAGACTTCACCTCTAGAGATTCTGATTCAGTAGTTCTGGAGGGGAGCCTGGAAATCTCTTTCTAAAAAGATCTTCATGTTCATCTGATACATGATACAAATTTGGAAACCAATGGATAAATCAGTGATATTTTTACCTTGGCTGTGTCAGGAAACATCTGGAGAGATTTTATAAGTATTACTGCCCAGGTTCCTTGCCAGACATGTTAAAACAGAATCTCTGGGCAGTGGGTAGAGGTGGGGCCACAGGCAATCAGTGTTTATAAAGCTTCTAGATCCTTCTTTGTTTGCAGCCAGGTTTAAGTACCATTGGATACAAAGCCAGGCATGGTGGTGCATGCCTGTAATCCCAGCAACTAGGGATGTTGAGGCAGGGGGATTGCAAGCTTGAGGCCAGCCTCAACAACTTATGGAGGCCCTAAGCAATTTAGCAAGATCTATCGAAAGAGGAAAAATAGAAAGGGCTGGGGATGTGGCTCAGTAGTTAGATGCCCCTGGGTTCAATCCCCAGTACCAAAAAGAGAGAGAGAGAGAGAGAGAAGAAGAAGAAGAAGAAGAACTATTGGGACAATCATTTCTCAAGTCATGGTCCAAAGTTCGAGTTCATCTGTGTCACCCTATGAGGTTTCTGGCACATCATTTATTAGTTGAGTTCTGTGTAGGGAGTAGCAATTACTTTAGAGATTTGCCTCTTAATTATCCCCACTAGTGGAAAGAAGAACTGCTACCAGTCATTCCAACCATTGCATAATCCCCAAAGCATCTCTCTGTGTCTTAGATATAAGATTCAACCTTTCGTTATATGTAGCAGATTTGCATTCATTCTTAGGGGTTGCTTGGGATGCTGAAAATTTGGGTTTGTTTTCCCCAAGCTCAGACGTATCCCAATGGGGGCTAGCTAAGTTGAAATGTCCTGTTTTTCCTAAGCCACAGAATCACTTACTCATGAATCATGTCTTCCACACGTGGTGGTGTTACTTGTACAGATATGTATTTATTGTATTTAAATATTTTCTAAAAACTATGTCAGATTCTGAGTCTGTCCAAGCCACATTTATAAGCTGTCCCTTAAAAGTTGATCTGACTGTGTGTGAACAGCAATGTAATATAAAGTTTAATTTATCTAATGGTATCAGTTTTCCAGTCAAGTTTATTTTTTAATTGTAAATACTTTTCAGCTTATTGTGTGTCGACAGTTTAGATTTTGTTTTGATTGGAAATCTACTTAAAATGCATTATACATTGTTTCTGCATTTTTATTCCTGTGTGGGTTTTGTTTGTTTGTTTGTTTTTGTTTTTTGAGAGGTATTTTTGGTTTTTGTTTGTTTCTTGGTACTAGGGATTGAACTCAGGGGCACTTAACCACAGAGCCACATACCCAGCCATTTTTAAAAATATTTTATTTAGAGACAGGGTCTCACTAAATTGCTTAGGGCCTTGCTAAGTTGCTGAGGCTGACTTTGAACGCACGATCCTCCTGCCTCAGCCTCCTGAGCTGCTGGGATTCCAGGCATGTACCACCACGCCTATCCCTGGGTTTTTGACCAGGGAACTATCATTTAATCTTTCCTCAATGGCCCAATGGTGCAGGGCCAGCTCACCCCGTCCCCTTTTGTTCCAGACCCCAGCAATTAGTGAGTCTTTATGTCTCAGGGTACAGCCTGGCAGGCTCGTCCCTCATGCCTGGCACAGGAGGGCAGAGGACAGGGCCTTCTTACCAGCACGCCTGGCTTCCACCATCTCCCCAAGCCCCATTCCTGGCCCATCAAGGGATGACAAACAAAACTCATTGGAACCGAATGTGAAGCTGGCTTAAAAGGAAGGTCGTTGGGAGTGACAGTCTGAGGACTATGATAAAAGAAGTACATATTTTGTGCAGAGACTTTATTATTTTCATCTTGACACAGCTCCACTGAGGACCCTTTTTACATCTTGGGTCTCAAGTAGATTGAAGAAGTAGATAGGGCCCTGGTGTGATATAATATCAGGAAGGGGAGTCAGGGGCTGATGTTGACATTGCAATTTATGGCTTTTGAGACAATTTCATATACATTATTTTAGCTGATGATCATAACAATCCTTGAAGGTAAGTCAGGAACCTGTTATTAGTCCCATTTTACAGGTGGCATAACTGAGGCCCAGAGAAGTCTAATGATTTGCATAAATTTCAAGGTTTTTTTCGGGGGAGAAGGAGGTGGATTCAGTAATAATCCATACAGTGTGCCTGAAGAGCTTTGAAAAGGAGGTAGAGGTAGGACTTGCAAATTCATTCATAGATTTGTTTACTCTGCAATTATTTACTGAGCAACTACTATGTGCCAGGCACTATTCTGTGAGCTGGAAGTACAACAGAAAACAGACCAATGGTCCTTTATTCATGTATCTTATGTTTAGTGGGAGAAGATAGACAAAAAAACAATCAAATAAATATACAGTACAATGTTAAGCTATTGATTTTAAAAAATATTTTAAAAAAATAAGAGTCAACAGAGCTTCTTAACTACCTGGGTGAGATGAATCAAACTAATTTTTTTTTTAAATCAGAGCTTTTTTAAAACTTAAATGAAATGCCCCTGTGAGGACAGTAAGCCTTGTTGAAAGAAGGAATGATGAAAATAGCATCCTTCTAGATGTCTGTTTGTAACATCATGGGTTCCTGATAGATCTGCTGAACTTGGCTTTGGACCGTAGCTCTAAGATGGCTGCGTGCACCCAGGAAAAGGCTGCATCTGCCACAAGTATCACAAGGGAAGAAATGGAAACAACAATAATAAGTTTCTCAAGTCCCCAGGTAGGGGTCCCCATCCCTACCGAGAATGTCCTTTGATGTGAGGCTGCCAAAGAGAGAGGGGAGAGGTGCCAGTTTGGAATTGATAAGCTGACACGTCTCATTGGAGAACCGCTATTGTTTCGTATCATAAAACTGCAACAATTATAGGACCATCATGGACCCTGCTCAATCCATTTGCTGAAAATTGCTTGAAAGTGTAACACTTGACTACTGTGGCTTTGGGTTGTCCTCATTGTTTTTCAAATTAATACCTTGTCATTGTTTCAGCGGGTGTTAAGAAATGTTACTAGCATCCCGGGGGCCAGGGATTGGCCCTTTGCTTGATAATTGTTTGCTTTGTATGAGGGGGAAAAAAATATATACAGTCCTACTGTTTCCAAACCTTCCTCATTTTCACCCTGGAAATTACACAGAAGTGTTAACTAACTTCAATTTGCAGTGCCTGACAGTCCCCGTCTTGTAGAGAAATGATACTTTGTGATCTAAGGTAAATCACAGTAATGAAAACTAATCTTTTTAGTTATTAGCAAACATACATCTCTATTGTGGAAATTTAAGGGGTTTGTGGCAGTTCTGCTAATGACCCATATTACAGTGTTTTAATAGGTTTCTTTGGAGATAACTTTGATTTTGACATCTCAAGCGGTGTACATCCTGAGATTTTTTTTTCTTTTACTTCCTTACAATAAGTCATTGCCTGAGCACTGGATGAACCACCTGCTTACCTTTCCAGAAAATCTAATTTATTTAAAAATCTTCCCCTCCTCCCCTAGCTTGCTGTGGTTCTTGGGATTTTGTTTTTTTTTTTTTTTTAATCTTCAACTTTAAGGCTACATTACAAAAGAAACACTAATGTCTCCAATATGTTAACTAATTAGCAAATTCTCACTCTATGTACTCAGGTTAAACTATTCCCCAAAATGGACTTGGCCAGGAAGAGTTATAGTTTTCTTTCTTTCAATATTTATGTTTTAGTTATAATTGGACACAATATCTTTACTTATTTATTTATATATGATGCTGAGGATCGAACTCAGGGCCTTGCACATGCTAGGCAAGTGCTCTACCACTAAGCCACAACCCCAGCCCCTGATTATAGCTTTCTTTTTTAAGAGGAAAAGGAGAGAGATAGTAAAATATCTATATGCATCAGGGGGGGTTCAATGGAAAGCCAGAGAATATTTCTGGTGAAGATACAGTGAAGATTCATCCATTAGATAAAATTGCCAGAAAACAAAAAAACGGTAGGGGAAAAAAAAAAAAATCTGCAATTCCAACTCTCCTCTTTGCCTGGCTTGATTTCTGAAAGAACAGAAAAGGCTAATATCAATTCCTACCAGTCCGGGCTGTGTGCGGCTATGCCGTGGCTGCAAACCTGGTCCTGCCAAAACGGTGCAGAGGCTAGGAGGGGCTGCGGGTGGGAGCCAGGACAAATGGGTCATCCCTAAGAGTCACTGTCTGCAAATCCCATTTTCATGTTTTCCTGTTTCTTTGCAGAAACCTGGAATGGATGTGGCCGACGCCTACGTGACTTTCGTCCGCCACTCTCAGGATGTCCTGCGTGATAAGGTCAATGAGGAGATGTATATAGAAAGGTTATTTGATGTAAGTAAATGCCTTCTCCTCCTTGAAGACCAAGGAGGAGACCCTCCAAAATGTGACAAAATAAGAGACAGGAGGATAAGTCACATTTTGAGAAAATGGATTGCTCCTGATTTCAAGCAAAATCTTTTCCTCTTCCTCTGCCTTAGGCGCCTATCTGTCATGTGTCTGTTCTGAACCCACCCCTGGTGTGGCAGTGTCTCGGTCCCAAGGCTGTGTGTTACACGTAGGACAGCACGCAGGCGCGTCCCCGCACGGAGCTTGTGAGGCAGCATCTGTAACTGGCAAAGACCTGGTCTTCCTCCTTGCAATCTGGCCTCACATGAGGGAGGCTGGGGGGGCTACCTCCCCGATACCAGCAGTGGCGTGGCATGCAGATGTGCAGATGTGCAGTAAATGTCACATTATTATGGCTTCAAAGATGATTTCATTTCTACAAGACCAGAAATCCTTAGCCCTGGGTTTTGGCAAAGTGGTAGGGATTGATATTAGCACTTTTTCCTGCTCTTTTCAGAAATCAAGCCAGGGTTTGGGCAACAGTGACTGGGCCAGGTGCCTGTCTGAACAGTGGTGCCCCGCCCCCACCCACTCACCTGAAAAAAATGCATGGAGAAGCAGGTATTCCAAAGTGAGGACGCTGGGCTGCCAGACCCAGGTCAAACTTCAGATTTCTTATTTCCACTGTGACTACATCTGCATAGCAAAGCAAGCCACCGAGGCAAAAAGAAAAAAAAAAAAGAATCTGCTTTGGTCTCAAATTGCCTGCCTCTTTCAGACCAAAACAGATGGGGTTGCTTAATATAGCCAGGTATTTTGTTTCCCATTTCCCCCCAGTTTGCCAGTGGAGACCCGGCCAGAGTGCATGGAAGCCAATGTCCTTGTCTCCGTGTGGCTCTAATTGTGCAGACTACTTCTGTCTCGTGAAACGTGAGCTCCTCCTGTCCAGGTTTCTTGTATTTTTAGTGCCAGCCCGAACATTAATGTTTTGGTCTATTATGGAATCCTTGTTTCTATATTTTTTCTGTGATTGTGTTCACCAATTTACACTGAGTTTTGTGTGTGTGTGTGTGTGTGTGTGCGTGTGTGTGTGCGCGTGTGTGTTTTTGTTCCATAGCTAAGTGAGCTCATTGTTGGCACCGCTTTCGGATTCTGCAGCTTCTGACTTTTAAATGCTTTGTCTTCCAGCTCATTTGCTTTCCTAGTGTGTTGAAAAGGCTTCTCTCTCTCTCTCTCTCTCTCTTTTTTCTTCCCTTTTCCCAATTGTCCCCTCTCTGTGTTCCATACCCCTCTCCCCCGCATCACCTTCCTGCACCACAAAACCCTTCTTACTTTTTAATTCCCACTCCTCCTCTCTTGGATTAAAATGGAACTTATCTCTCATGTCAAATGTTTTATCACATTATATCAAGTGGCATGAATTAGAATCAAATAATCTTCCTGTGTACATCTTCTACCATGACCCACATCCACTGAGAATGCCTCATACATACATAAAGCTCACCAGCGGGTCCTCTCCCTTCTCTGCATGTGCGCCTTTATCAAAGTCCTGAGCTTAATATATCTGGGGCACAATCCCCCCCTCCCATAGGCATTGAAAACAGACAGGCAGCACCCTCGGGGTCTGCAGTTAGGAGTGTGGACACTCTTCCCCTCTCTGCTGAATTCAATTCCAAACCACAAATTTTCAAGAAGCCTGTGGATTGTTCTTTTCAATGCCTAGGTTGCCTTTTTTTCTTTTCTTTTCTTTTCCTTTGATCGGTTATCTTCTGATTCTCGGTTTTGTGTGGCTCGCGTATGCGTGTGCACCCCTGTATGCGTGCGCGCATGTGTATGCGCGTGCGTGCATGTCCCTGCACGAGCGTGTGTGTGCCATGATCTCGCTGGAACTTCAAAAACACCTTGTACTGAATTGGAGGCTTCATCTGCAGTTTAACCTGTCACTTCATGGATATGAAATAATCCCCTCTTTTTCTTTCTTTCTTTCTTTTTTTCTTTTTTGTTTTGTTTTAAATTTCAAAGTAGAAGAAGGGAAAATAACTTTTTAAAGTAGTCTTGCAAAAAGCCAGCAAGGCAAATGATCTCTTTGGGGGCTCTTTTTAAAGAAAGGGACAGCCCACTTTTGATGCAAAAAAGTAAAGAGTCCAGCCTTGGCAGCAGATACAGAAGGTGAAAGTGGACATGCCTAACTGTGGGCACATGCAGGCACATTTCCACCCCCTGGGCATGACTGTGAATGGGTACCTGAAAGAAATATTACTAAGAAGATGCTTTTCAGAGAGCCAGTTATGTTCAGGGTCATTCAGGAATTCACAAGTGTCTCTGATTCCTCCACATATTCCACTGCATGAGCAACAGCCTGGGAACAATTGACCTTCTTATTGTCCCAATTTTGTTTTCCCAATGGAGTCCCTAGTGATTTTAAAGGCTGAGCCAATCTGACCATTGACTTCATATTTCTCCCAACCCCATGAAGAGTCATTTTCTTTTTTATTTTCAGGAGCTTATTTAGATATGAATTTCTTGGCCATTTACTTTTCTCCTTTCCAAATAATAACCTGATCCCCTAATTTACAGAATATATTGGTGCTAGGCAACCTAACTGATGTCGTGCAAAAAAAGTTATTGAATCTGTCAGGGATTTAAAACATTTGTCATTTTCAAAACCCAGAGCTTCTCAAAAAGCTTCATTACCATGCAGCCTCGGTAATTTAATTCAGTACTTACTGTTTTTCTATAATCTAGCAGCAAAACATCAGATTACCAACATGTTTGATTATTTTCGGCTTCTGTTTCCTCAAGCATCCTGTTTATTTCTTTGCATAGATGCTCTTCGAGACTCGTGTCCACCGAGCTAAACAAGAGGGTGGGAACATCAAGGCAGAAGGGACCTGAAAGCTGCTGCCCTATGTTTCTGGCTGCAACTAACTTATTCTTTAAACTTCACGATGGTGGTCCTATAAACAATTGGCAGAAACCTTTTGAGAAAGACTTGTTGATCTGGGAGGTTTTGCTTCCAAATTGTTGCATTTTGATAAATGGCAAAAATGAATAATAGCAAATTAGCATTTTGAATGAAGGGGAAAAATTTATATATATATATCTCGTCTCTCTCTGAGATTGTTTGCTGTTGGGGGGGGGGTGTTGGTTCTGTGGTGTCATTCCCAGGTTCTGTTCTGCTGGCATCTGTCATTCAGAGGCATGTTCTAAGAGTTCCTGTTGTGTTTTGAACTGAGTTTCAAGTCTCAATTTTATTTACTTGGTAAATCCCTTGAGTTCTTGCTATTTGGATTGTTTCCTTTTTTGCACAATTGAGTGTGCCCTTGGAGAAAAGGCTGGATGGCTTTAGTGTGTGTTTGTATCTGGGAATATTCTGCATAATAGCTGGTCACTTAACGGTGCATGTTCTGTTTAGCGAGGCCCCCCCATCCAGTAATCATGAAGTCACTTCCTCTGCCTCATCTTTGTACTTGTGGCTAGAAAAGGGTGCTTGGGGAAGATTATCGGCATAGCATTCAGGGCTCTATTTGGGATGTTCTGCATTTTTATTTTATTATGTAACACAAGAATAGGCTTTCCAAATTCATCTTACCAAAATTTTTTTTTAAACCAAGCATACTCTAGCTTTATTGGAGAAAATACATTTGGACATAATATTGCATTACCAGATTATTTTCTTGCAACAAAAGTTTCCCTGTTTATTGATCTAATTGGTTTGTATAGTCTTTCCATAAAACACTAACAATACTTTTTTGATAATGAACTTTAAATGGGACCTAACCAATCCAAAATAAAGTACTGATTAGAAAAGAATCTCCAAACTGTTACCCACGATATTTTAGATGTACATTTTTTATCTATTTTTTTTTTCTAAAAATCATATATGAAGAATGGTTGCATATTGTTCTCACTTGCTGCAAAGTAAGTTTCTTCTGTTTAGAAACAAAATATTCAGAGATTTAAATCAAGGGAATATTCCAATATGTATAATAACAATGAATTGAAATTATATTAAAGTGGTGAATTTTTAAAAGGAAATCAGATTGCTGTCAGTCTCAAGGGGAACCTTGCCCTCCTCGGCAATTATTGCTGATTTTTAAAGAAAATATAAAACATGGATATGAAATAATCTCCATGTTCCTGCAGCAGCAGCTAAGGAGAAAAATCACAAGCTCAAGAAATAACTCGAAGATAGCGATTTCAAGTTGGAGTATCTATAAATCATGCAGATGGCTTCCTGCACTCCACCGCCCCCCGCCCCCCGTCCTTCTCTAGTGATTAATTCAACATCTTCCCCAAAACAAAAACATGCTTTTTGAAATGAGAGATCAGATCATCAATAGAAGCACCTAAGATTTTCAAGGTCTAAACAAAAATTAATTTATTTTCTTTCCTCCTTGTACTTCTTGAAGACACAGACTGAGAAGAAAATCAGGATTAAAAGAGATGTGCTTAGGGTGAATTCATCTGCTTAAACCTCACAGGCTCTGAGATGAGTGATTAAAAAGCCATCTCAAACTTGGATGGAATCCACACTGGTGGTGATGCTGCATGACGCTGGCTTTCTGCAGGCCCCCGTGTCATTGTGAACCGGCCCAGGGAACATTTGACTGGAGATGATACATGGATTATCTAGGTCAATTATACACTTAATCTGCCTTCTGGAGGATTAAGTATTTGCAGATTGACTCCGCATTTGGCTTCTCCCTGGCAGTTATCAGATCAGGAAAGGGCCCCTTTACCCAACTGCCTTTAAGAACTTAATCAGGCAGTGCGGTCAGATTCAGATGGAGCTGCTACTCAGTATTCTTTGCTTTGCACAGACTTTAATTTGTTGTTCCATTCTCGAATCGTGTATGTGTCCAGCACAAGAATGGAGTGACTATTTCCCTTTAAGGGGGTAATTCAAAAAATGAAATCTGCCTAAAGAAACATACTGGCAGTATTTGTATAGGAAATCACAGGTCACCTTATTTTTATGACCTTATTGACAGACAAGAGCAGATGTCAATCAAAGCAGGAGTCACCTTGCTCCAGGAAGTACTAAAGAATAGGCTACAAGGAGAGCATACTGTTATAGCCATAATGTCCATCACCAGATGTCCAAGTGAGAGAAGTGACCTTCCAAAAAAATGTAGGTTGCAGTTCTGGGGGTGCTGATTAAAGAAAATCCAGTTAAATAGCATAGTAGACACTGAAATAGTGAGTTATCCCCTTTATCAGAGGTAAACAGACCTGAGTGTCCTAAATGGGAGTTACTGTGTGACAGTCTCAGACCTTGCAAGCTAGGTGACCTTGGACAAGGTATTTAATCTCTCAGAGCCTCCGATGATTCATCTAGATAATAAACAGAGCCTCTCTTGTGGGGTTGCTGTGAGGCTGAAAGGCCATGCCATACGGAGCTGCACCCGGCTCAGAGGACGTCTTTGGTAAGTGTCAGCCAACTCCACCCACCACCACCACCATCATCTTCATCAGCATCGTCATTAATTAAAATGCAAATGCTCCCCACCCCAGCCCAAAGCCAGCCCTGTTTTTCTTGCTAAACAAAACTCCATCTCTGTTCTATGGTGTGTCAGGATGTCTGTCACTTTAAGATGCTAAACTCATCTTAAGATGCTTAGAATTCCTTGATGTACAGGAACGTGGTATTCTTTCTAAATTGTGCAGAACAGTGATGGTCAGGAGGAAAGCCTGCATGTAAGTCAGACAGGAGGAAGAATCCTGGTGTTGCCACCTCTGAGCTGTTGGGCCTCTGAGCTGTTGGACCTCGGGTGAATTTCTTAGTCTCTCTGAGGCTCAACATCTGCTTTTGGCGGGGGCAGAGGAGGGGATTGAACCCAGGGGCACTCTACCACTGAGCTACATCCCCACCCCCTTTTAATGTTTTATTTGGAGACTGGGTCTCACTAAGTTGCTGAGGCTGGCCTCGAACTTTCAATCCTCCTACCTAAGCCTCCCAAATTGCTGGGATTACAGGTGTGAGCCATCAAAAAAAAAAAAATTATTTCTTATAGTTGCTGTGAGAAGTAAATATAATGTAATTAATATAGAGTGGCATAGCAAATCATTTCTCATTATCCACATCATCTCTTAGAACTACTTGTTTGTTCAAGGGATTTTTGAAATGGCCTGTTTCTGTCTCCCTTACTAAAACTGCAACAAATTAGCAAATAAATCAATCCACCTCCTGAACTTCAGAAGGAATTGAGGTAGGAGGGAGACCAAGGGAAGGAAAGGTTCATACCTTTTATTATGATGATGAAGTATTGTAGGCATTCAGAAAGCAAAGCTGATGAAAAATAAAATTCAATTTTGGGTTCCCAGAACTCTGAGATGATTACCTGAATATTTATTCTTTCAGATTTTTTTTTTCTTTGTGCTTATATTCCTTATGTACCCTTTTCCCAGAACGAGTAAACAAAAAAAAAGAGTTACTTTCTCCAAGTTCGGGACCTCTACTTCCCATGCCAGTAAATGTGCAAAATTTCCATTTTCTCCCCTAAATTCTCTCCACAACTGGCTGGTTCAACCAAGATCTGACACAAAGTCACAGGGCAGGGTCGTGATGCCACCTCAATCTCTTTTCTAATCAGCGCTGGCCCTTTTCCATGATCCTGACTTGTGCAAGGGACCACCATGCCAGCTGTTCTACAGACTGGGGGAGTTTATTACTATCTAAACATAGAACCCATTTGTTGAAGAAAAAAAAAATCATGCTGCATTCAACCAAGTACTTCTCTTAAACATAATTAGTAACTTAGCAGAATTCAACCCAGGATTTTTTTTTTTTTTTCAAAGCTGTTCTCTGAATGTAAGGAGAATGTCTGAAGCCAGTTTAAAAAAAAAATAGTGAAACTGGAAGAAACCCACAGAGGCCAGGTACTAGTTGGCCATGTGAAGAACTGCAAGGATTTTATTTCATGTAATAAGACTCATATATCTGAGCTGAGTGGATCAATCTGAGGCTCATGGTCTCTAGTTTCTGTGTCGCTGTAATTATTTTTTTTTTATACCAGGGATTGAACTCAGAGTGCTTAACCACGGAGCCACATCCCAGTCCTATTTTGTATTTTATTTAGAGACAGGGTCTCACTGAGTTGCTTAGCACCTTGCTGTTGCTAAGGCTGGCTATGAACTCACAATCCTCCTGCCTCAGCCTCCCAAACCTGAGATTTCAGGTGTGCACCACCACTCAGTAATTATTTTGGTAACACCTTGGTCTAGTGTCTTTGATGCATTCGTAGCCACACCATTAGGAAGGTCTCTTTGTTAATTCTAAGATTTTTTTTTCCCCCTGGGGTTATCAATCTGAAATGAAGCCTTCCAAATTATTCTGATGCTTAGCTTTTTCATATTCTTCAGATCAAATGTTAATTGATCTCTATGAACCTCAATTATAAGGCTAGAGAGCATATTCCCAGTCTGCCAGGACATCCTGTAGAATCTGTGCAATGATAGATATTGGAATGGAAAACAAATCCAAAATTCAGTTAGGAAAAGGAGAGAGAGTTGATTGTTTCACCATTTTGAGTCTCCCCAGTAAATTCTCGATTCTAAGTCATGCCCTAGGCCACGTTATTAGAGCTGCAGAGGAGTGTCATTCCCCAAGAATTCAGGTACTGTGCAAGAGTCAAGAAAAATGTGAAGTGGATGGCCCATCCCTCTTACCTTAACAGATAACGTTACCTGCCGTATACATAGACCGTGCATGCGTATGCGTGTGTATGGCAGGTGTATACTGCATGAAGACCAGGATGTGCACATCTGTTTCATCAGTGAGTTCCCTTAGTTAAAGCAAAGCATATATCCAGCCCCATTATAAGTTCTGTTCGGATTCTTACAAGTCCATCACAAGATTTTTCCAAGCTCAAATTACAAAACAATCCAAGTTTGTCTTCAAGTGTGTTACCCTCCAGGGCCACTCAAAGACCCAGTGTCTTCCTGCTTTCTCTGCCACCCACCATCCAAATCTGCTTTCCATGGATTTAATCATTTTCATTGCCTTTCTTGGAGTACTTGCAATTTTAACAAGGTTGGTTTTTTGTTTGTTTATTTGGGTTGTTTGGTTTGGTTTTGGTTTTGGTTTTGGTTGGGGTTTTGTTGTTGTTGTTATTTGTTGTTTGGTACTGGGGATTGAACTCAGAGATGCTTAACCATTGAGCCACATCCCTAGCCCTTTATAATTTTTATTTTGAGACAGCGTCTTGCTAAATTGCTAAGGGCCTTGCTGAATTATTGAGGCTGGCCTCAAACTTGCAATTCTCCTGCCTCAGCCTCCCAAATTGCTGGGATTATAGCCACCACACCTGGCTTTAACAAAGAATTTGACCAAAGGAAGAAAGGGTTTTGCCTCTCTGTGTGTTTCTATAGGATGATAGAAGTAAACCTTATTAGGATAAGAGGGGAGATGACATGGTGTTTTGATGCTTCTAATTGCCCATTGCAATGAATCTCATATTCGAATCCTCTTACCCCATGGCCCCCACAGGTAAATGATAGCAATTAATTCCTTTGATTTAGGAGTCTTAGATCTGGAAATACCTTTCACATGAACATGAGAATTCCTCTTTCCATGCTGAGAAGTTTCAGCATACAGAAAAGATAAGGGGACATTAATAATTTGGACTAATCATGTAAAATGGATTGTTTCTACCTGAAAGGGATTGAGTGTTCATTATTTTTGATGCGGTTGTCCTCACAGATACTCTAGTGTATCAAAACATCAAATAGTTCTCATGTAATCTAGCTACATTCTTTCAAAGTCATTCACAGAAATAGATCTCATTTACTTTAGGACAAACCTTACATAAAACCAGCCGTGAATTTTCTCTGTAGCTTGTGTGCCACGGAGAGTTTTGCTAAGTGTCTTTATCAGAACAGCTTTCTGTGTTCCAGGAGACATTTGGTGAAGACAGTTAATTTGTTTTCTTTTCCAGAGGAGAATGTTCCATTAATCACTGTTAGAAGCCAGGCTGATTGCTCTATTACGTTAAGGTCACAGTATTCTTGTTAACATGACCCACACACTACTTTTGTGTCTTAGAAAAAATTTTTTGTTTTTGTTTTTTTGTTTTCTGGGTTTTTTCCCCCTTACCACAGACTTATGGCATAGAAGCAGAAAGTGACAGACTCTTATACATGCTACGCATGTGCGTACACACACACACACACACACACACACACACACACAAATACAGAGTAGCCAAGGCACATTGTCTAGAACAAATATCATCACATTGTGTTGCAAGAAACGAGATGTAGTAAATCCTCGGATACTTCCCGTTAATTAACCAAGTCACTATTTTCTCCCTGCCAGGCTCTGTAAAAGCTATGACTTCTATCAAAAGGTTTCACTGTCTGTCAGCATCTAGATTCTTAACCAATCGCTCAATTTTTTTCCTGCATGAATGAATTTAATATAAGTTCTGTTATAAGTTCTTGTTATTCAGAGTGTGCTCCATGGACTCTCAAGCTCAGCATTACCTGGGAGTTCATGAGAGATCCATCATCTCTGCACCAGCCCAACCCCAAACAAGTCATAATCTGCATTTGAACAAGATCTTCTGGTGTTTCAAATGCATGCTAATATTTGAAAAATGCAGGTAAGATCAGTGACTTTCAAATTTATGTTCCCCATAACTCACAGCAAGAAACAATTTTAGAGTCAGGGTATAGCTCAGTGGTAGAATATTTGCTTGGCATGCAGAATGCCCAGGGTTCAATCCCTAGCATCACAGGAAAAAAAAAAAAGATTAAATAAAAATTCACTTTGCAGCATAATGTATGGACATATGCACACATGTAAAGAAAAAAAAGTTTGTGAAACTATATTTGCCCCTTACTATATAATGTTCTCTTTCATCTTTCAAAACATGTTGGTGATAGCAAATGAAATTATTTCACTGTACACTAAGAAGTTATAACCCTCAACTTTAAAATGCATTTGAGCCAGACATGGTAGTGCACGCCTGTCATCCCAATGGCTTTGGAAGCTGAGGCAGGAGGATGGCAAATTCAAAGCCAGCCTCAGCAACTTAGCAAGACCTAAGCAACTCAGGGAGACCCTGTCTTTGAAAAATCCAAAAAGGGCTGGGAACATGGATGAAAATGCATTTGGAACAAAATTTCTCACTCTTGGCTGCTATTGACATTTTGAGCCAGATAATTCTTTGTTGCGGGTGCTGTTCTCTCTATAGAAGGATGGAGCAGTGTCTCTGACTTCTATTCTAGACACCAGTAGCAATCACAACCCCACCCCCAACCAGTGGTGATATCAACAAATGTCCAGGTAGGGCCAAATTTTCCCTAGGGGCAAAATTACCTCCATTTATGAACCACTGATCTGGATGAACCAGGAAACTGGTCACTGCTAGATGTGTACAGGGAACCCTTCCTCTCCAGATGTCACAAGTTCCTCTGCCACCCCCATCATAACAAACATGACACACACAATGTAGCAACAACAAAGTCAGGCTTATTCATTGTTAAAATGATTACTAAAGAAGTTCATTTGTCAGCCGACACCGAGATGCACATCTGTGATCTCAGCAACTGGGGAGGCTGAGGCAGGAGGCTTGCATCTTTGAGGCCAGCCTCAGCAACTTTGCAAGGCCCTAAGCAACATAGCAAGACCCTGTTTCAAAATAAGAAATAAAAAGGGGTTGGGTAAAGTGTCCCTGGGTTAAATCCCCAGCACACTCCACCTTCAAATAAAAAGTGCGCTTGTCAACCCAAGGAATTATCTTGAGACCTAGTCTGCAAAATACATAATGTCCAGAGGACTTCATGCAGTGACAGAAAAAGCTTATGAGACATTCTAAACTCTCTTCACCTCTCTCATTGGATCTTCCCTGAAAGTTCCAATAGGAGCCAAGGGGAGGAAATGTAGGGGCACGTTAGATCAGCAGTATGGATTCCCTCCATCCTTCTCTTTTCTTTCTTTCTTGTAATTATATGAGGATCTTGATTTTAAAAGAGGGAGAGAAAAGAAAAGAAGGGGGAAAAGAAGTGATTGCTTCTACCATGTTGCTGCAGGTAATTTTTTTATGTGTATCCAAAAACCTGAAAATAAGGTTCAACTTCGTTCATCCCAAATTCCCAACTCAGAAGAGTTAACATGTTCCTGCTCTTCTGTTAAACTCTTACTGCTGTTGATTAAAAGTCCAGTTGATGGAACCTCATGATCCACCTACAGTATGAAGGTTCCTGGATCCAAAGACTCACGAGGATAGTGTTACCTGCCTTTGGCAGAGACTTTCACTCTGACCATCCCTGGACTAAAGCCCGTCATATCAACAAATCTCCAGGTCTTACCCAGGATGAATTCTTATTAATTACCAGATCTGTGTGCCAATCAGGCAGAAGAGCCCCTCTCATTAATTTTGTAGGAAGAGGGAAAAAACTGTTTTAGAAAAGAACAAATAATATATAAAATAAGTAACATTATTCATGAATTGTTTTCTAATGAAACTCTCTAAAATCACCTTTGAAGAAAAAGAAATCTCACTCCCTTGGGTTCAGAAAATTCATTCTGTGGCCTAGGAAACCTTCCTACGGAAGGAATGAGACTTAAGTGATTAGCTGCTTCCCTAGTTTGGGGAGCTCTACCAAAAGAAAAGAAAAGGAAGTTGTTGCTCCTTTTTCCACCTGGAGTGACCATGTTCTGTTGAGGACATGGGGCCATATCAGGGGACATTTTGGGTTATCACAATTTGGAGGTTGGGAACATATTATTGGCATGTGGTAGGCAAAGTTTAGAGATCCTGCTAAAAACTGAAATGCTCAGCTTAGCTCTTCCTACAACAATCAATGAGCCACTCAAAATGTCAGTGGTGTATAGATTGGTAGGGAACAAAATGTTCTAACACCACCACTTCCTCCACAACTCCTTTTTTTTTTTTTTTTTTTTTTAGTATCCGAAACTGAACCCCTGGGGTGCTTAACCACTAAGCCACACCCCCAGCCCTTTTTTTATATTTTATTTAGAGATAGGGTCTTACTAAGTTGCTTCGGGCCTCGCTAAATTGCTGAGGCTGGCTTTGAACCCACAATCCTCCTTCTCAGCCTCCCAAGTTGCTGGCACTACCTTTGTCTTCAATGATTTGGGCTGTTTGAGTTTTGACTTTAGGAAACCTTTATCATTATCACCTGATATCACTTTTTTTTTTTTTACCAAGGGATTCTGGTCACTGCCTCTGAAGAATATTGTACCCAGCAAATACCTCAGAAAGTGATCTCAAAAGTCCTTTTGATAAGCTTCCTCCAAAAAACATCTTTTTAAGGGTCTAAGAGATAAAACCCAAGGAATCATTAACACCTAACTTTCTCAGCTTGAACTTAAAGCTCACCCATGTGTAGTTCCCATGGAGCTTCAGTACTCCAACAAAATCTCAGATCTTGTCAGTGAAACGAATCACTGCTTGTTTCCTCCTAGAAGATGCACCTTGGATCTTTAAGGGACAGGTTCTTCACATCATGCAGACATTAAAAGTACCTGCTTGGCATTCAGACATCTCTGAGTTCAATTTCTGGGTCTGCCACTCACTAATGGTGTGATTTCAGGTACGTTAATTTATCCTCCCCAGAGCCTCAATTTTCTCCTCTGTAAAAATGTGGATTAAACACAGTCCCCAGCTCTTTGGATTCAGATGACTAAATTGAGGCAGGACCTGTAAAGCACAAACCACAGTACACAGCACACAGAAATAGTTCTCCTCCGCTTCCTCCTTCTTTGTCTTCTTCTTCTTTTCCTCCTTCCCTTTTCCTCCTCCTCTTCCTCCCCTCTCCCTCCTCCTTCTTCTCTTAGTAGTGGTTGTGTAAAAACCAGCATAGAGACTTTACCCAATGCTAAAATGGCCTTTGCGGCAGAGAAAGTTAAAAATCATGGTAAATTCCACATCAATAGTATTTTAAAAGGCAGAGGATATGATATCAGGCAGCAAAAAGCCCAGTTGTGCCTAATCAAGCAAGATTCAAATGAGAGGATTGGGGGTATGGCTCACTGGTAGAGTACTTGCGTAGCATGCACAAGGCATTGGGTTCCATCCCCAGCATCAAAAGATAGAGAAGGAAAAAAGATTCCAATAAGATGAATACCTCAGAGAAAGGGCCCTGAAGGCAGATATGGGATGGAAGTTTACATTTCTAGGATTGGGGGAAAGGAACCAGGTAGGAGTTTATAATTAGACACTAAGCCAGGAGACATTTTGGCTTCCTCTGGCAGCATCCTGCCTCATCAACACTGTCTCCATTAGCCTTAGTTAGAGAGGCTTCTTTCTGGAGATGTTGTTGAAGAACACTGGAATTATGAGGTCTCCAACTTAGGAATATAGATATCTGCTTTGTAGGCATTTTCTGTTCTGTAACCTCTGGGGCTACATTTTTATGTTATTGTATACCGTGTGCTTTTAATATGTGCTTCTTAATCCAGAAATGTGCATGAGAACTACTTATGTTCTTTTTTTATTTTATTTTATTTTATTTTAATTTAACATTGTTAAAATTAAAAAAGGACATAAGTAGTTCTCATGTCTGAATGCCAGCTCTCCACCAAAAATCCCGAGTCTCTAGATCTAAAGGAGAGTTCAGACATCTGTTTGTCGAAGTTGGTTCCAAGAGATTGATCTGGTCCAAAATGATTGCATTAAAGAGGTTCTCCCCTGTGAGTGATTTTGTCCCCCAGTGTGTGTGTGTGTGTGTGTGTGTGTGTGTGTGTGTGTGTATAAAATATCCAGAGACTTTCTTGACTATCACAGCTGGCTGGTGGGTTGGGAGTGGAGATGCTATTGCCCTCTCATGTGTGGAAAGCAGCAGATACTCTACAATGCTCAGAGACATCCCCACCTCCAACAACTACCTGTCAGGATGTCAATAGTGCAGAGGTAGATAAATTCTGACATAGAGAATAAAAGATACTAAAACACATATTGATGAATAAAATGGACCCCATCTCCTGAAACTATGGGTGCTCCCTCCCCATCCTGAAAGCATGGATTTTGCTCACCATTACATCAGAGTCTGGCATATGGAAGCCCCCAAGAACCATTTGTTAGACAGGTATTGACAGCTTTGTCAAGTATATTTTCAATTCTATGTCTAATCCTAACTTGAAAATACTAATTAAGCACTTTAAGAAATCTCACTATGAATGTTTTGATGATCACTTAAGTTTTTTTAAGCCTACAAGATACGGTGTTCTGGTTAATTTAATGGGGAATGAATTACTGGGGGCCCATTTGATTCTCTGGTTAATTTGAAGATTCATTGGAAAACATTTTCTCTTTCACCTGCTTTTGAAATGATTTCTAATATGTCTTATTTCTTACTGAGCATTTGAAGCAGAATCTAATTCTCTGGGTCAGAATTTTTTTTTATTTTTTTTTATTATGGCTTCACCCTACTTAGCCCTTAGTGACACTATCTGGTCATAGAGATGTGAAAAGAGTGAATTATCCAGAAATGCACCACTATTAATTTCTTCAACTCTGAATACAATGTGTTGCACCTTTTCCTATTCCCTGTCACACAGAAGATACCATGCTCAGCAGTCCAAAGCACATTTGAAACCTTTTTTTTTTTTTTTTTTTTGATACTAGGGATTGAACCCTGGCCTGCTTATCCAATGAGCCACATCCCCAGCCCCCTTTTTATATATATTTCATTTAGAGACAGATCCTAGCTGAATTGCTTAGGACCTCACTAAATTGCTGAGGCTGGCTTTGAACTCATGATCCTCCTGCCTCAGCCTCCCGAGTCGCTGGGACTACAGGCATGTATTACTATGCCTAGCTGAAAGCTGCTCTTTTGATTCAATCCCTAAGGGGACTTTTTGGGGGAGGAAAAGCAGCAACTTTCTCCTAAAAGGTCAAGTGCAAACAGGGAGAGGAATTCCAGTTAATTAAAAGTTCTAACAAATGACAACATAACATTTATTTATTTATTCTTTATTTAATATTTATGTCTATTTTCCTAACTGTACATTGCAGACAATAGCACCATTATATTAAAGATATTATATTAAATCCTCCTGGTAGCCCTAGGAGGGACTTTCTTGCTCTCCATTTTTTAGTTTTTTTACATTTGATTGGGGCTGATGAAAGCCAATATTTGCTAGGTGCTACCTGCGTAACAGGTTCTGTTCTGGGCAGTTACATGTCGTAATGCAGGTAATTTTTATGACTTCCTTGATAGGTAGGTAGTTTTTTGCAGATGAAGTTTTTCAGAGCCAGGCATGGTGATGCATGCTTTCAATTCCAGCAGCTCAGGAGGCTGAGGCAGGAGGATCGTGAGTTCAAAATCAGCCTCAGCAATTAGCAAAGCCCTAAGCAACTCAGTGAGACCCTGTCTCTAAATCAAATACAAAAAGGGCTGAAGATGTGCTTCAGTGCTTAAGTGCCTATGGGTTCAATCCCCAGTGATTTTTGGTCACTGACTGGTAAATTGACTTCACCAAATTTAGAACCTTAAAAAGTGGTCCATCCTAGATCCAACCCTTTTCTTTCTGACCCAAAGAGTGGACACTTGACCCTACGGTCTTAAGGCAGTGGGAAGCTATACTATTTAAATATGTGCTTCTCACATCCAGAAGTCCCTACTCCACTGAATGTTTTGCATCCCAAATCCATCCCTGGGGTTCTTACCTGAATAATCACTATTTCCAAATGGGATCTCAGCAGTCTCTGAGACAGAAATTGCCATTCAGTGATCCTCAGAACATGGCTATTAGTCATGGCTTGTCCACTAACAATGACAGGAGTTGCATAGCTAATCAGAGAGACCCCCTTAATGGAAATTCACCATCCCCTGGAGCAGACCTCCTCCCGAGCGTGAGGATGTTGTCACTGGGGTCAAGGTCCATGAATGCTGGCAGAACCTAGGCCTAAAGATGGGGGGGGGGGACAAAAAGCACCATGGTAGCCTACTCCGGGGAGAAACCTCCACTTGAGCTAAAGGGTCTAGAGCACAGGAGGAAATCTCACACACCATGTGTACTGCAAGAGTCCTTTCTAGCTAGGCCCAACGGAAGGGTTTCAGCTTTAGATCTCTGTCTCCCTCTCTTGTGAGATCTTTTATCCCCTAGGAACAAAGTTTAGAGATTTATTTGGGAGGGGGAATATGATGGTCACACAATGCCATTTACATCCCAGACAGTTGATAAATGGTTTAAGGTAGCAGCTTAAGTTCCTTAAGCAAAGCTTGACACAGTGGTATTATTAAACAACAATGCTCAAGATTTTCCTACCGGGG
The DNA here is from genome assembly GCF_048772815.1 of Callospermophilus lateralis. Taxonomy (NCBI): domain Eukaryota; kingdom Metazoa; phylum Chordata; class Mammalia; order Rodentia; family Sciuridae; genus Callospermophilus; species Callospermophilus lateralis. Next base: position 171,766,146 of record NC_135305.1, read on the forward strand.
CCCTGTTGATTCTTTTAACTTACCCACATAGCTAAGTTTTGAATGGCACTATGAGGTTTCACAGATCAGTTGTGCTTCACAGGGGAGGAAAAAAGTAATCCAAAATTACAGAATAACATGGTCATACAATCTGTGCATAATACAATCCGAGTTGCAACTAAATCATTACGTGGTCATTATCCAATAATGCCTAAGATGTCAGCAGTGTGAAAATTTGAGATCAGGTATCGCCGAAGTCCTTCCTTGATTTATTTCCAGCCAAAGCTTACAATAAACAATGTGACAAGGTGCAAAAAGAGGGAAAGGGGAAGGAAGGAGAGAAGAAAAAAAACAGGAAGAAAAAAGAGAGAAAGGATTTTCCCCCCTTCTCTTAAAGGTTTAAAGAGCCAACTCTTGAATGTAGCAAATCCCTTGGCCAGCGGAAAGTGGTGTAGAATGCATTGTTTCTAAAGAGTTTGTTTATTCAAAATATGTCTGGTTTGGGTATTCAGGGTTCTAAGGGACTGGGGGCTCCAGGGCAGTGGCTGAGGTTAATGAAGTTCACTCCTGGTGGTTTCCGAACGCCACCAAATAGTGGTGACTGAGCACAGGGGGACATGGATGTGGACGTGAGGGAATTCTTCCAGAGGCTCCCCACCCCCCCCTAACTTGGCCTACGTGGAACTAGACAAACGGAGGCCTGTGTCATTTGTTGGTGCAGATTAGAAATAAATGTGGGCATTCGGCTTAAAGAACTCACTGACGGCAACATGCCCAAGGAAATGTCATTATGTATTTAAGCACAGTCTTTGTAAGCTTGGCCAGGCAAGGAGGTTTATCAAAAGAAATATGTAAATAACACAACCTGCTTTATAAAGGCAAAGAGAATCAAATTAATCCAAGACATCCATGGCATAATACTATTTTCTACAACTAGCTTATTCTTTTTATAACTTGAGACACAGAGCCTCGAGGTCCAGGGGGCAAAACAATGGCTCAAACAAAACAAAAACCAAACAAAACCCCAAAACGGAAAAAAATAATTAAAAAATAAAATAAAAAAACAACAACAACAAAAAAGACTCAGGACATCCCTCAGTCCCTACGAAAGAACTCCAAATGAGTCTCCAGCCTCATGCCCAATATTATTATGAAATCTAACATTGTCGAAGCCAAAAGTTGGCTTGGTCAAAGTCCACCCCCTTCCCCCTTTCTCTTTGTGGGGGGGGGGGGAGGGGGAAGGTATTGGGAGAGGTGGAGGAACCAAGCCAATCAAAGTTAAAATAAAGTCTCTTTCTAGCAAGACTACTGTCTATAACATGTTGTTCCTTATAGAAAGTGGGATATGGTGGCATTTGCTTGATTAACTTGCTCGACAAAAGTGACAGCTGCTGTGGGTGCATGCGGATAAGCTGTACGGCGTAGTTCCGCCTTTGTACATCTGTCAGCAAAAAGGGAAGAATAAAGAGTGAAAAGAGACAAATTGGTCCCCAAAGACACTCCATTCAACTTAGGAGGTTCGCCCCATTCAAGCGCTCGCTGTGTGCCTCAAGTACTAAGAGCTTATTCAATTTCATTCACTCATTCGAATGAACCCACAAGTGTTTAATTTCTTATTCTGTCGCCTCAGAAGGGGGTGGTGGTGGTGGTGGTGGGGTGGAGAGGAAGGGGGAGGGAGCCTTGGGGAAGGGAAGCAGGCAGGGTGATCCGGGCCGCACATATTAACTCATGCTTTAACTGTCTCTGTGCCCAGGCCCTAGACCCCGCTGAATGCTTCCCTGGGGGACCTGGCGCTGGCTTCTTACCTCCTGGCTGATGGATCCCAAAACCATCTGCAGATAGGAGGGACAACCAGCAAAACTGACATGTTTTACCTTGTGTCAGGGCAGTGGTCTGAAATTTGTGCCATTTACAGGAATGAGATGGCTGGTTCCCCCTGGGTAAGGTTTAGGTAAGCAATCTGGCAAATGTGTGGATTTTTTTTTTTTTTTTTAATCCCAGAAAGAAAGAGGAGGAAAAAAAAAAAAATAGAGTCACACGCAGTGTGAAGTAGCAAGAGGGGAATATGGTTTCCTGAGATTAAAAATAAAGCAAGAGGAAAGGGCGCCATTGGAGGCAGGGCCCAGCTGCACGCGGTAGAAACACATGTTAACTTAAAAAGCAGCATTTTATTTCTTTGCCCCCCCCCCATCCCTGAGCCCCAGCCTTAGAACCTGTTTTCTGGGCGTCCTTTAAACAGGAAATGCTATGGACACCCAAATGTTTCCTTTGGGGCTTTGAGGTACCTCGTCCAGGCCACCTGTATGTCCACTGGGCCAGGTCAGGAGCCTTCTCTTTTGAAACTCAACACTCCTTCCAGCTCCTGGGACCACCATCCGAGTATCGTCCCAGCCCCTCCATCCGCCTTTGTTGACTGCTTTTTGGAAACTGCTCAAAGCCATCTCTGGCTCCTAAAAAGATCATGTTCATTCTGATGAGAAATCATTCTCCAAACAGCTTACGTTCACTAAGTTGCCACAGATCTAGTCTGAAAAGCCGCTTGGAAGACTTTGGAAAAGTGTTCTGGATCCAGTGATAGTTTTTGAGGTTTGGTTGTCTGAATTCTGGGGCTCTGGACAGCACCTTGTAGGTGGTTATCTTTGTGTTCTTTCATGATCTCCTTGGAAATCAGCTCTTGTGGTTTGGCCTGGACCTTTCCAATAACCTCCTTATCTGAACACGCTATATTAAGGTTTTTCTATAGCACAGAAATGACATGAGTATACAGGCCCTGTTTTTGCATAGTGAAGGTAATGATTGGAACCACCTCAGCCCAGGAAAACAGCTTTCTAAAGTCAGTATGAATTTTCCAAAGTAAGAAACTTCCACTTGGGCTCGCAAAACTAATGATTCATTGTTATTACAGAAAGTTGAATATGTGCAAATTATGAAATTAGCCCTAATATGGATAACCGACCCTGTCTTAAAAAGACAAAGTTGGCACTCAGCTTTCTCTTTCCGTTCTGTATATGAGTTACAATCCTTATTTTAGAGTACGATTTCTATAATCATTTCTATATGGTATGCAAATTGCTTTTTCAGTTGCTTACGTCAATCTGCTTGCGAATTAATGCATTTTAACTCTAAATGCAGTTCCCATACCTAAGAAGCAATCAGAGGAGTGGGCAGATGCTGTTGGAGAATAATCTGAATTCAGTTCATACTGAATCCTGATCCTATCTTTTAAGACCTTGTATGCATATCAGAGAATAGTTTTCAGATAAATTATTCCCACTTCTCACATAGTTAATAGGCAGTAAGGATGTGCCACCAAAACTAGAATTTCGTTCTCGACGTAATTGAGTTTAAATGATTGAGCGGACTTGAAAGTGTGAATTTAGATTGTAACTATACATTTTCTCAAAACAGTGGGTTCCTTTGAGAGGACAGAGGCTAAAGGCATGGGGGTCCATTTTCTCAATGCCCAGGGAGGCCTAGGACTGAATCCCTGACATATCCAGAGAAAAATAGGCCGTGGGGCTGGCAGGGTGAAGATATTGTTAAGGGTGGTCAGTTTGTTAATGCCCAAACTGCACACCTGCCCTGGGAGACCCAGGTGGCAGACAAGGGCTGGTTAGAAGCTGACTGGGGCTTAATCACATTGGCTTTATTATTTATGTCTCTTGGAGAGAGAAATGATCTGAGCTGAGAAATTTCCAGGTACCTGAGAGAGCAGTTCCTTTCCTCTCAGACACTACAGTTTCCTGGTCCCTTTGTTTAATGTGGTACATGTCCACCTCTGACATTTGTGACAAGAGCTGCTCTGTGTCACAGAACTCTTGATTTTGCTGTGTTGGGTCCCTGCTGATCAGCAGGGGGTGTTGGAACAGCGGGTGCAGGGCCCAGGTTCCTTCTTTCATTGAGGAGTTGACCACTGGTTACATTTTTATTCAATTACTTAGACGCTCAGCAGTTTCAGAAGTCATGTTGTGTCCAGGCAAGCCCAGATCTCATTTTGATATCTAAATTGGATTCTTTCATTCAGGACAGCAGGGCTTTGGGGGCTAATCAAAAGAGACAGAGAGGGAAGGTGTATTTCGCTATTTGGGTAGCAAGAGTTGAACAGTAGAAGGATTTTGAAAGAGTTTGCCTTGCTCTTCATTTACCTTGATATTAAATAGGGCAAGGAGTTCTAGGGGAAAAAAAATTATCTATCTAGGAAACCCAAGGGCTCCAGATATTCTGAGGTCAGAAGCAGAAAAAATATAATAAAAATTAAAAGCCACTTTATTACATATGGCTGATTACATTTCTTTCTCTTCCTTTGTCCTATAAAAGAAATATGTATCAATATTATATATCATAGAAGTGTACACTGAGGCTTAAAAAGTCACTAATGTTTAGGTTGTTAGGAGAATTAAATGTATTTAATTCATATAAATCACTTAGACTAGTCCCTGGCTCCTAGCAAGGGCTCTCTAAATGTTTTCTGGTATTATTTTTATTGAAATTGCTAATTATTGTTATTCTTATTGTCACTCTAGAACTTCTTCCCAAAGTGGGTTCCTTGTATAAATACCCTGAAAATTAAAGTAAGTGGCTCATGAAAAGTGGCTCTTCAGTCACTTTCAGTTACATCTGAAAGACATAAAGTTAAATGCATATCTTTATTGCAGAACTTTTCAGAGAATATAAGAAGTCGATGCCATGCATAAAATCTAAATAGCCGATGGGCACAGTGGCACACACCTGTAATCCCAGTGGCCCTTGGGAGGCTGAGGCAGGAAGATCGCAAGTTCAAAGCCAGCCTCAGCAACTTAGCAAGGCACTAAGCACCTTAGTGAGAGCTTGTCTCAAATTTAAAAAAAAAATTTTTTAAGGGGCTGTGGCTTAGTGGTTGAGTGCCCCTGGGTTCAATCCCATGTCCAAAACACACACACACAAAAAAAAGTCTAAATTATAATAGTAATAAGTTGGAATATATAGTATACATATGTGTATTCACATACATGTCCATGTCCGCAGGTCAGTGGAAAATGCAAAGCTAGAAAAGTGTATGCTGATATTACTTTTATTTTCTTTTTTAAAACTTACAATTAAATCTTAACCTGATCTTGTCCTGCGGGCATTTAGGCCTGTCAATATGATAAAATTGCCACAGTTCCCCAAAAGAGCTTCCCATGTGGCCCCTCCCAGGTATTGCAGATGATACCTGGAGACCTGAGTGGACGACAGGACAGATCCCCACAATTGGGGAGCCTGCTGGCCTTGGATGCGCACATGTTCATTTCTTTTTATCGGGCATCACTGTGTATCTTTGTGATCATTTTGAAGGCATGACACAACCCCAAATCCATTAACTTCAGAAGCACCTTGGATTCCAAAGGTGAAAGATCCTTCCTTGCAATTTCAAAACAAGTACTCATCCTAGATAAAAAGAGGAATAGCTTTGATTTGGAGCGTTCCAGTCCAAGTATATGTCACCATTTAAATAAATAAAAAGATACAAACTCTTTGGATTGGTACAGCTGGGCTGGGAGCCCTGCGATAAGAGGTCACTGGTGTGAGTTACTATGGTAATTGAGTAGTATCAGCAATAGTTTTGCTCTCATGAGCATTAAAGCACATAATAATAGGCAAACAACAGTGGTTAAAGCAAGCAGGTAGGATTACTATGTTCTTTTGTCAGAAGTATATAATGTCTTGTAGTCAGTTTTAAAGACTTCTCAACCCCCAAATCCACCCCCCCTCCCGTCACCTGCTGAGTGATTTTGCGTGCTTAATCTCTTACCCTCAACTCCAAGCTCTCTGCTAATTTGAGGCAAATGGGTATTTCTGACATTAGATAGGGCGGCAAGGGAGCTCTGACCTAGAAAACCCGCATTCTGAAGCACTGAGGAAAAATATTCTTTCAATGATTTTGTTAAGATTCTTTTGAATGACAGGGCTGGGAGGGGTGGGGAATAGCTTGCTCTAAAATCCGAGGTTACAGCCTTCCAAGGAAGACGTATTTTTTTTTTGTTTTGTTTTGTTTTGTAGAACAAGAAAGAAGGAAAGAAAAAAAAAGAAAGAAAGAAAGAGGAACTTGCCGAGCATCCCCACTCCCAACTTCCCCCATAAAACTTGTCACTTCGCATTGCCATCGCCACCCCAACAATAATCGCTCCGTGCCTATTGCTAATTGCAAGCACAGCTGAGGCCCAGCAGGGAGCCCTTGCACAGTCTCAGGCCTTTATACGAGGCTCAATCTGTTGTATGGCACTTGTTCACACACAAAAAAACTACCAGCAAAGGCAGAAAGAGGCAGAGTCACAGGTTTCTTGTAATCCCTCTGCCTCCCCGCTGACAGCCCAGCCCTAGAAGCATTCCTGGTTTTGTCCTCCTCTTTACAAAATCTGAAGTGACCTTAAGCTACTAGCATGTCAACTTCTGAATGCGGAGCTGCCGGCTCCTTCAGGTGCATTAAGGAGCAGGGGGGGGCTACATCTGGCTTCTGCGTGTCTGTTTGCAGCACCCCTGGGGCGAGCTGTGGCTTCCTGTAACATGTAAAATATGAGTGTGAACTCAGGGTTCATGGCAAGGAACAGGAGGTCATGCCTCCATTCAGTTCTAAGTAAAGAAACTGGGAGTTTGCAGATGTTTTTCTGTATGTGTAATGACACCAACCCCCCCCTCCCCAGCCACCGAGCAATGGAGCGCCGGTTTTTTTTTTTTCTTTTTCTTTTTTTTTTTTTTTTGATAAAATGTGCCACAATCAGTGTGCTACTTGCAGATTTATTCATATCAATTTTTGCAATTTATATATTCAGAGACAAGATTGCTATTTCGGCAACTTTATGTTGGATGTCGTACGTTCGCGTCTAGAGAAAGAGGGAAGAAAGAAGTATGTGGCAGGGAGGGGTGGGCAGAGAAAGAAAAGAAATTAAGTCTGTTCCCTGGGCCACCGGCTGGGGTGTTGTCAAGGAGACAAAGCATCAGACTGGAGGGTCTGTGTCCCCCTTTTGCCCAGCGGTCACTTCCTGCCCAGGCTGGGAGCGGGGACTTCTATTCTGGCCCACAAGATGGCCCATTAGTGGCTCTTGGGAGGGGAGAGTGGGTTTTTGGGGGGCAGGGAACAATCCCTTCAGTAGATGAGGCCCCAGGCCACTTGAAGAAAGGTCAAGAACAGGGAGGCCCAAGAACATCCCTGGTGTGGCCCCCCATGTGGGCCTGGCAGGGGGCATTTGGTCCTTCCTTTCTGCCCTGCCACCCTCTCAGATAAGCAGGGAATTAAGCCTCCTACGAAATTCCTGCTTGCAGAAATTCCTGTTCCCAGCCCCAAGCCTCACGGGGTATTTTCACGGAAGGAAGGAAGACATTGGTGCAGCGAACACAGAGACTAATCCTCCCAGGCCTGGGGAGTAAACGCTCCACAGTGGGGCAGTGTTAATTGCCGAGCTTGGTGCAAAGATCATTTTGAGGCATTTAAGAAATACATGATTTTTATTAGTATGACTGTTCCACGTAGGAGTTATTTCTCAGCAAAGGGCAAAAGCTTTGCCTGCCTCGCATTATTAGCCTAATTCTACTTAATTGTTTCCTAAAATACGGGCTTCCTGAACACACATTCCAAACCTTAATAAGTCTGTTGTGGAGGGAATGATTCTAGATGGGGAGCTGTTGCCCTTTTGGGCAACCAAAGTCTCTAGGTGACTGAGAGCTATTTGATCAAATCCTGCTTGGAAAATTGGGGGGAGCCCCGATGGGGGACAAGGGAGAGTCTATGGAAATATACAAAGTGATGTGGCATGCAGTGCAAAAAAAAAAAAAAAAAAGAATTTTTTTTTTAAATGGATTCTTTTTTGGTTGGATCCAATCCCCTTTGAGGAATCTCTGGGCTTCATTTAATTCTCTTTCAGAGATTTAGAAATGTTTGGCCCCGTGGCATGTTTTAAATAAACCAAATAAATGACTGAGCAAATGCTATCAGATTTGTTCTTTGTTCTTCACACTCTCAAATCTCAACCTTGAGAAACTGTCTTGGTCCTGGGATTAAATGAAATGCCCACATTTATCCTATAAAGAATTTTTTTCCTCTCTTTTTGGAAAACAGGGTTGAGTGTTCCCAGATAAGAATATATACACAGCTACCCGTCTGAACTTTCCTAAGCAAAGTTTCCTTTTCAGTATGAAAAATGATTTTGATTTCCCATTTTTTCTCTTCTGGTGGTAAAATTATATAATGTCAAATGTACCATCTTGATCATTCCAGAGTATACCGTTCCATAGCATTAAGTAAATTCACGGTATTGTCCAACCCATCTCTACAGCTCCTTTCATCTTGAAAAACTGAAACTCTATAATCATTAAAACACAATATTCTATTTCTCCTCCCTTATCCCCTATCAATCACCATTTCTGTTTCTGTGAATTTGACTTCCTTTTTTAAAAAATTTGTTCTTTTTAGATTTACATGACAGTACAGTGCATTTTGAGATATTATACATACATGGAGTCTAACTTCCCATTCTTGTGGTTGGATGTGATGTGGAGTTTCACTGGTCATGTATTCATATATGAACATAGGAAAGTTATGTCCGGTTCATCCCATTGTCTTTCCTATTCCCATCCCTCCCCTCCCTTCCCTTCATTTCCCTTTGTCTAATCCAATGAAGTTTTATTTTTCCTGCTCTCCTTATTATGTGTTAGCACCCACTTATCAGAGAGAACATTTAGCCTTTGGTTTTTGGGGATTGGCTTATTTCACTTTGCATGATCATGGTGTCCAGTTCTATCCATTTATCAGCAAATACCATAACTTCATTCTTCTTTTTGGGCTGAATAATATTCCATTGTGTATATATACCACATTTTCTTTATCCATTCATCTGTTGAAGGGCACTTAGGTTGGTTCCATAGCTTAGCTGTTGTGAATTGAGCTGCTATAAACATTGATGTGGCTTTAAGAATTTAATCTGTCTTGATTACCTCATATAGGGAAATCATACAGTATTTGTCTTTTTGTGATTGGCTTATTTCACTTGACATTATCCTAACCGTGCATCCATTTGGGGGCATATGACAGGATTTCCTGGACTTTTTAGGCTAAGTAATATTCCATTGTATGTATCTATGACATTTTGGTTTTCCATCCCTCCCTGGATAGACACTGCTTTCTCCCCTTGGCTATTGTGAATGATGCTGCTCTGAGCACAGGTGTGCAAATATCTCTCTGCGATCCCACTGTCAATTCTTTTTTTTTTTTGTATCGATTCCCAAAAGTGAAATTGCTAGATCACCCAGCTTTCAATAATGTCACTCACTCAGACTGTGGCAATGGTGGAAGGGTGGTATTTGCCTTTGGTTGGAAGTAGTATTTGCAACTGAAAATCACATTTAAGACTCTGTCTTCCCGTCATTGATGTTCCTGTCTTGAAGTAGGTATCTCTGAATTGATCTTTGACTTTATTTTCTCATTCAGAGGTGATAAACAGTAGTATCATGATTATTAGGAAAGAAAGCCTTTCAGAGACCATTGTGTCTCCTTGCAGATGACCGTTCACTTCATCGAGACAGGAGTTTGGGTAGCATAAAAGGGGATTGTGTTATTTGTGGGGTTTCATACAGTCTGGTTGATTCGGCAGCAGCAAAATCATTAACAGTCTGGCTTTGGCTAGCTTGTGTAGCTTGTTGTGACTGCCAACTAGTTAACCAAACCACTAAAAAAACACAGAATATATCTTCCTGAGAGAGATACATGTAAGGCCCATGTAAGCTAAGCTTTGAATTAAGCTTACCTACTTGGTTGCTTTCTGGAAGGATCCTTCTAGACTCTTACCTCTCCTTGTATTCAGCCCATGCAATGAATATTGATAGGTCTGAGATGCATAAAGAATCCAAGTTTAGATTCACTATTTGGATCATTCGCTTGAAATTTGGATACTGAAGATCTTATTGTTGGATATTTTTCCACATTTCAGGTTTAAAGAGATAAACTTCGCTCATGTGAAAAATAACTGTTTATTTAAATAAAAGAATACCATGGGGCTGGGGTTGTGGCTTAGTGATAGAGCGCTTGCCTAGCACATGTGAGGCACTGGGTTCGATGCTCAGCACCACATTAAAATAAAGATATTTTTTTAAAGAATATCATGATATTATTTAGGTCCTTTCCAAGGGGGTTAAAATAAAATTGCTCCCAAATGCTAATTTCCAAGTTCCTACAGAAGTAAGCATTTTAAGCAGTGATAGTTTAAATTCATTTTTTAAAAAAAATGTCTTTTGCACTATCCCCCCCGCCACCCCCAGTAGGAGAAGAGGCTAAAGGCAAAGGAGCTTTATTGTCCCGGCTCCAAGTTGTAGGTGACTAGACTGTGAGACTGCCACTGTCTCTTGGCCTGCTCCGTTAGTGAGTCCCCAGAGAGGTGCGGTCTTGCTTTCAGGCTTGGGCCATTTGAACCACTACAGCAAGCTTTGCAAAGACTTCCAACCCAAAGGTGAGTTTTTAGGTATCCAAAGAAATATAGAGGTAGGAAAAAAATCCATCTTCAGTTGAAAAGGACATTTGGGGTGTTGGGGAAGGTCATGGGGCTACTCTGAGTCCTCTGTTTTGGATGACTGGTTTTGGCTTTGTGCTTTTAGCAGAGCGTCCTGAAGCTGTGGCTGGGAAATACCCATCTCTGATGGGTTTCAGAAGATCAGATCCTCAATGACAGCGACACTCCCAGTGGGGCAGAAGCCATTGAATGGCTTCCCCTTTCCAGAAAGCATTCAGATGATATGCCCTTTAGAAAGGGTTTACTTGGCCCTTGGGGAGCTCTGACAAATCCTGAGATAAGAAGTTTTTTTCCTATTTGGCAGAGATGGCTTGAACAAGCCAGGGATTTTTTTGGTCATACCCTCCCTGAATCTCTGATTAGAACACTGAACACAGTCAGATCCCCGAGAGACTCATGGAGCCGTGGAATTGTGGCTTAGGGTGATCAGGCTACGGTTACTTCGGTAGACATTAAAAAGACCCTGGATGATATTTTTTCACAGGTTCTTAAATTACCCAAATTGTATGGTAGAAACGTGCATGGAAAGCTTTGAACGCGAAATATTTCATTACAGTATTTCAATGCAGCCATTTAAACTGGTGGTGGGAATATTTTTCCCCCCTCATTAATAACAACTCCCTTTTGTCACTAAAAAACAAAGCGAAGAGCTTAGTCACCTGGGTGTGGTCGAGGGATTATCTTCCTCTTGGACTCCTTGCCAACAGATACAATGTCATTTCTTCATTAGACAGAATGCTGAGCCAGTTTCTCTGATGGATGGCTGCGTTGAGTTGGAGAAAGGGTACTTTCCAAAAAAAAGAAAAAATCCTCCAGCCTTCACTGTGTCTCTTTAGTCCCCAGACACAGGTTGGTTACCACTCTGTTACCAAATTACCTGCTTGCTCAGGCATTTTTAGGAGAATGGGAAGTGCTCATAATGTTTTATACAGTTCTGAACAGCTTGCCCTTGGGGATATTTGATTTCTTCCTTATCAAGCAGGGTGGGATAATATGGCTCACGTCATAATGGCTAATGCTTAGTATGTGCCTGACCCATTGAAAGGAATTGAGACATATTTACTCATTTAATCAACCCTCCGTGGGTTTTATTATCATTCCACTTACCAGATGAGAAAACCAAGGCACAGAGAGGTTAAAAGGGATCAATCAAGACTGACACACATGCCTGACACACATGGGGGCACATGCCTGTAATCCCAGCGACTCAGGAGGCTGAGGCAGGAGGATCACAAGTTTAAAGCCAGCCTCAGCAAATAAGGCAACTCAATGAGTCCCTATCTCTAAATAAAATATTTAAAAAGGCTGGAGATGTGACTCAGTGGTTGAGCAACCCTGGGTTCAATCCCTGGTACCAAAAAAAAAAAAAAAGATTCACACACAGGACAGCTAGATCCAGTGGATTCTGGTAGCCACCAGGATGCCATGCCTTGAAGAGTTTTAAGTCCCTGCTCCATCTCTTGTTAGTTACTACCACTTTACCTCCCTGAGCCTCTGTTTCCTCATCTGAAAAATGAAACTATGGGTGACCCAACTCTACTATGTCACTGTTTAGAGTTAGGCTATGAACGTACAGATATTAGCTGCCTTGAGTCCCTGGTATATATGGTTTAAACATGCCAATTTCAAAGGAAATGCATATTTAGAATGAACACAGTTCCTGGTGAATTTTAGCTGTTGTTCAGGCTGAGGGTATGTTCAACAGAGTCATGAGTTTTAAAGAGATTGAAGTGACACACATCTGTAATCCCTGTGACTCAGGAGGCAGAGGCAAGTTCAAGGCCAGCCTCAGCAACTTAGTGAGTACCCCTGGATTAAACCTCTGCAACACACACACACACACACACACACACACACAGCTTATTTTAATGGTACATATCTAAATATTATTCTCAGTTACAGACACAGGGCTGTGTGCCTTGGTGTATGTGTGTGTGGTTACACGTACACATGTACAAATGCTGTAACTGTACATGTTTGGCCAGAGTGAGATACCTATAATATGCATGTTATACATCAGTAAAAATTTTTCTTTAGGAAAAAAAAAAAAAAGAAAAGCAGTAGGAAGAAATGAGTTTTGCGCTGGACTGTTTTCATTATTTGTGAATCTACTTGAAATTGTTTCTCTGACAGCACTGCCCTGTGACATCTTTCATTTTACGAGAGAAACATTTTTCCTCTGATATGAAAACTCTTGACTGTTTTGCTCTCCCTTTTCACTAAAACTTTTACAGCATATGTAATTTTTTAGGACTGAAGTTTTGATCCATATTATACCTCTTTTATCTCTAACACTCTGTTAGGAAAACCCAAGCCATTGGGATGAAGGCAGTTTTGTGAGTTGTATTTTTCCTTAAAAACAAACTGCTCACGGTGAAAAATCTCTCCCACTAGCAATTGCAGAGCTACCAACATAAAATAAGAAGAAAAGGTAGGACTAAGAAGACAAACTGTGTTAATTCTAGATAAGAAAGAATATCCTGGGCTGGGGTTGTGGCTCAGTGGTGGAGTGCTTGCCTAGCATTCATGAGACACTGGGTTCAATCCTCAGCACCAAATAAAAATAAAGATATTGTGACCACCTAAAACTAAAAAATAAGTATTTTTTTTAAAAAGAATATCCTTCATCCTCTTACAAATTTTTCTAATCATTTCTCTCAAGAGGAAGCAATGAGTTGGGCACAGGGGTGCATGCCTGCTAGGAAGACTGAGGTGGCAGGATCTCGAGTTCAAAACCAGCCTCAGCAACTCAGCAAGGCCCTAAGCCACTCAGTGAGACCCTGTCTCTAAATAAAATACAAAATAGGGCTGGGGATGTGGCTCTGTGGTTAAGTGCCCCTGAGTTCAATCCCAGGTACCTCCCCACACCGTGTGCAAAAAAAAAAAAAAAAGAGAGAGAGAGAGACTCTAAAGTCTTATAGAATGGTCTGGTCTGACAGGGGGTTTGCATAAGTTCAGGAGATAATAAATTGCCCTTGTGACGGGTGCATATGGAATACAGTACATGGCCCCATCTCCCGTCTGTTCCTTATTTCCATTGTCACTCATCTGTGAGATGTGTTTTGTTCTGAAAACAAATGTCCCCATTAACAGTAATGTCTCTTTAGGACATCAAATTAATATCCATATGTCAGGGGTCAAGAATTAAGACTTATTAAGTGACGGTGGCAGAAAAGACAACATCACTGATTGACATCGCTGATTGGAGATTACCCAGATTTAAGCAAAAGCCCTACACTGGTTCCTGTGAACCCTTCCTTGTCCAGTGAGGTGCTAATTATTCATCTTGTCTCTCAATCCTGCATTTTTCTGGGGAATAAAGTTTCCAGTGAATCGAAGGGTAAATGCTAGGGAGAAGTGAATGAGTCACCTCAATTGCAAAATAGATGGAAAAATCTGATACATGTAATCATCAAGATCAATTCAAATTTTAATACAACATTTTGAAAATCACAATCAATGCAAAAAATCCATGGTGAATGGGATATCAAAATTGTAATTAAAGTCAGTATTCAATCCTGCTTTTGCACAATTGCATTTCACTGCCTCAAACTAATCCTGGAGGTAGTGAAGCCTGAAGCTACAAAGAGACATGTCATGTGTAAGGATTCCTCCATATGAAGTCAGTATGTTTGCAGGCAGAATATGTGACCTGAGTATATCTGCCTGTCACTGACCTCAACTTCTATTAGAAATGGACCAAGGGAAAAAAAAATGTTTTGTTGCAAACTTGAAAGTCCATATTATGTTTCTGAGAGTCATATGATGGCTAAATTTTATTGAGTGCTTATTATGTGGTAGTCACTGTACTGGGCACTTTACATAAATTATCTCTTTTAATGCTCACACTAATCCTATGAAGTAGGTATGGCATTAACCCCAAGAGGAGACCGAGGGTCAGAGAGTTAAGCAGTTTGCTTGAGGTTATCCAGATAATAAGTCGCCAGCCCTGGCGGAAGCTGTACTTATCACCATGGGGTTTGAGAAGTCGCTCATTCTTTGAATCCTTTTAACCCAAGACTTTAATCCAGAACAGTATCATTTAAAATGTGCTGTATGCACCCAAGATAGGTTTGGGTGATGATCTACCACGGCATGATTTTCCAACAGAATTGCATCGCTAAGAGTTACTCTGTGTTTGATAAGTCTTATGCATGGTATCAAAACAGTCTGCTTTCTCCCTTAGGGTTTTTTTTTTTTTTTTTTTTTAAATCTCTTAGATTGAGAGACAGAAAAAAAAAATAAATGAGAAATGATGATGGTGGCAGTTGAGGTGGGGGAGGAGACAGTAATAGTGATGACAGTGGTAGGGGGCTCACATTTATGGCAGCCCTGTGTGTGCCAGTTACCATGATGCATGAGCATTACTTTATTTACTCATCAGAAAAAGACTAGAAAAAACTGTTCCGTTCCCATTTTCATCAGGAAACTGAGTCACTGTGATTGTAAGTAACTTGCTTTAGATCACAAACTCTGGTGTGTGTTAGGGCCTGTGCTTTTAACCACCAACCTGTAACAAGTAGAAAAGAATTAAATTAGATTTTGATCAGCCTTCCAGATCCTTTTATTTTTATTTATTTATTTACTTTGTACCAGGGATTTGAACCTGGTACAAATCTGAGCCACAACCCCACCCTTTTTATATTTTATTTAGAGACAGGGTCCCACTGAGTTGCTTAGGGCCTTGCCAAGCTGCTAAAGCTGGCTTTGAACTTGGGATCCTCCTGCCTCAGCCTCCTGAGCCACTGGGATGACAGGCGTTCACCACGGCACCCAGCCCAGCTCCCTTTAAATAGAACCTTCAGATGGAGTTGCAGCTATTGGAGAAGATCCAGCTTTTCAAGGGCCCTGAAACCCAGGGACCATACATGTGATGGACATCTCTTTGGGTTCCAAGTGGAAAACCGTCACAGATTCATCCCCCCAGGGACATATTTTAAAGAAGCTCAGGCTACTGCAGATTTTATTCTCTACTGCTTTTTCTTTTTTCTTTTCTTTTTTTTTTTTC
Organism: Callospermophilus lateralis; assembly: GCF_048772815.1. Lineage (NCBI taxonomy): Eukaryota > Metazoa > Chordata > Mammalia > Rodentia > Sciuridae > Callospermophilus > Callospermophilus lateralis. The sequence continues at coordinate 171,781,647 of NC_135305.1, forward strand.
TTTAGGATTAAAATAACCTTACTTAGGAAGTTTTGAATTAATATACCTGAATTTAGGGAAGGCAACCAAGAAGTCGTGATTCGACTTAAATACTTAGTGCATGTCACTGGCTCGCAATTCTTTTTCCTTCCCATTTAGAGTACATTTTATCAAAAATTTAGTGCCCAGGTGTTAGGATAGCTCCAGAAAAGGCATATCCAAACCAAAGACAAAAACAAAATGGGGAGAACTTAAAATGTTTTATGAATTTCATCTTTTGAAGAATCATAACAAATCTGCTGCATTAGCATTGATCTCAAATAAAGCAACCCTGATTAATAAGCACTGGGAGCCCCACGAGGAAGAGCAAGAATAACTCAGACACCCGGTAATTCACTGATAAATATTTAACAATTGGCTTTCTAGGAGGGAGAAAGCCCTGGTCTGTGGCGTTTGCCAATGTCTGTGGTGTAAAAACCTCCTCTGTGGCCTGTTTCTAACTGTCCGCGTGTGTCCCTAAATGTGGACTTGGGAGGAGATGCACGGTGCCAGCTCTCAGGACCAGCATGTGACTGTATCTGCATGGGGTGGCGGGGTGGGGAATGGATGGTCTGCTATTTCAGTCCACTGGAGAGCTTGCGGCTTCTGGCGTCACTCAGTGTGTGCTTGGACAAGTCACTTGTCCTCGCCTCCTCTCTCAAGGGTACTCTGGAAGATCCCTTTTACCTCTAACATTTTTAAAGTTCTAGAAGGCAGTGCCTCCTGCTTTCTCCGACTTCCAAATGCCTTTAAGCGCCTTTCTGGAAAAACCAAGTTAGCTCTGTGCTGATTCCAAAAGTGCCTCCAATTTCATCTACTGAGCATAAGGTTTGGAAAGGAGTGACTTACTCCCTTTTGCCTCTTTAAATGTGCAGCCAATGGGGCATCATACATTTTTTACACTTCTTTTGCTAGATGTGAGATCCAGGAGGAAAAGTATGGATGTTCCAGGGTTTTCTTGTTCTCCTGGGGTGGGAATCTGCGTGTGAGGCACTGATCCCTTGCTGTATACTTTCCCTACCTCCCTACCCTTCCAGAAGCAGAGCAAGATGCTTGATAGCAGGCTACCTTTTTATTTGTATTTTTATTTATTTATTTATTTTTAACTATTTTAAAACCATGTACTAGAGTGGGAACGGCCTATATAAAATGAAAGGAGGGGGGTGCTATTTTTTTTTTTTTTTTAATTTCCTGAAAGGTGGCACGTCTCTCAGCAAAGAGAAAAAAGGCATGTTGCACAAGACTTGCTGGCAGTGATATAAGCCAGCGCCGGTTTGTCTGTTGTCACAGCCAAAGCAAAATGCCACCTCTGCCTAGAAGCCAGAGTGCCACACTCCTCTTTTGTGTCCCAGAGATATATCCATCATGAAGCCCTGGGCTTGTAGATTTGGCCAGGAAGTCACCAAGGTTGTTTTGAAGGTCATCTTCCAACCCCAGGAGGCCAAGGTCAAAGGCAGAGTTGTTTTTTTTTGTTTTTTTTTTTTTGTTTTTTTTTGACTCTCAAATCATCATATTCAGCAAACAAAGATGAAATTTGAGGCCTGGGGTGAGCCCAGGAGAGTCCCCAGTTGCCTAGAGTAAGGTTAGGCTGCACAAACACCCGTGACCCATGACAGCCCTGTCTCCAGACCCCTTCTTAACAAACCCAGATGCCATAGAAGCAAATGCTCCAGAATCCCAAGGCAGGAGGTGCCAAAAACACTCCCCCACCACCAACTACCACCAAAAAAAAAAAAAAAAAAAAAAAGTTTCAGTAAAATATTCTCACCCCTAGAGGGGAAAACCTGTCCATGCCTGAAGAAAATTGACCCTAGCCATCTCTCCCCTCTCCATGGGGTGAACTGTACATGTCACACACACACATGCACACCAAAAAAAAAAAAAAAAAAAATCCCCTACCCGCCTGCTCCCTGGGGAGGGACAGAAGGTTCCTAAAACTGACAGTTTCGCCTCCATGATCTTTAAAAGAGCAGGAGTTGGCTGTGAGGCTTCAGTGCTGCCTCGATTGGGGTAGTGTGGTCTCTGTTGCGGCTGGGCTCCAAAGAGAGCCACAATTGGCTCTGATGAGCAAGGAGCCTAGCTAGGAGAGAGATTGCAAAGAGGGCTTCTGGATGCCATGGCTGAGACTGTGTCGTTTCTTGCAAGGTGAAACTTGGCAGTTCTACCTTGCAAGTAAAAACCCAAATTAATTTTTTTTTTAAGAAATTAAGTCAGAAACAAGGCTTCAGAAAAACTGTGAGTGTTAGGCATAAACTGATTTTGGATGATCTTTAGGTGAGAAAGGGTGGAGTTACCATCGGAAACATGTTTTTATTTATGCTTTCTGAGTCCCCACTGCTGTGTGATGTGAATGTGGTGTGTGTGTATTGGTTAGCATGAGAGTGTGCTTCCTCTCAATTCTCTAACCACTTTTTTCTTTCTTTTTCTTTTTCTTTTCTTTTTTTCTTTTTTTGCCTCTTTTCCGTGCACACCTCATATAGATGCCCTATAAATAAATATATAGGTCCGTCCACACCTTTTCAGTTTATTTGTAAATTGTTTGGTATAAGCAGCAGAGCGTAATGAAACCTGGTGAAGTTTAAAAGATTAGATTTTTTTTTCATACTGACACTTCATAACACTGTTCATATGTCTCCGAGTGAGATTTATGAATATATGAGCAGTACTGCAAAATTATACTGCACCAGAGACTTCCTGCACCACAGGGGTGGCAGTCTAAAGTGACACAGCTTCAAGCATTTTTCACAGACAAGAAGCAAAATTTAACCCCCTTAAGGGGAAGTATGATTTCAACAGCTTGAAATGAGCTCATTTGTAAATGGGTTTTTTTTTCCCCCTTCTTCTTCCATAATTTTTTGGTGTTAATATTAAAACAGATTGCACAGCCAATATAAGGGCACATGGGCTGCCCAGAGTAGAGTTTGGCCCTTAAAGAGAAATAATCATTCATTGTCTTTATCAGAAACACTCCAATTGGGTAAATGGAGGTAAACGTCTCCCCCAGTTCATAAGGCTCTCAGCCTGATTCCCAGAATTATACTTAGCAGACAGAGGTCCAGGGCTTTCCAAAGGTAAGTTGCAATGCACATTAAATAGTTCAGTGGAGAAGCCCCCATTTCTCTGGACATCGGAGACAATAGCATTAGGAAATCAGGAATGCTTTGAATCAACGCTGAGTAAAGTAAACCAATTCCAAAGAAAATCAGAAGAGCAAAAGGTGGACTATGTTTGGAATGTCTAGAGTAGCGGAGTTCTACCTTAGCTTCAGAGTCCACACCGCTCTCATTTAGACCCACCCAGCACCTTGCGGCTTTATGTAAATTAATGTTCATGATCTCTGTGCTTGCAAACTCTCTTTAACCACTTTGTTTCCTCCTGGAACAGAGCAGGGTGCTCAGACGTGGTCTGTTCCCTGTCTGCCCTGTCAACGCTCCACGATGCGTTGGCTGGAGAACTTCTGTCTCTTTTTCAGCAATGGTACAACAGCTCTATGAACGTCATCTGCACCTGGTTGACAGACCGGATGGACCTACAGCTTCACATATATCAATTGAAAACACTAATTAGGATGGTAAAGGTAAAAGAAAAAAAATAATTATTATCCTTTGCAAATAGCTTACTGAAATACATTTCCTTCCCAAGCTGCAGAACTTCCTTAACACAAAGAATATCTACATACTTATAAAATACATACAAGATGATTTCTAAAACAGTTATTTATCTCCCATAAGAAAAACCAATGAAATCACTTTGTAATGCCTGGTTAATTTTTATTTAGACTTTAATAAAAAGGAATTTGATATCTTTATCCAGATAGAAAAATACTTTTATGTATTTGCCATTTAAAAATACAACAGAGGCCATCTCCCTTGCTTTAGATTTTAAAAGCTGGCTTTGGGTGCCATTGATGCTAATCACATAAATTACAAATTTCACTTATGATTTAATTAAATAAAATTTTGCCACAATTAATTTAATGGAAATATTTACCTCCAGCTATTTCTAAAGATGTCCTGTGATCATTATCAGAATGCAAATCAATATTGTTCTCATAGTTAATTGAAGTAGTGTCTCTTCCAAGGCGTGTATACAATCAAATGTAAAGGATCACAAAGGTGAGATAACATACCCTCAAAGTAGCTTTTTTTCCCTGTTCTTGTGTGTGTGCCTTGAACTAATGATAATTATTTCAGCGTGAAATCTCAGTGGTTTACATGAAATAATAAGATCACAGAAGGGGGTAAATACGTTTTTGATCATTTCAGTTTCCATTTGATGCTTCACCCGTGGAGGGTTTTAAAACATTTGTATGCAAAACTCCTATTCAAAGCACAAAGTCTCTTTTAAAATACTTGAACCTCAAGGTAGCTCAGTTTCTGGGTTTTTTTTTAACAGTGTGCCAAAAGTCTTCCCCGGCACTCACCCCCACCCCATTTCCTGGTCCCTTTTGGATTAGCAACTACCCCCCTGAAGATACTCCTGGACCCCAGTGCTGACTTACAACCAATTACTGTTTGGTTGTGTGTAATTAAGGAGCGTTATCATCATCTGCATTTGATCTCACAGAGCGTCTGCCCAGGAAAGGTTACAGGCAGCAAGAGCACTGTAGCTCTTTAAAAAGAAACGTATGCACTTGAACTATGAACCTGTCTTTTTCCCTTTTTTTAATTTTTTTCTTTTCTTTGCTTCTTTAAGGCCAACTCACTAGCCTCTTGAATTCCATTTTCTGAGTATGAATACCCCTGGGCAGAGTTGGGGTCAGATTTTCTGTTTGACCTGAAAAGAAGGCATAATTTGGAATACCTTAAAAATGATCTCCCATCACTGGTATTTCCAGATCTCTTTTGAGGATTCACCCTATTTAATTAAGAAAAGATATGTCAGAGAGAAGCCTTAATGTTCCCCGTCTGCCAAACACACTCGGGCGCACATACATGCATGCGAGCACACACGAACCACAAGAGGGATAACACGGAAAGGTCATGCCACGGGAGTCCCTTCACTTTCACCAAAACCGGGCCCAGCTGAATGAAGGCCGTGACACAGGGGTAGGAAACAGAATTGCCACCTCTGTGCCAAGTCCGTGACCCAAAGGTCTCCTTCTCCAGGGCAAATTTCCAAGGATATTTGGCTTTCTCTCTTGTCTCAACAGACACCCCGTTTATTCATCCATTCATTCATTATTCAGCAAGCATGTATTCATTCATCCAACACTGGGTAACGATGAGGCGAGCCCCTCCCTGTGTATCACCAGATGGAGGATTCAAAAGTGACTAGACACGGCCTCTACCCTTAGGCACTCGGAGTCCGGTCGGGGAGCACACTGCTCTGGAATTTGTATAAAGGGGAGAAATGCTAGAGCTGTTTTAGCTTTATTTTTTCTCCCCGGTTCCGGCAACAATTATGGTATTCTAAGTGGCCATAGAACATCTGACTGAAAAGTTCAAAAATTCTGGTTGATCCACTCATTTTCGTGCCTACACAAGGACTCAGACTCCCCTTCTTGTGCTCAAGGCGGAGACACCATTCAGACACCGGCCTGGCTTCTTCGTCCTCCTCTTCAGAAAACCTGCAGCTTGATCCATGATTTGGGTCGACCTTATACACTCAGTTCCTATTAAGAGGGAAGGAAGGCTCCATGGGTAATCCTGCTGGAGCATTGGGCATAAAATAGAAAAGAGGGAACATAGCCATCTTGCACGTAATCTTACATTATGGGGCTTCTCTAAGCCAAGCTGTCATTGACTCTACGTCATCATAATGTATGACCTTCAGAGGAGGTTGGCCTTGCAATTGTTAACACTGTGACTGCATTGGATTACTATTGAAAATAGAAATAATGGTCCAGCACAGTGACGCTGGCCTGTAATCCCACCGGTTTGGGAGACTGAGGCAGGAGGATTGCAAGTTCAAAGCCAGCCTCAGCAAAAGCAAAGTGCTAAGCAACTCAGTGAGACCCTGTCTCTAAATAAAATACAAAAAAAAAAAAAAAAAAAGGGCTGGGTATGGGGCTCAGTGGTTGAGTGCTCCTGAGTTCAGTCCCCATACCAAAAAAAAGAAAAAGAAGTAATGGCAAGAGTGATACTGAAACAGGTTAACACTCCTTCTCTGGCCCCTTTAGCAAATTTCCTATATCAATAGGAGAAGCAAACAGCAGAATCAGTAGCTAAAATGATATGCAGTGTGATGAGCAGAATTGTAGTTACAAAGAGACCTTTTTAAAAAAAAAAATTATGAAGTAGACAACAGCCAGATGCTTCTGGTCATGTTCAATTAACACTAAGGGATTTCTAGCAAAACAGTCTTTAGGATACCTAAGGAAATCCGAAAGAAATCGCCTGAAGGAACAAAGAAAGAACTTGTGGTACAGTAATCCCAAACCATTGTTCTTGAAAAAGAGCCAAATTTCTTCCCTGAGAGCATAAAGTTGTGAACGGAATCAATACAGTTCTTTCCCAAGGAGATGAGAAATGAGTCACATGCTTGCACCATATTGATGAGGCATTAGCGCTCCATCTTGCCCATAATTGTTGCTGCCCGTAATAGGTTTCATATACCAATATACATATGTCTATCTTGTGAATGAGACAGAGGGATATGGCTCATGCAATTATAAGACTCAAAAATTCCAAAGACCAGACTGTAACTGAAATAATAAAATACCATAATCACTGGATCCATTATTTATACATTATAGCCCCTTAACACTGTCGATCATATTATTTTATAGGAACCTAAGAGAAAGAACCAGACCCCCTCCCTCCCCCCCACAAAAAAAGAACCAAAACAATCATGGAACATTTCCCTTTATGGAATTGAATAAACACAAGCTTATGTTCTTTGCTTTGTTTCATCTAATACAGTTTATCCTGTCACAGTTTCTCATTTTCTGTCATTTAATGAATCTCAGTTTTCAGTACAAGTGAAATCTGAGCACGGTGGCTTTTTATCTGGCAATGCATAAAGAGTGACATTTAGCAGAAGGTCACACCTGCTTTGCATCCTCTCCCTACCCACCTTGGAGATGATATCTCTCTTATCATTTCATCTTTTCCCTCCTTAGAAAACCTATAGAGATTTCCGATTGCAAGGGGTCCTGGATTCCACCTTGAACAGCAAGACCTACGAGACCATCCGGAACCGACTCACTGTAGAAGAAGCCACAGCCTCAGTGAGCGAGGGTGGGGGCCTGCAGGGGATCAGCATGAAAGACAGCGATGAGGAAGATGAAGAAGATGATTAGACCACTTGGTCCTGCGAGTCCACTGGGACAGTCCTGTAATCAATGCATGTCCTTAGTCTGTTAGTTAACTCCATTAGGGAACTTTCTGTCAACTACCATGCCCATGAGATGTTTACCAATACAATTGCCATTTTAGCTATGTGGTACCAAGATTAGCATATGACCTTCCAATCCATTGGTTTCCTTATTTCCATGTCTATATGTTTACAAGCAATATGGCGCACCATTCTTTAAATACTGTTCATGGAGAATACATAGTCCAACTGCTAGACGGGTCTCTGTTACCAGCCAAGTGAAATGATGCTTCATTCACAAACTGTGTAGACATTGAAGATAAATGGATGTGAAGGCGTGGATGCTGGAGAATTTTTTCTTTGATGTGTTTGTGGATGCTGGTTATTTAAATGAGTTCGTACATAATTTAAGCACATAGATCTGCTTTTTTTTTTTTTAATAAACCAAAGGCCACGCCCCAATAGCCAACTTTTGGTTCCTTCTGTTCCCCTAAAACTAAAAAAATATATATATTAAAAATAATGGAATCCTAGCATCCTTGTTGGCCTATCCTTTCATCTATCAATATAGTTAGCCATACAAGGCTACATTCTGGCAGATTAATTCTCTTAATTGCCACGGCAAGGGGGCAATCCCATCATGACTTAGCATGGAGCACAGTTCAGAGTAACTGTCTTCTGTCATAAAGTTTATCATCCTAAATGTTAACATTTTGCTTTTATGTTTCAATAACTGTGTATGTAAAAAAAAAAAAAAAACCCACCTGAATATTTAAATGACAACCCTAGACTATAAATGTGTTTATAATAAGATGTGGATATTTCCCTCTGTAGACTGTAATCATAATTTAAATTATTTTGTTCCACACTGTTTTTTATATCTGTCATGTACATTGCGTTTTGATCTGTAACTGCACGACCCTGAGGTCAGCTGCAGAGCGCTCTCTTCCTGTGTAAAGTAGTGGATCCATCTTGCTTTTGCCTTATATAAAGCCTACAGTTATGAAAGTGTGGGAAACTGTGGCTTCTCAATAAATAACCATTCAAATGTCCTGAGAATATCCACTGGCGTCTGTCTTCCTCTGTCTCCTTTGAAAGCCAGACAACAAGCAGGAAGAGAGAGGAAAGGGGAGAGAAGAGGTGATTTTTCTTTTCTTTTTTAGTTGTAAATGACACAATATCTTTTTATGTACTTTTTTTTTTAATGTGGTGCTGAGAATCGAACCCAGTGCCTCACTCATGTGAGGCAAGCGCCCTACCACTGAGCTACAGCCCCAGCCCAGAAGAGGTGATTTTTCTGGAGTGTGCTTAACATTCTTGGAGTGGGTTGTTTTTCAGATGCTTGTCATTTCTCCACGAGAGACTGCTTCGAATTCCATTAATTCAGACTCCACTAATTCAGGATCTGTGGGCATTTGGACATGTTGGGCAGATTACGCTTGCATTATAGGATAAATAAGGGTTTGCTAAGCAAGTGAGTAGTGTAAACGAGAGAAATGTTTCTCCTGTACGAAGAGAAGGCCAACAAACTGTTTTTAAGCACCACTTCAACAGCAGTGTTTGCATTCAAACAAAGTGTGTGCCAATTATATATGATTCTTATATATTTGTTAAAGCATCTCACTAGCTTCTCTAAGATATGGAGTACTCTTCTCACTCCCCAGCCCCTCTAGCCATATAATCACCTATGTTTGAAAGAAATCAAACACATGTAGCCCTGTTGGCTTTATTTTTATGTCCCTAAATCAGGGTGACCTCTCCTGGGGGCTGAAGGTTTTAGGGAAATGACTGCTTTTCTGAGAGGAACAGGTGAAATGGTCACTGGTTGTTCTCGGCAGAATAGCCCTCCAGTGAGCACATCTCACACTACTTGGTCTGCAGGTGCAAATCAGCAGCATTTCTGCCCTATTTATTGAGCAACTAATCTATGCCAGGCATTCTACATGTATTATCTCACTTAAATCTCCTGACAATCATAAAGAGGAGAAGATTGACATTATCCTCATTATAAATGAGGAAATTAAGGTGAAAAGATTAAGCCAGCTTGCCCAATGGTTCCACAAATCCATGCAGAAGCATGAATCCAGAGATACCAGCATAAAACTGGTAACACAAATAGTGGGGATATATCGTTCAGGTGTGAGAAAATTTTGATGCCTAATGGCTGGCATATAGTTAAGTTGCACTAGCAAACCCAGGATTTTTTAAAATATATATTTTTATTATATTTTAAGTTTTGAAATCAAAGCATATTTCTTGCAACAATTGCAAACAATTCAAAAATGTGCAAAGTAAAGAGGGAGCATCTGCCCAGTACATACGTGTTGGAAGAGAGAAGAAAAGGCTCAGGATCCCTGAGAGGAAGTAAACCTAACCAAAGGGCATAAAGAGAACCAAGTCAGAAAAGAACATGTCTCTAAGATCAAAGTTTAAAAAAATACAAGAAGCCAGGCATGGTGATTTATGCCTATAATCCCAGTGACACTGGAGGCTGAGGCAGGAGGATCGAAAGTTCAAAGCCAGCCTCAGCAATTTAGCAAGGCTCTGAGCAACTTAGGGAGATCCTGTCTCAAAATAAAAAATAAAAAGGAGCTAGGGATGTGACCCAGTGATTAAATGCCCCTGGGTTCAACCCTCAGAATGAATGAATGGATGGATGGAAGAATAAATAAATAAACAAATAAAACAGATTCATTCAAAAGGAAAATTTGCCATCATCTGGCACCTGAAGATCCTGTCAAAGAGCATCTCTTAGTGTGGTGATATGGTAGAAGGACCAAGGGAAGGAAATGACATCAGAAGAAAGCAGAAAGAAAGCACTGATCAAGTTTAGCCCTGAGGTCAATCTTCAAAAAAAAAAAAAATTATATATATATATATGTGTGTGTGTGTGTGTGTGTGTGTGTGTGTGTGTGTCTTTATTTTTAAATTGCATTTGGACACAATACCTTTTATTTATTTGTTTATTTATTTATTTATTTAGTGCTGAGGATGGAACCCAGGGCCTCACACAGGCTAGGCAAGTGCTTTACTTCTGAGCCACAACCCCAGCCCAATCCTGCCACAAACACAAAGATAAGAGGATGGCTTTGGCATCTTGAGCTTTCTTCTTTATTTCTTTGATATCTTAAGCTTTCTCTGTTTTTCCCTTTTTAATCTTTTATTAAAATATGCATGAAAAAGAGACCACAAATCCTCAGCATACAGCTCAGTGAATTCATCATAAAGTGAACGTGTTTGTGGAACAGAGACCGAGCTGAGAAAGAGAACATACCAGACAGTCCCTGGCAAACCCCATGCCCATGCACCACCCCAACCTCTGCTTTCTCTGGACTCCCCAAGGGAACCACCACCCAGATTTCTAATAGCACCGATTAACTTTCTACTTTAGATCTTGATGGAATTCATTCACATCTAGCATCTTTTGTCCTACCTTTTATAGTTGTGGTTCATTTCTTTTTTATATTGCTGCTTCACATCCTGATACATAAACATTCCATAACTGATGTATCTACATTGAGGTGCCATTTTCCATTCTGAGTTGCTGTGATAAATGCCCTTGTATAGCTCTTTGGGTGCAATTGCCAGGCCATAGAGCAAAAGGTATGTTCACTTCCAGAAAACACTGCCAGTTTTCCACAGAAGGTGAGCAGAGTTGTACCCTGTCGTTCCCCATTCTCAGCAACATTTAGGTATCGTCTGTCTTCCCTGTTCAGTGTGGTGGTTTGTGATTTTAGTTCACGGATCATGAAAATAAAGTTGATTTGCCTTTTTAAACCAATGGATTGGTTATCTGGGTAATCTCTTTTATGAAGTACATATTTAAGATTTTTTTCCCCCTTTTCTGGAAAGAGAAAAATTCGAAAGCTATTTGAACTGGGTGATGGAGAAGAGGCCATAGGAGAAAATAGCCAGATGGATGGAGAAGAGGTCAAGGGAACCCGTGACCGGATGGAAAAGCTTTTGCTCTGCTAATACTCAATCTGTGCATAATTGTGTACACTCTGGTCGAGTACCGAGCTAGAAACACCAGACCCTCTGTTACCTGACTCATCAGTCAGAAGAACTCTTCTAAAAAGCAAGTGTTATCTTGTCACTAATTAAAAGCATTCTATAACCCCCAATCTTCTCTTAGAATGAAGCCCAAACTCCTTAAGGTGGTGTACAAAACCATACAGGATCTGACGCTTGCTGTTATGGTTTGGATGTGAGGTGTCCCCCAAAAGCTCACATGTGAAACAATGCAAAAAGGTTTTGGAGGAGAAATGATTAGTGAATTCATCCCTGATGGAGGCAGGTGGGTGTGGCTGGAGGAGGGGGCATTGGGGGCGTGGCTTTGGGGTCTCTCTCTGCTTCCTGATCACCATGTGAGCTGCTTCCCACCACCACACTCTTCCTCCATGATGTCCTGCCTCCCCTCCAGCCCTGAGGGATGGAGCCTGCTGTCTATGGACTGAGACCTCTGAAATCTCAAGCCCCTAAATAAAACTTTCTTCCCCTAAAATTGTTTTGGTTAGAGCTTTTGGTCACAGAAGTGAAAAAAAAAAAAAAAACAGACTGAAACAGGTGGTACACAGAACCATGCAGTATCTGACCCTCGCCTACCTCTCCAGCCTGCTCAGTTCACCCTACTCCTCAGACTCTCCGGAATCATCCTGCCATGCACCTTGGATTTTCCCACCTGGAGCTGTGTCCCCTGAACCACTTTATTTCAACCTTCAAATCCCAGCTAAACTCAGACTTCCCTTCAAAGCCTTTGCAAACCTCACCCTAAGCTCAGCATCTATTTTTTTTTAGTACCTAGCCTTATAAATTCTGCTTCTTCTCTATAGTGTTCATTATGCTATATGAGTGGTTGTTCACATCATTAGCATTTCCTGTCACCTTTCTACACTTCAAGAAGGCACAGGAACTGGGCATGGTGACGCATGCCTGTAATCCCAGCAGCTCAAGGTGTGGGTGGGGGCCCTGAGGCAGGAGGATTGTGAGTTCAAAGCCAGCCTCAGCAACTTAGCAAGGCCCTATGCAACTCAGTGAGGCCCTGTCTCTAAATAAAATATTTGAAAGGGGCTGGGGATGTGGCTCAGTGATCAAGTGCCCCTGAGTTCAATCCCCAGTACCCAAAAAAATAAAAGGTCCAGGAGGTACCAGCTTCCCCCATCTGTACTCAGTTCACTTAAAAATGCAGACCACCAAATGAAGGCCAGGCAGACACAAATGGAACCCATCCAGTTACCTTTCTTTTAGACCCTGTGGTCAAGGTGGTTTGAATCTTCAAAAGTCTCCTATAGATTAAACGTTATAAGATGCAGAAGAGGAAGAAGGAAAGGGAGACTCCCTGAGCTGAGCCTTAAAGAACACGTAGAGAGGCCAGAAAAGGGACTGTGTCACCAGGCTGAAGCTCCACAGAGGCAAGAAACTGTTTTCTTCTCTCATGAATCCACGGTGCACATAGCAAATGCACAGCAAATACATGTTGACCAAAGGCATTAAGGAATATTCTCAGTGAGTTTGTGGTGTGCTGCTTCATGGAGAGATGTACACAGGGGCTCAGGAGGGAGTTTGATGGGAAGAGGAGATGTCTTGGAGGGCATTTAGTTTCCTCTAGTCTGGGTTTGTTGATCTGCACAGACAAGAGCTAACCAATATTTTTTTTCTTCCCACACATTTAAAAAAAAAATTTTTAAGTGAAAAAAAAAACAAAGAGGACAGAATTCTGTGAGACAAAAAGTTCAAGCCTCTCCCCCACCAACCTATTTCCCATAAGTAGCCATTGCTAACAGATGGGCAAATAGTCTTCCAAATATGTTCAAATCATATACAAATATATGTCACATACATCTTATATTTTTTTTTTACAAGAATGGAAATCATCCTGGACCTACTATTGGCAAATTGCATTTTCTACTTCTCAGTGTAGGATTATTTGTATGTCTGCGCACAGAGACTTTCCATATTATTTTGGTCATAAATGGGATGTCTACTTGAGCCAGGAATGTGATGAATTTAAGGAGATTTTTCTGGTCAAAGAAGAAACAGGAGCAAAGTAAGGTAAACTGAAAATCCAAGATGAAGTTAGGATGGATCAAAACATAATGGAGGAAATGAGCCATCTGTGGAAGTGACCCAAGAGACTGTTTGAAAATGTGTGACTGGAGAATTTCTCAAACACCCTAAATCCACTCGCAGGCTGAGTGCACTGCGTTACAGCTGTCTGTTCACGTGTCTGTCTCTGCGTCTCTGCCAACTCCTTGAGGTTGGGGACTGTGTATCCATTTGTGCATACCAGCCTGAGATACAATAGGCACTCAATAAATGTTGATGGAATCGAATGGGTAAACATCAGACAGGCACATCTAGATATGGTCTTGACCAAGAAAGCATAAACTAGGCACAGTGGCACAGGCCTGTAATTCCAGAAGCTTGGGAGGCTGAGGCAGGAGGATCATGAATTCATAGCCAGCCTCAGCAACTTAGCGAGGCTCTAAGCAACTCAGCAAGACCCTGTCTCTGAATAAAATATTAAAAGCGGCTGGAGATGTAGCTCAGTGGTTAAGCACCCCTGGGTTCAATCCCCAGTACCAAAAAAAAAAAAAAAAAAGCATAAAATCAATGTATTTCAATTGTTCCACCTATAAAAGAATTCCAAAATAGAATGGAGAACCAGGATGGCTTTTCTAAAGCCTTCTACCTCTACATCACAATGACCTGGATTTCCAAAACAGGCAAGGACAATCAACGCTGTCATAAGTTTGGGTTTCTGCAAGAATTTCACAAAGTCAACCAAACCACAAAGTTGTATCATTAATGACTTAAGCACAACATTGAATAAGTTCACTTTGTTTAAATTTTAAGATCCAAAGTATGTGTGTTCTTTGTGGCCAATTTCCATCCGAGACATGATTAACAAATCTCAAATGAAATCAAATTATGCACCATTCTGCAATTCTTGGTAAACAAAAATTTTTAAAAATCAATATTCATTTTTTATTCAAGGTTGTTTTGCTTCTTCATCTAAATACTAAAATTATCATCTGTTTTCCTCCTTATGAAACCATGCATTTCATCTAAAGTTGTAAATCTGCATTTGTTGTAACTAAGCAAAACACGAGAGAAGGTCCAACCACAGTGCCATCTGCCAGCAGAGTTCTCTACCCTGATGACAGTACATTGAAGGTCACAGAAAAACACTGAGCAACGAATTAATCACCACCACCAGCTAGCAGTGGGATGAAATGATTACAATTAATCACACAACTACGAAATAAGGGAAATGCAAAGTGAACCATAAGTCAAAAGTACACAAATAAATTATTTTTCTTAATTTCCTAAGAATGGATGGGGGAACGGCAAAAAGCAGTTGTAAACATGGTTAAGTTGGCATATTTCCCTGTGTCCATCAGAAGCAAATTGGCTTATTTCCTGGGAGGTGAACACAATTGCAAAGAATAAACAAGGCTTTTGCTTGAGGCAGGAAATGTGTGGTAAAGACAGTACAATCCTCAAAGAAAGTGCTGGAAAATCTGGAATTTATCTAAAAGAAAATCGAAGGCAACAATCAGAAGACAAACACTCGTGCTATTTGGTGTAAATCAAAGTAGAGCTTCTGTGGAAGCTATGGCTATGTGTCACATTCTGATGCCACCATATTATTATAAAAGGGACCACCAAACTATATACCTTGCTAGGTCTCCTCAAACACCTTCCAGAATAGGGCTTTGAGCCTAATAAATTCTTCTACAGCATTTCGTAGGTCCACGAGTTGATTTGGAAATAAAAGTATCCTTTAAAAAAAAAAACATGAAGATTATAGACTAAAAATTCCAGAGCATATGGAGAGTACTGACATAGTATTTATTTGGAAAATTTGAACTCTTCAGAGCTTTAATTAAACAACAATTTCTGATTTTGTGATATTGGATGTTGAACTTGTATGAAGTGATTTCTGGCAGGATAAAGAAATATAGTTTTCTCCAAAACTCAAAGGACTTGAATAGTTTTGATTAAATGATTCTGAAGAGGTTGGGGATGTAGCTCAGTGGTAGAGCCCTTGTCCAGCATGCATGAGGCCCTGGGTTCAATTCCAAGTACTGAAAAAGAAAACATTCCCTCAAAATTATTCTGGAGAGATTAAGTCAAGCAATGACCACCCCCCCCATCAAGAAATGTCAAGAAAATGGGTTTCTTACCAGGCACAGTGGCACATGCCTGTAATCCCAATGGCTCCGGAGGGCCGAGGCAGGAGGATCACTGATTTTAAACCAGCCTCAGCAACTTAGTGAGGCTCTAAGTAAGTTAGCAAGACCCTGTCCCAAAATAAAAAAATAAAAAGGACTGGGATGTGGCTTAATAGTCAAGTGTCCCTGGGTTCAATCCCCAGTACCGAAAGAAAGGAAGGAAGGAAGGAAGGGAGGGAGGGAGGGAGGGAGGAAGGAAGGAAGGAAGGAAGGAAGGAAGGAAGGAAGAAAATGGGTTTCTTTTTGCATCATTAGCTAGTAAAACCATCTCTGATTCATTTCTTTTCCAACTTATATTCAATTCTTATATTGCATTTATACTAAGGCAAAACCTGTTTTCACTTTTAAGATTTTCTAAGGTGGTTTGTATCCCTCCACTGTGAGGAAGCCAAACCATCTACCCTCTGTTATCACAAAGCTCTGAAACCAGGCTGCTATACACACAGGCTTCAGTTAATATTCTTTTGGGTAATGCAAACAACAACAACAACAACAAAGAGAACATGAGATGTCTGTCCCAGCAAAGAGCCTGAGAAGCCAGGGAAGAGGGCTGATGGCAAAGACAGAACTAGGGATGGACTCATCAGTGGACATTACGTAAGGCCCACCCCTCCCCCAATACATGAGGGAAAGATGACCCTTGATGTGGGCGAGACTTACACCCTCTTACTCCAAAGCACAGGGGCTTGAGCCACTTCTTGTAAAATATTGGAATAAAGATAAAAGCAAAGAGCTGCAGGATTTGTAGAGAATCGGGTGACAGATAATGCAGGAGCAATTAGAAGGAGGAGATTAAGAGCAGATTCCAGGCCAGGAGTAGAGGCGCACACCTGTAATCCCAGCGGCTTGGGAGGCTGAGGCAGGAGGATCGAGAGTTCAAAGCCAGCCCCAGCAATTTAGCAAGGCACTAAGGAACTCAGTGAGACATTGTTTCTAAATAAAATTAAAAAAGGGCTGGGGCTGGGGCTCAGGGATTGAGTGTCCCTGAGTTCAATCCATGGTAACAAAAAAAGAAAAGAAAGAAATGTAGAATACAGTGCATTACTAATACAGGTGTAGGATAAAAGGTTAAGTATCATCCTCCAATGTCTGCATGGGTCCTCCTATCAGGGAGGAATTGGGAGTGTTGTCTATTTGTTTGTAGTGCAGGGGACTGAACCCAGGACTCACTCATGTGTGCTAGGCAAGTGCTCTAACCACTGAGATAACCTCTCAGTCCCTCAGAAGGGTCCTTTACCTGGAGTGTTTGGCTAGGTAGAACTAGGTAGATCCATGAATCCCATGGGGGTGGTGGTGAGAGGAAGCTTCAAATTGTATTAATATTTGTGACTTTGTCACATTACAGTTGCAAAACTACAGTTGTTGGTGTTTCTAAATTGACTTGGTTATTAGACTTGTCTCTAGGTCTTATTTGGTTTATTTAATGCATGTACCAGGTGTGGTGGTACATGCCTATAATCCTAGCAGCTTGGGAGGCTGAGGCAGGAGGATTGCAAGTTCAAGAGCAGCCTCAGCAATTTAGCAAGGCCCTAAGCAACTTAGTGAGGCCCTGTCTCAAAATAAAAAAATTTTAAAAAGGGCTCAGTGATTAAGCGTCCCTGGGTTCAATCCCTTATACCAAAACAATAAATAAATTAATTAATTAAAAGAAAGACGCATACCACAGATATTTGCACTCCAATATTCTTTGCAGCATTATTCACAATAGCCAAGAATCAACCTCAGTGGGTACATGGATAAAGAAACTGCTCTGTTTGTGTGTGTGTGTGTGTGTGTGTGTGTGTGTGTGTGTGTGTAAAACAAAGGAATGCTATTCAGCCTTAAAGAGAAAGGAAGTCATGTCATTTGCAACAAACATGGATGAATCTGGAGAACACTGTACTAAGTTAAATAAACTAGTCACAGAGGACAAAATCTGCATGATCTCTCTTATAGGTGTAATCTATAAGTGTTGAACTCATGGAAACAGAAAGTAGAACAATGGTTACCAGAAGCTAGGGGTTGGGGGAAATAGGACAATGTTGGTAAGTGTCAGGAACACGGGATGGATAGGTTCCAGAAGTTTCCAGAACTTTAAACAAAGGAAGAGGAGGAGAAGCACTTGTATCACTGTATATCACACATTTATTTTTTAAATATTCTAATAACTATGCGTTAATATGATGAGTATCCTTTGGACTATTACATATTTTATCTTATTTTATTTATTTATTTAAGTACCAGGGATGAAATCCAGAGGCCCTTAACCACTGAGCCCCATCCCCAGCCCTATTTTGTATTTTATTTAGAGACAGGGTCTCACTGAGTTGCTTAGGGCCTCACTAAGTTGCTGAGGCTGGCTTTGAACTCGTGATCCTCCCACTTAGCCTCCTGAGCTTCTGGGATTGCAGGCCTGCATCACCACACCCAGCTATCTTTTTCATTTTAAAGCATTATTCTAAGAGGTCCACAGGCTTGCCAGCCTGGCAAGAGGCTCCATGGGGGCAGTGCCACATGTATATTCAAGCATTCAAGCTCACACAGAAAGGTCAAGAAGCTCTGCCAAAGATCTTCCTTTTCTCCATCTCATGCTTTCCTTCATTCACTGACTCTTTTTTTAAATATATTTTTTAGTTTTAATTGGACACAATACCTTTATTTTATTTATTTTTATGTGGTGCTGAGGATCAAACCCAGCACCTCGCACATGCTAGGCAAGTGCTCTACCGCTGAGCCACAACCCCAGCCCTCACTGACTCTTATACCAATTTTCTTACCTACAAAATTGGGAATTTGATAGTATCCTTTGTGTGTGTGTGTGTGTGTGTGTGTGTGTGTGTGTGTGTGTTCTTGCAGTGCTGGGATTGAACCCAGGGCCTTGCACACACTAGATGAGTTACACTCTCAGCCTCAGCCTCCCGCCTTTCCCGTTTTATAAAAACCACATTGGTCAAACACATTTTCCTAAAGGAGAATCAGACTTTCAAACTGGCCCAAACAATTCAACCCATTAGTCTACACTTTATTTTGGCAAATACCAAATGGTCACAATTTTCTTCATCGATGGGGTGAGATAGTTAACAGCCAGGGGGCTTGAGGGTCTCAGCTGGCCAGTTAGAAGTTTCCACTCTGCCATTCAACTGATCCCGTGGCCTTGGACTAACTGCTAATTCTCACTAAGCCTCATTTATTCCATCTGAAGTGAGGGTAACTGGTCTACCTGCTTTATAAAGCCACTTTGTTGATATATTAATAATTCCTGCTAATAATTACCGAGCTCACATGACCAGTGTAACTCCACAGCATATACAACTACAATAATGGGATTTTAATTGGAACAAGTTATACTTATTGTATATATATGTATATAGCATGTCAAAATACACTCTAGTGTATATCTAGAAAGAATAAATAAAATAAAAATAGAAGAGTTTATTAGTAAAGCATCTCAAGACTGCAGAATGTTAATTGTTAATTGGTTTCCATTGTCCCTTGAATTAAAAAAAAATAGTCAATTTTAAAAAATATTTGACCAATAATAATAATAATGATGATAATAATAATATTACTAAGCTTACTGGGCCTGGGACATAGCAAGAAACTAACAACAGTTTCTGGGTGAAAAGATTAGAGATTGAGAATGGCAGGGAAGCTTCACTTTCATTACATACTGTATTATGTTGTCTGAACTCAATTAAATGTTATTAATTATGATCACTACATCTGAGAAGTAGGAAAGCACAAAATTCTCATCTACTAATAAGCTCAGAGTTTACCAATATTATTTTACTTCCTCCTTTGCTCTCTAGTTGAAAGATTAATCTGCAAACACAAATTAAAAGAAAATAGCACATCGAAGTATGTGAAATAAGCAGATGCCTAACCACAAGGATAACAAAGCACTAGCTGTAGCTCCGCTTCCTTCTCCAAGCAAGCTCCCGTTGTAGAATGGTAAGTTTCTCCTGAGCGTTTCTCGGTACCACCTCCATGGCCACCCCAGAGGAACCTGTGGAGGTGGAGGTAGAGGTGGGAGGCAGAAGAGACTCTACAGGAAGTTTTTTTTTTTTTTTTTCATTTGTTTGTTTGTTTTTTATGGTACAGGGATTGAACCCAGGGCCACTTAACTACTGAGCCACATCCCCAGCCCTTTGGAGTATTTTATTTAGCAACAGGGTCTCAATGAATTGCTTACTGCCTCACTAAATTGCTGAGGCTGACTTTGAACTCACGATCCTCTCCCTGCCTCAGCCTCCCGGGCCACTGGGATTTCAGGTGTGCACCACCACACCTAGCTCTACAGGAACTTTTTATTCTATAAATTAATAAGTGTTTTCTCAATATCCAAGGAAAAGTCTGAGAAGATTCCTCCTCTTTGATTAACATCTAATAGGGAGGACTAAAGTACCAGAGTATGTTTAGGAACTATAGAGTATAAAAACCCAGTCTGTGAATGACCATCAGGAACTAACAATCAGCTTGAGCTAAATTATCAACAGTGCATTAGGATCAAGGTCTGTATTTTTTATTATTATTATTATGATGATGATGATGATGATGATGATGATGATGCCAGGGATTGAACCCAGGGATGCTTAACCACTGAGCCACATCCCCATCTCTCTTTTTTTTTGTATATGTATGTGTGTGTGTGTGTGTGTGTGTGTATATATATATATATATATATATATATATATATATATTTTTTTTTTTTTTTTTTTTTTTTTTTTTAAAGACAAGGTCTCACTGAATTGCTCAGGGCCTCTAACCTGCAATCCTCCTGCCTCAGCCTCCTGAGCCACTGGGATTATAGGCATGCACCACCACCCCTTCCAGTCTTTTGATGCCTCAGCAAACCAAGTATACCTGCTGCTCAGGTGGTGGGGTGACAGCAGGGACACTGAGCTGAACAAGAGAGGCCCCTACCCTCCAGGAGTTCATAGGCCAGAGGACTTAAAGAGCAAAGATTTACCCTCAAAGGAGTGTTTAAGAGAGAAGCACAGCATCCAAAGAAGCAGCAAGTCCTTAAAATTCTCAACATTGCAGGGATGCTCTCCGCAAAACACAGACTGTGGGAAACTCTACAGGTCTGGAGAAAAACTGATTTTTTTTTTTAAAGAAGTAAATTGCAAGGGGAAAAAAAAAGAAAAAAATACTGAGGAACCTATAAATTATAGGACGTTAATTGGATCACGCTTTAAACAAAGGGTTTTTTTTTAATGATGATTTTTATAAGAAAATTGGAAATTCAAAGACTCCATTTGATTATGTTAAGGAATTAATGTTAGTGTTTTAGACAATTAATGTTAGTGTTTTAGCTCCTTAATTTACATATGAATGATAAAATATTATGTTTGGAACTTGCATTAGAATAATATGGGGAGGGAGGATGGGTACCATGGTGCACGCCTGTAATCCCAGCGGCTTGGGAGGTTAAGGCAGGAGGATTGTGAGCTCAAAGCCAGCCTCAGCAACTTAGCGAAGCTGTAAGCAACTCAGTGAGACCCTGTCTCTAAATAAAATATTTTAAACAGGGGGCTGGGTTGATGGGGTTGTAGCTCAGTGGCAGAGTGCTTGCTTAGCGTGTGTGAGGCACTGGGTTCGATCCTTAGCACCACATTAAAATAAACAAACTAAACAAAGGCATGTTGTCCGTGTAAAACTACAGAAAAAAAAAATTAAATAGAGGACTGGGGATGTGGTTCAGTGGTTAAGCACCCCTCAGTTCACTCCCTGGTACAAAAAATAATAATATGGGGGGGGCAGATATATTGGGTTGTATATGAATCAGGATTGGCCATGGATGATCTTATTGGGACTGGGTGATGGAATATGGGTTCATTATATTATTCTCTACTTCTCTTTTGTATGTTCAAAATGACTTGTAGTTAAGATTTGGTTGGTTTTTAATCACTGGATGAGATTCAGCAGAAATCAGAGTAGTAAGGAAAGAATGTGGTTCTCTGAAAGATGGAGCTTTAAAGGGAAATCATCTTTCTCTTGTACTGTAAGTAGAGGCAGGACCACTGTTCTCCTTTCTAGTACAACTGATTCTTTTTCTAGGCACGATGAGAGCTTTAGATGGCTCCAGCTGTTCTCAGAGCACTCTTCCCTCCTGGCAGCCAGCTCACATCTGCAAAACATCTGGCCCAGCCAGAACACAGTTGTTTGGGAGCCCATAGGAGAGACACAGATCACCCTGGGTTCTTCAGCTTGAGGCTCTCGTTCACTGGGCTAAATCTCCAGCAGCAGGTCAGCACCCACGTGCAGGACCTAGGACAGAAGCTCTAGACCTGTGCCAAGTTCAGCCACCCATTTCTGATGAAGGGTTCTGAGCAAAGGAGAGTAAGGATGCGTCTCAAGGAAATGTTCAAAGCCTAAAGCAGTTGGGAAATATTTGGATGCCAAAAGTGATGTGACACTGGTCTCCTCTTTCTCTGGACGGTTCTCTTTCTGGGACATCCTTTCCCATATGTCTTCCTCTATTCTGTCACCCAGGTCTGCACCATCATTTGTACATTCCAAGTTCTCCACGATTTGGCAACTGAATCTGCCCTGGGCAAGAACACATGGGCAGAAATAGCAATGAGATACCATTTGGGACCTATCAAAAGATTAAAAAAGAAAAAAAAAAAAGATTATGCCTAGTGTGTGTAAAAGGTTCTGGGAAAAGAAATTGTCACGTCCTGCTGATTGGAGTGGGGATAAATATGTACCCCCTTTCTGAAGGGCAATTTGTCAGTTGGTGTCTAAGGCTTTAAAAATGTGTGTATCTCTTGCCATAGTGATTCCACTTCTGGGAATTTGTCCTACGGGAATTAGCTATGCACAGAAATCATGTGTGAGAATGTTCCTGATGGAGCTATTGCAGAAAAATTATAAACAACCTCACTCTCCAACAGCAAAGGACTATTTAACTCATGTTGAAGACATAGAGTGAAGTACTACAGAGACATTAAAATCATGTCTTATTAGCATACTTAAAGTCTGGGAAAATGTTCATGCTAGATCAAATGAAAAAGCAGACGATAAAGCTGTATATCTCATATGATGTCAATCTTGTGAATGCATAGAAAGAACATACCTCAATGAATTGTCTGCGATTCCTGGGGAGTAAGATGATGTGCAGTTTTCATTTTATTCTTTGCAATTCTTTCCCAATTTTTTCTTTGGTAATTCTTGTCCCCAAATTTCTTTCCCCCAAATTTCTCCATTGGTCACTTTTTAAATTCACCATATGTACAAAAACAAGAACAAAATAAGAATTTGGTTTTGAGGGGGTTCTGAGGTTGTTCTTTTTTGTTTAGTGTTTTGGAGGTTTTATTGGTTGGTTGGTTGGTTGGTTTGATTCCTGGTTGTTTTTGTTTTTTGTTTTCCCTCTCCTCTTGTATAGTTCTCCTTTAATAATAATTATTGTAACAACAGCACATCCTTACTGAGGGCTTTCCTTTGACCCATCACCAAGTAATTGCTGTGCATTTTCTCATTTAATCCTCATCACTCTGTGGCCAGATAGGTGTTCATATCCTGTGAAAGTCAAGCTCCTTAGGCTTTCAGAGAAGTTGATTAACTTGACTGTGGATACACAGCTAACTAATGAATCAGGCTTCTAATTTGATCTGATTCCAGAAAATACTCCCTCAAAGACAACCCTACAAAGCCCAGGGAAGAATTTGATATTGTATCTTTTTTATCTCAAGAAACTCCATGCCCCGGGGATAACCAAATCCAGGCATTCCAGAATTCTATCTCTAGAAAAAGTGCCAGGTGCTGAGCACGGTGGTACATACCTATCATTCCCAGTGAATGGGGAGACTGAGGCAGGAGGATCACAAGTTTGAGGCCAATCTGGGCCATTTAGTGAGCCTTTGTCTCAAGAGAAAAATTTAAAAGGGCTGGGGATGTGGTCAAGTGGTAGAGTTGCTTGCCTTGTATGTGCAAAGCTCTAGGTTCAATTCCCAGAAAAAGAAAGAAAGAAAACAAGAAAGCAAGCAACGAGCAGGCCAGGCAATGAGCTGCCCAAGGGAATGCCCATAGAAACCCTCTGCGTATTATTTTGGCCTGGAACTTCTGCCAGAGCGTGAAGTTTCTTAAATTTGTAAACTTCACTACCAGAGAATTATTCTATTTGTTTGTTTGTTTTTTACTTTCCCCCCCAACTCCACCACTTGGGAGTTTGTATCACCCTATGTCCATTACCCAGCCTCCAACACTTGGCCCATCAGTTGGTTTGTAGAAGGCAGCTTTGCATGACTATTGGCTGCATGGCAGAATGTATATTCCATAAGGGAAGGAATTGTGTGAACCTTCATAAGGCAGCTAGATTGTAACAAGTGTAGAAAGTTTCAAAACAGGTGTGCTGGCTAATTCATGTACCAATCCTTTCACCTTAGGTCCTACCCCCTCTCAGTTTTTCAGAACAAAGGATTTATCTTTTGAGTCTATCTGAATTAGGGCATCAGCCCTTCTGCACTCCTTATCCCTGCCTTAATAGTTTTTTTTATTTGTAGGTTTTTAGTTATCTGTCTTGAAATGCTGAGGTCAGATTTGCTACTGGAGTCACTGGCAGAAAGCAGCATAAATTTGCACAAGGGGATTATAGAGTATTTGATTTGGTTTTGTGTTCCAAACCTTTTTTTTTTTTTCTTTTCCTTTTTTTCCTTCTAAAATAAACTTCCCCACTCTCTCCCAGAGCAAAACAGCTAGTTTTGTTAACTGGGTCACTTGCCAGAGAGCCAAGATCCTGTCTTCCCCCCCCCCCCCCCCCCCCCCGTCTTGTCAAGGGCTAAGCCCCATTGAGTTGAGGTCTAAGAACTTGCCAAAGCTTTCTATTAATGCCAGACTCTCTCATACCCTGTCCTCCTGCTGTCAACAAGCTCCTTCACCTCTCAAGACAACCAAAAAGATGTGTTTCTGGGAAGTTTGGTGCAGTTCCTAGACCATTCATCTGGAGCCCTAGACCAAGGGCAAGGTACAAGTTTACAACTGCTACCCCTCTGCTCAAGTTGTGGGTGAGGACTCTTCAAAAGAACTCCCCCGATTAAGCATACTTGAGCCCATTGAAGGTTCCGTTGGAAGTTGGATCAGCTGTGCAACTCCAAAGACAACCATGTTGGAAGTTTGGATACAGGTGGTTTTCTAAAAGTTTGTGTGAGAGATTAATTAATTGCTATGGTTATTGGGTCCATCGAAGGAAGAAATTAAAGAAGCATTATTCAAAAGCCAGGAGAGGGGCAGTGTCTCTTTGCAGAGTTGGTGGCTGGGTGCAATTGAACACACTCATGTTGATTATTCATTTATTTAACAGGCACCTTGATACATAGAATTGTAAACTAAAAAGTGTACTTAACAGATACAAAGAAGTATAACATATACAGAGAGGTATACAAATAAGCATTCACAGCTTGATAAACATTCATAAACCAAATCCCAGGTCAGGAAACATATTTTGATCAATGCCCACTATGCCCACACATTCCGCCCCCCTCCCCAAGCCACCATTTTTTGCCTATTTGAGAACTTTTTCAAAAAGGAATCATGTGGTATCAAGTATTTAGATCTGACTACCTTTGCTCAACACTATATTTGTGAGACTCATTCATGACCTTGAGTATAACTATAGTGAGATGACCCTTACTGATGTATTTAGCATTTCATTTTGTGAACACACTACTATTTATTTAGGGTTCCAATCATACTGGCTATTCAATTTCCAATTTAGGGCTACAATGGACCTGCTATCCACAGTCTAGTACTTGTCTTTTGGTGAATATAGATGCGCATTTCTGCTAGGTATGAACTTGGGAGTGGAATTGCTGGGCTGTAAATAACGGAAATACTCAAACTTAGTAGCTACTGCCAACTCATTTTTCCAAAGTGTCTCAATTTATACTGCACCAGAAGTGTAACCTAGTTGTTTAGATTTGGGTTCTGGGTTTGTAACATGGTGCTTAGGAGTATATCAGCTCTAAAAACCACCTCTTTTGACCAGTTTTGTGAGCTTGTGTTTGTTACTAGCCTCTCGGGGCTTCAATGTGAGAACTGACTGCAGTATTTAACTTAGTATTCTGCCTGTGTACAACAGTTACAAATAATCATCTGAAAATCGTTACCCTAGCTATATCCCCAAAGAGGAAGGATCTGTGTGTGCTAGGGAGGCAAAAACCAGATTGACCCATTCTTGGAAGAGCTCCCCTGCGACATTTTTTTAGTTTTCCATTTGTGTTTATCTAAGTCAAACTTTGAAACTCCCAGGGTGCAGCAACAATCAGAGATCTTTATCCAGGTAAGGAAAAGATGGATTTCAGTTGAAGATGTGTGAGCTCCAGAGTTAGAAGCAATAAAGACCTTTGGCATTTGCATACACACACAGGCAAGTGCTTACCAAAACTAAACAAAAGGAAGCCGGGTACTCACTTTAATCGTTCGCAACGTTTTGGGTTCTTCTGCAAAACATCAGGCAATTCTGCTCTGCACTGCCCTGTCAAGTTACAGAAGTTTGGGGGAACCTGAAATCGGTTCATCTCACCCTTGGCCCCTGCTGGTCCCTCCTTTTCCCTGCCGGCTTAACTCCTGCTCTCAGCACTTAACGCTAATACCTTTGGGCAGGCTCCACCGTGGAGTTTAACCAGCTGCCAAGTTAAATAACGCAGAGGATCCTAAACCATCTTCCCAGAGAGTCGCAAATAAATGTCTCCCACATACGCAGGGCCCGACACTCACCAAAATGCCTTTTTATGTCATATGTGTATGTATATATAATAGCATTAGAAAAACATAATTATTCCTTATAAATGATCATTTCCTTTATGTTCACACCCCAAATCGGGTGCAAGTGGAAAATCCAGGTGCCCTGGTCACCTTCCTTCCTCGTCTGTGCCTGGATAACTGACACGTCCGCTTGTGAATTGCTTCGCTTGGAGTATTGGATCAGATTCCTAATTGAATGGCATTTCTAGATTGTCGATAGTATATATATATACACATACTTGCATGCATATACACGATAGGCATACATATGCATATATACGATATGCATATATATGTTTGTGATTATATATGCATCCAGGGCAGAGAGGAGAGCGCACCAAATTTGCCGGGGTAGAGACTGCAGATCTGCTCTTGTGGGAGACTGCCTCTGGCCTAGGAGCACATACACTGCCCAGATTTCCGAAGACACTGCGAATGTCCTCTGATGTGATCGAATGTCCTCTGATGTGATCGCGCGTAGGGTGTTGGGAGGATCCTGGAAATCATGATAGGTTTGTATCATCGCCCCTCCCCCGCCCCCAACCCCGCCCCCGGCTGCAAAGCCCCCGGCCTCTGCTCCAGGGTAAAAACCAGTCTGTGGGTGCATTGAGATTTGCAGACTAGTCCCTGAAAGCAACCAGAACTGCAAAACAGCAGCGGGTACAGTGGGTCAGGCTCTCTGCCACCCTAGGTGCGAGTGGAGCAGCCTCCCAAGAGATGCAAAGGGCTGTGGCCCATCTGTCCTTAGGGGCCCAGGCCTGGGATTGAGCGCTTTCCGGAACCGGGAACTCTGCGGGCGCTCTGGGCCTCGCTGGGCCAGGGTATCTAGGGCTCTTTGTCTCTCGACAGCTCTAATCTTGAGAACAACGCTCAGGGAAGGCGGAGGGCCCTTGTGCCTTGGACAAACCCGCCACGGGCAAGCCTGGTCGAATGTTTTCAATAAAATGCTTCCTGGGGGTTGGAGGGAAGGAGGGTCGCAGAAGAATTTGTCTTCAGAAGTTAATCTATTTTCAGTAGCGGTTAAGCGCGGCACCAAGTAAATCAGATTTTAAATGATCCTTAGGAAGGAAGGAAAGGGGTTAAGGAAGGAAAGAGGGAAGCAATACTTAAACCCTAAAGTTTGTTTGGATTGGCTTTTCCTCACCACCCCAAACAAATCACAGGGAAGAGGGATGGAAAAAAGATCAAGTCCACCCAGAGTGTGTTTTCCCCAAACTCAGAAGGTGAGTGTACCATCTCCCCCAACCAAAAGCCGATACCCTGGGAAGGTGAGCAAGAGGATGATATTATTAAATCAAATGACAAAATGATAATGGTTGAAAGAATGAAAAGTGTCCCTTGTCATCCAGAACCAAGAGACACAGAATGACATTGCAACACCCTTTTGGAGTGGTCTTTACCTTCCGTGATGCCAGAAGGGGTCCAAATGGTGTGAGCTTTTGCACAAGAAAGGGATTTTTCCTCTGAGGTTGTCTACACCGCAGGGAGGCATCAGCTAAGTAATTTGTCCTAAAGTGTGAGCAATTTCTGGCATTTGAAAGTATTTTTCTTTTCTTTTTTTTTTTTTTTTAAAGTCATCATTAACAGTGGTTCGGGTTAGTGACCATAAAATGGCCAGAGAGAAAGGGCAGGAGGAGAAGCTCAGCTCTAGCCGGGCCAGTCATATTTAATATGCTCCTTACAATAGAAGCTTCTGTAAAATCAATAGACAGCCGCCAGCTGTGCTTAATACTGCGATTTCAATTAAAGCCCTGCGCTCAGGTCCTTGGGGTTGCACCCAAATCCCCAATCAGGGGTGTGCGAGTTGTTTGGCCTGAGTGTCGCGTCACAAGGCCACGAATCCCAGAGGTCGAGGCCCAGGTCAGGCCCCACGGAGCCGCAGGCTCTGCAGAGTGGGAAGGGAACAGGCTGCAGAAGGGCCTCAGGCTTAACTCTGGCGTTTTCCTACTGGGTGTTGAAGCCCCGGAGAAGGACAGATGGTGAAGAAGCAAGCACGACTGGATTTGGACGGGGGCTCTCCCAACCAGATAGGCCTGCAGCTGAAGCCTAGGCCTGGTGGCCCTGTGCGATGGGCACACCCAGTAGAACTGGGCAAGACCCTGCAGGCCTAGGTATCCATGTTTGCCCCCAGCATGTCTGGGAATACAGGGGAAGAGAGCATGCTGCCTGCGGCCTAGTAGGTCTCCCTTGGGCTGCGACTACCTACCTCCTGCTCAGGCATCAGACTGTGTCCCTCTCTCCATCCCAGGGCACCAGCACTCCCAAAGTGGAGCTTGTATGCTTGTCCTGGTTTGGAGAGAGACTCGGAGTCCCAGAAGGTCACCAGAGCCCTGGCCCCCACTTGGTTAGAAAAATCACTGCTTTAAATGACAGGACATCATTAGAGGGGTGGTTCTGGGAAATCTTCAGTCCCTGAAACATCTGCTGCATCCTGGAGTCTGGTGTAACCTTCCGTGTCAGGTTATCTGAGATCCCTCCCCCACAACATACACACTGAAAATATGTAGGCAGGGAAAAACATCACCCCCCTAAACCCACAGAACTCCAACTCCCTCAAATTGTGAGAATTTAATTTCTATCATCCCTCTTTTTTTAAAAAAAAAAAAGATAACATTTCAGTCTCAGAAAAAAAAAATGATGCTTCCTAGGAGAATGGATTTGGAGGGTTGGGGGGACAGCAAGTGGAAATCTCAGCTCTCTCTCCACCATTCACCGAGTTTCCCCAGTCTTCTATTATTCTGCCTGAAATCATCTCGTTTACAGAAAATATTTGTTTGCACTATTAGTTGGTACTGGAGTTAATTACTCAATGTGTTAACGTGAAGTAATATGTATAAAAGTAGGATCAGTGTTTATTGTGTGGGTGAGCTGTTGAGCGGTGCTTGAATAAACTGCAATTAGGGTTAGATAGAGATTAATTAACATGTGAGTGGCAAGGTGTAAAATAGTTTCCAACCCTCCACTTCAATATAATCTGCAGGCGAGGGAAGGAGAAGTTTGTGGAAGCTAATTAAATACTTTCATAAAAGCCAGTGTATTCACCCAACATTTGGAAAGAGAGGCACATTAGGGGCAACTTGTTTTTACCCAAATGTTTTCTTTCTGTGGAGGTAGCACTCATTTGTGATGCCTGGGAGAGAGAGATGGCTTATACAGCCACAAAAAAGCACTAGAGATGGCAAGGCAGGTTCACGGGAAGCCTTTGGAAGCCTTTCAGCCTGATGGAGCTTTCAAACCAGCAGATCTTTCAGCTGCTGCGGAGATCAACAATTACCCAATTTGGAAAAAGGGTTGGGGTGCGATGCTGGTGGCGAACAGGATCCACAGGAAAGTCGGATAGCAATTCAGGTTTTGTGAGGTTGCGGGTGTGTTGATATTGTTTCAATATTGGAGTGAGTGGTTGGCTTCGTGTTTGGTGGGAGAGGAGAGGAACCTGGGCTCTTGTGTTCCTATTAACATAGGGAAGGGAGTACACTGGGGCTGAAATTCAGTCTCTCTGAACATGTCCTAAATTAAATGGGCTGTATGGAAATGTTCTCCTCCAGACGGGCAAGCCTCTCTCTAGCTTGGAAATCTGGAATTTGCCGGGGGTGGGGGGGCGGGTGATGTTAAGGGAACAGACTTAAGATTGCTGAATTTAGGGGCAGTTTCTGAGCCTGGCAAAATGAGAACATTAACCTCCTGTAGCCTCCCTCCATGCCACTTTTCCTCAAAGACCTCTCTTTGTTCCTCCCTTCCCTACCTGTCCATATCTGGTCTGAAATAGCATGACAGAGGAGCTACAACTGGATGGATGGGTAGAAGGAAAGAGAAGTTCTACAGGGGAAAAGGGAGTTATTTGCAGCAGCTAAAACTAGAGCTTTCCTTGTCCATCCCTTGGTGGTTTGGGGGTGGGTGGGTATTTTGCCCTGCTGTGGGGCCTGGGATGGGAATGGAACTCAGCCCTTCAAGACCTGTTCCTGAGTGAAGGAAAGGATCTGCCTCCACCAGCACTTTCTCCAACTCCACATGATCGTGTGTCTTTGGAGATGGAATTCACTATCAAACCCTCAACGCTGTTTGCTCATATTATACCCACCGTAATCCTCTTAAACTGTGGTTGCGGCTACAAAGCTCGTGGTCTTGCAAAAGCCGGCTGGCAAGATATAATTGTCCCGCGAACAAAACCAGCCAAAAGTTTTCAAAAACCCCTGCACCCACCCCTCCTCCTTTCCTAAACCTAATTCTCTCGCTCGCTCTCTTGCTAGCCACCACCCCTCCCCATAAGAACCCTCAGCCTCGACCACTTTTGTTGTCGCCAAGAGCACCCGGCCTGTTGAAAGTGCTGGAGCGTCTTTGAGCAGTTTGTTGTGATACGCAGGTGGAATGGTCTGCAAACAGATGAATTCAGCCCCTCCAAACCAAGCGCGGAGCGCGCTGCTTTTGTGCGCTAGGCACAAAACGCTGAATTCCTCCGAACTTACTTGGGGCCTGTCTAGAAAAGGGCCTTTTCTTCCCTCTGCCTGTACCTCTGGCCACACTAAGTCTCTGCCCGCCCCCCTTCAGGCCCCCTCCCTCTCCCCTCTGATAATCCTTCTCTTTATTTTAGAAAAACACAAAACCCGGTTCCACGCGGTGCTTTAGTGGCTAAAAGTGAAAGAGCTGCCTTGGCAGAATTCAGCTCTATGAATCACTTCGGAAAATTGGTTCGACTGAATGGCCTTAGGAGGAAAAACGTTTTAATAGGATCCAGGGGAGGTTCTGCTGTTTCAATCTGCTCCTTAAACAGGTGGAGATTGGACCTTCTCAATTATACAAACAGTAAGTACCCATCAGCGGGGAGAGCTGCTCTCCGAATCCTCCCCGCACGCAGCCCTAAACCAGCCTCAGAGCCCGGCTTTGCCTTGGAAACCCGATCATAAATCAGCAATTCGGATCGATTAGGATCTCAACAGTCCTCTAGCTCTCAGTGCAGACACCCCCGGCCTCAGGCGGGGAGTCCAGAAAGCCGGAGGCGCACCCGCCCCGCGCAGAGGCCCCGGGGATCCCGGCCTGGCTCTCTCGGACGCTTCGAGGTCGTCCTTAGGCGGCGGGAGCTCTTTCCCGACCTCCGACGCCAGCCAAGGCGAGCTCGTTGCTTTTGCATAAATTAATATTTCCCCATTAACAAGTTCCCCCCTCCAAACGCGACGCCCGCGTCCATGCGCCACATCCTAATGAGGTAATTATCATTTGCGCGTGTTCGGGGCTGGCGCCGGCTCCGTGGGTAAATGGCAGTTTATTAGCACGATGCCCAGCTCGGCTGCGGAGGGCTAAGGGATACTTCGGTGACTAGACGGACACACGGGGGCCCTTTGGGGCAGCGCGTCCGGGACTCCCCGCATTCCCCGCGTGCCCCCAAACCCGTAGGCCCCCAAAGTTGTGAATCACGCACGGAACTCTGCCTAGGTTTGGGTTTGAGCTCCCCCCCCCTTCCTTCCACCGGCAAAATCATCACGATTCCTTCCCCCTCCCCCCTCCCGTCTCTTCCCTCCTTCCCGATTCGCAAACCGCTCGCACTTTCCCGAGGGGAGCGCGGGCGCCAGTTGCCTCCTTTTAAAGTTTGAGGGGCGGTGGCGGCGGCGGCCGGCAGGCGCGGGGGAACACAGGGTCCGCTACGGGAGCCGCGCCGCCGCCCATGTCATTCCACTTCAAGTGACTTCATGTGATGTCAGCTGAATGTAAAAGACAGTGATCTCACGCGGAGGGGAAGATGTTTGCCATCAAAATGTGACAGAAGAGACACGCTGCATGGCTCGGAACGCATCTCCTTGGCGGTGGGGGAAAGAGGTAAAAGCGAGGTGGCTCTCCCGGTCCTCTTTAACTTTGCCCCTTCACTGTCCAGCTCCCAGCACGCGTGGCGGAGGCCTGGGTCCAGGGAAGGGCTCTGGGGGGTTAATTTGAGGTTCTTTTCTCTTTTTTCCCCTCTCTCCCTTTCCTTTGTAAACCCTCCCCCTTCCCCCTTTCATAGTCCCAGGGCAGGGGCTGGTGGGTTCCTTGGCGCGCCGGGTTAATGGGCGGTAATTTGGTACCCTTGGGTGCACTTTGTTCTGCCTCTGTTCATTTGAATGCAAATGGGTGACCCGGCCCGACTAGGTGCTTATTAAATTGCGGTTTTCCCCCCCTGCCTTTTCCGGAATGCAGACTTAGAGGAGAGAGGCTGTGCCCCGGCCCAGCCCGGCTCGGCTCGGCTCCGTGCGCCATGGCCAGCTCGGCTTCCCTGGAGACCATGGTGCCCCCGGCCTGTCCGCGCGCCGGAGCGTCGCCGGCCACCTCCAAGACGCTGGCCTTCTCCATCGAGCGCATCATGGCCAAGACGTCGGAACCCCGCGCGCCCTTTGAGCCCCGGCCTGGGGCGCTGGAGGCGGACGGCAGCCCGAGCAAGAAACTGCTCAACCTCTGCTCGCCGCTGCCCTGTATGATCCCCCTCCAGCCCCTAGGCTACGAGGTGCCGTCCAAGACACTGCTCAGTTACTCTGAGCTCTGGAAAAGCAGCCTCCGGGCGGGCGGCGGTGGAGGAGGAGGAGGAGGAGGCGGCGGCGGCGGCGGCGGCGGGGGGGGCCCAGTGTGCGGCGCCAGCGGCTTGTGCAAAACCAACTGTGGCGTGTGCTGCAAGGCCGAGCTGGGCCTTGCACCTTCTGCACTGCCCGCCGGCAGGGTCATCAAGCCGCAGGTCATCAACCAAGCCGTGGGGCTGCCGGCCAGCGGCTCGCTCTACTACTTCAACTACCTGGACTCGACCGCATACCCACCTTCCGAGCTTCTCGGCGGCCACCTTTTCCCTTCTGGCCTCCTCAACGCGCAGGCTCCCACAGCTCTAGCTGCGCATCCCAAGCTCTTTCTGCTGGAGAACGCCAAGCTGGCCGGCCTGGCTGCGGACAAGTTCCCCCATCCAGCTCCCTATCCTCATAAGGAGCGCTTGCCCGCACCGCTGGAACAGGTGCTGAAGGAGAACTCGGCCCTGACCGCTGAGCGCGGGGTCGTCAAGAGTCACAGCAAGTTACCCGGGGGCTCTGCAGACGGCAAGCCCAAAAACTTCACCTGTGAGGTGTGCGGCAAGGTGAGGCCCAAGGTCTTCTGGGGGCCGGGAGGGGCGACCGGCGAAGGCTGATTCCCTGGGGCAGCCTTGATCACCCCTTTCTCCAGTTGAGGAGCTCTCCAGTAGCTGCGTACTCAAATTGGGTGCCTGGTTGGGCCTCAGTTTCCTATTCTGTAAAATGGGAATGCCGCTGTCAGCAGTCACACGGTACTTGGTGGAAGCAGACTGGGAAACACTTTGCTAAAGGGCTCTGGTTTCTGAACTGGGGTGTTGGTTGGGGGAGGTTGGCTGTGTGGCCTCCTGGGATTGGTAGCAGGCCCTCTGTGGAACTCGGCACAAAGCCCCCTCTTGTCCTTCCATAGGTGTTTAACGCTCACTATAACCTCACCCGCCACATGCCGGTCCACACCGGTGCCAGACCATTCGTGTGCAAAGTCTGTGGCAAAGGCTTTCGCCAGGCCAGCACGCTCTGCAGACACAAAATTATCCACACCCAGGTATGTGGCCCCCGGGTCAGGCCTGGCCCTCGCGCAACCTCCCACCCCAAGTCTGAGCGATGGGGATAGGATGGCCAAAGATTTCCCCCTTACCCTTTCGGGGAAAACCGTGTCCCTTTTGAGGTGTCCGGGAGGTGGCCTCTGCCCGGCGGTGATCTCAGTCTTACTGTGCGCGCGCCCCTCTCCGCAGGAAAAGCCGCATAAATGCAACCAGTGCGGCAAAGCCTTCAACCGCAGCTCTACGCTCAACACGCATATCCGCATCCACGCGGGCTACAAGCCTTTCGTCTGCGAATTTTGTGGCAAAGGCTTTCACCAAAAAGGTAAAGTGCCAGCGAGGCCCTCTCCCCACCTCACCTCGAGACTTTACTCTGCGGGTTGCGGCTGGTGGGGGAGACGGCAAAGAGGGATCTGGAGATCGGCAGCACAAAAGCCGCAGAGTAGAGCCAGCGATTCTTTGGAATCGGGTCTTGATGGGTGTAGGTGGACGCTTTCCGGCCTGGGTTAATAGACCTCCCTGTATTCCAGCCGGATGCACCGGGAGACTCTGAATTTGGGAGGTGGGAAGGAAGGAAGGAAGGAAGAGGGGGGCAGAAGGGGTAAAAGTAGGAAAAAGAGAGAGTAAAGCCTTCCAGAAAGAGATTCCCTTTGTATTCGGCTCTCCCTTTTGAAATGGGAAAAATATATATATATATATATATATCTAGGGAATATCTGCCTCCTGGGAACAACTTAAGACTTGGGGGGAAACATGTAAGATTCCCAGTTCCCCAGGCCTTGTGCCCTGCTCAGATTTCCCAAGGCACTTTTGGATCTCCAGGTGGTTATTAGGAGACCAGAGGGAGTGACTTTTTAAAAAATGATAAAGGAAAAAAAGAGAGGGGGGGGGCGAAGGAAGCCTGGGTTCGTGCGAATTTCTTCGAGCGAGGCATCTGCTAGGAGAAGGACACGGTGTGTCTGGGCTGCGAAAGTTTTCCGGCCGGCGGAGCGCGGCAGGAGGGACGCTTCACCGGCCCCTGTGCGGGGCAGGGTAGGGGCTCGGGCCGGCTCCGCAAGACTCAGTGCTCGGTCCTTTTGGGGAGTGCCCCGGGCTTGACGCATACGAAGTTTGACAACTTCTTCACTCGAAGAGGTCGCGCCCGCCTAGCCAAGCGTCGCCTTCTTTGCGCGGGCACCTGAGCCGCCCCCGGGACGCCTTGGGCCCTCTCATTCCACTGCATACCCCTACTTTTTTTTTGTTTTTGTTTTTGTTTTTGGTCTCCTGTAGGGAACTACAAGAACCACAAGCTGACCCACAGCGGCGAGAAACAGTACAAATGCACCATCTGCAACAAGGCCTTCCACCAGGTCTACAATCTGACCTTCCACATGCACACCCACAATGACAAGAAGCCTTTCACGTGCACCACTTGCGGCAAAGGTTTTTGCAGAAACTTTGACTTAAAGAAACACGTGCGCAAACTCCACGACAGCGTGGGCCCCACTGCCCCCTCCGCAAAGGACCTGACTAGGACAGTGCAGAGCTGAGAGCTACTGCCTTGTCCTCCCTTCCCGCCCTGTACCACCCCAAAAACAGATCACACGTATAAACTTATTTCTAAAATTAAAAGGAAAAAAAACTATAGCAGAGAGGCTAATAGCTATTTATCAAAACCAGCATATTTTTGGAAAGTTAAACGTTTCCTGGATGACTGGCAGCAAACGCGTGGCTCCCACCTTTGTATATTCAGGAAATTTATTTAAATCCAGTGCGCCGAAACGTATTTAATTCCAGGCCTCGGCTTCTCCTCGGGCAGCAGGTTTTTTAACCTCAGCCTGTCACCGTGAGCGCCCCAGAAGAGCGCGGCGTTCCCAGCCATCTTTATACAGCCATGTAATTCCTCCTGTACAAGCGAACACGGAATATATACACATGTGACTCAATAAATAGAATCATTAGTGCGCGTTTTCTTTCCCCCATCCCCTCCTCGAAAGGTGAACTCCGCAACTCCAAAGAACGAATTCGAAATAGACGTTTGTAACCTTTCCCTGCCCCAATACGACTTCCTTTGGAGCACTTGGGCCCAAGGTGAGGCCAAACTGGTGTTCTTGCGGCGCTTGGTGTGCTAAAGCACCCAGAAGCAAGGGCAAAAAGGCCTACATCCGCCTCCAGGAGGTGCCAAGTTTTTATTTGGTGACTGTTCAGACGCTTGGGATTCTGGGTGTTGCTTTAATTGGGTGAGAAAAAAATTTAAAGGGTTAAAGTGACTGAATTTAGGGAGCAGCTTCTGGGTGCTCCAGTAAAAAGCATGGCGCAGTGTAAGGGTTAAAGGCCAGGGCACTGCCTCGCTGTGGTGCTTCTAGGCACGTCCCTTCCTCTAGGTAACTTAAAGAAGGTAACCACTGCTCCCAGCCTCCCCTGGCGGCTAGAGCTGGTGAATAAGGGACGCGAGAGCTTCCGGGCTCCCTAGCCTGCGCGCTTGGGCTGGGGTGGGCTTCCCGGTGCCGTGCGCCCTGCCGCGGGAGGGCGCGCCCGGGCTCCCCGAGCTCGCCGCTGCCGCCTC
Source organism: Callospermophilus lateralis (assembly GCF_048772815.1). NCBI lineage: Eukaryota > Metazoa > Chordata > Mammalia > Rodentia > Sciuridae > Callospermophilus > Callospermophilus lateralis. Next base: position 171,817,981 of record NC_135305.1, read on the forward strand.
CTGGGTCCTGATTACTGCGCAGTTAGCCCATTTCCTGAATAGCTATCTCCGCGGCCGAGCACGCTGATGAAATGATCTCACGCTTGCTTTCTAAGTAATGACCCAAATTAAGAGAGAAAACAGAGACCCTTCAAACAGCATTACATTAATCATCTAATCATTCCCAGGAGGGGGCCGGCCGCCGCCGCCCCGTTTGATCCGAATCTGGATAATCAAGAGCTCGGATTACTGGCGCGTCGCGCCGGGCCTGCCCCCCACCCTCCCCACACACTTTTAATATCCGCGCCGCGATTCAGCCCACGTCTTCTGGAACAATGTTACCCAGCGCCGGCAAGAAATGCGGCACTGGGCCCGGGAGTGTGCTTCCACGCAGCCTCCCCATTGAGGGGGCGAGGACAGCTGGGCGCTGACCCCACGCGGATTTCCACTGCGGGGGCGCCTATTTGGAGGGAACGATGGTTAATGCAAAGGGCCACCCCCAAGTATCTCTGAAAGTGAGTTGAGTGTTGGTGAGCCTAATGCGTGGTACACAGTAGGTGCTCAGTGCTGAGAGCTCCAGTGGCTTCCACGAGCGAAAAAACTCCTGTCCCGAGCACTGGTTCCAAGCCAGGAACCTGATCCATTCTCTCGGTTGTTAACAATAACCCGTAAGCTGTCGCTGATTATTCCCACTTTACGGTCGAAGAAATCGAGGCAGAGATCGTCTAAACGAGATGCACAGAGTCACCGGGCTAGGTAGGAAGGATTCAAACTCGAGCTTCTGGGAGACCAACGCTGCCTTCAGTCCTAATTGGTGGAGGAGGAATCTGGGGATTGGGGTTCCAGGGAATGACGCTCCAGGGCAGGGTAGAAAGATCCGTCCTGGTCTCAGCGGACGGTTCTGTCCCCGGCCCCCGCCCAATTCGAAGACCCATTGCGCAGGGAAGGAGAATTGTCGATTTTGTTTGCACAGAGGACGGCGACAGCTTCCTCAGGCTGTCGCGGGGGTATTTTTAGTACCTCCGATTCAGAAATAGGAACGCGTACATTAGAATTCCATTTCCTGAAAGGAGAGCGTCCTCGTTTTTTTTTTTTTTTTTTTTTTTTTTTGTATTTCTCTCCTCCCTCCCCCCACCCCAAGTCTGGGAAAACGCAGCCAGGGGAGGGGGGACGAGGAAGCCAGGGGGATTTTAAATGTTATCTCGTTCTGGCTACAGTTTGTTGAGGAGAGATTGGGACCCAAAGAAATATGCAGATTTAAAACTCCCAAATCTCGGTGCATGCTATAAACCTCAGGAAACCCCAGCATGGGCAGACGAGGAGGACTGGGCGACTAAGGACGTGGTCGTCTTACTTTCCCCAAGCATTACCCGTGCAGATTGCGTGGGGTTTAGGGAGTCAGCTCTATCACTTGTTGTCGTACAATGTTTTATTAGCCTTAACTGACATTCCCACAACCCCCTAAGTTCCTGGACATCTTGAGTACTCTATGATAGTCAACCAAAATCCTTTCCATTCTCTGGAGCTGGTCCTTTTGAAATGACTTCTGGAGATCGAAGGACATCCAGCCCACCTCCTTAAATAGCTCCAGAATTTTGGGCAAAGCAGACACCAGGATTTCAAAGGGAGAAGTTGGCCTGCACATGAAAATCATGGTCAAGTTCTTCTCTTTAAGAAGAAAAAGATAAATAAAGAAGCCGGAGCATGCCAGTCAGAGAGATAACTTTCTAACCCGTCAAGTGAGAGAACTTTGAGAGAGTCTTCTGTAATAAGTTTCTACAGGAGAGAAACTAAAAGGGTCAGCCATCTCCTAAGGAAGAGAGAATGGTTTCCAGATTGACAGTTCTGAAGAGGGGTGGGGATTGTTTCCTTGTAAAGGAGGCAGCAAATAAGATAAAACTCGTAGGTGTCTTAGGAGGTATTTCTCTCTTGGACTGCTCATCTCTGCAGTCTGGAAGACTTACTGTGGCTCAGGGGTATACCTGCTCAGAGTTCCTTGCACCCTCCAATCTCCTTGAGGTTGTTCCCTTGTAACTTGATTGCTTCTTAACCTTCACACCAGCTTCTGTCAATCGCTCTCACCTGAGAAGGTGTTATTTCACATCTGACTGTAATTGTAGATAAACAGAATATTTCTGCATCTATAAGGCTTAGCTCTGCTTTCCATGGGTTTGAAGTCACTCCCGGGTTTGAACGTGTGGATTCCCGTCTGGTGTGGGGTGCAGGAAAGGATTCCTTCACCTGAAAAGCCTTGCAGTGGAGAGAAGGAACCTTGTGCCTGAATTACTACACACCTTTCACTGCCAGCACCAGTTCTGAAGCCAATGCTAAACCTCTTCAATAACAATCTAAGCTGGGATTCTTCTTAGTTATTCACTGTGCATCGGAATTAATGGGTGAAAGGCTGTGTTTTCTGATTTTTTCCCCTTTCTTAATATTAAACTGTTTGCATGACTTGTAGCTTACAATACTAATAAATGACTTAAACAAGGTAGTCATCAGCTGCATATTAATATTCTAACCTTGATTAAATTGAAGAGGCCACCCTGAAAAAAAAATTAAAAAAAAAATCTAGTTGCGGGGGAGGGGAATCCTGTCACAGACACAAAAAAGACTCCAATTATCTTTTCCCCTACAAGATGTTTGTTCTGTCCATGACTGCTCACACTTCAGCAATCTTGCCAGCAAGACTCAAAAAAAAAAAAAAAAAAAAAAAAGCCTCTTCCAAAGCCACAGCCTTGTACATAACAGATTGTACAATCCCATTGCCTTAGGCGGGTTAGAGGTTCCTCTCTGCAAAGAGCGAAAAGAAGAAGTTGCCAGATCCAGACACATTTTGGGGGGTACTGCGACCGTTCTTGCCTTGGCTGCAGAGGTGGGTCTTCAAGCCCCTCCCGCCGCCCCCTCCCTCCCCATTTTGCTGTTTGGCTCAGGAGAAGGTAGGGGGTGGCCTGAGTCGGGCTGTAAGTTACTGAAGAAGGCGCGTCCAGGTGTGCAGGTGGTGAATGGGCTCGGGTAGGGAAAGGGATGGGACGAAGTGTGTGTGGGGGGGTGCTGCCAAAGAGGGGACAGGAGTCTTAAGAAAACGCTGGGAAATAAACAACCTCAAGGCAGCTGCGTTGCCCTTTTCCCTGCACTTGCCTCTCAAACGTCTGAGCAACCAGTTTGCTCCTAGAAACATGTTAATTGCCAACGGAGCTCATTAAGGCATGCACATGCAAAACACAGCAAGAAAGATTAAATGGACAAAAGCGCAATAATGAACTGTCAACAATCGGGCCCATCTACGAGACCAGGATCACTCAAGAATGAGGCATTTAGAGGCAACAAAGGATTGTCTGGGACAGGAAGAAAAGACGACCTAGACTTTTGTTTAGTCAACACAATTGATTACAAATGAGAGATTAACAGGATAGCTTCAGATTTTTTTTTTTTTTTTAAAAAGAGGCAGAAAAGAAAAGTCCAATTAAGTCCACCGAATGTTAACTACATTGCGTTCCATGCCTAGCCCCAAAGAAATTCTCATTAAACCATCCCTGGCGATCCCTTTTGGAAAGTAATTTGTCTCCCTGATGGAGCAGAGAAAGAGAATCGTGTAAAAGAAAGCGTTAGTTCTTGGCACAATGAGCTTAGGAGACACACTGGAAAGAGCCAAAGGGGGAGTTAATGAGCATCTGACAAACTGCTTGGATTCAGGCCTAGAGAACAGCGATGAAAAGATGAAATTGGCCAACAACTATTCTTTATATCAAACATAAAAAGGCCAATCTGAAATGGGGCTGCTCAAAACTGGTTGAAAGTACATAGCTCAAGAAAAGGAGCCGCGGCCAGGCCTCTTGGTGGACAGTGGACAGACAGTGTGAAGAACTCAACAGGCCAAGAGTTAGGAAAGAAGCCAGGAAATGAGCTCTCCAGCATAGAGCAAACTCCCGTCGTGGCCCCGGGCCTCTGGAGGTTCGGATTTGAAGTTCTTGCTTCGCCCCCCTCCCCCACCCACCCTCTGGATGTTTCTTTCATGAGTCAAAAATCTATCAGGCCAGCATTGGAGGGTTTCTCCCCAAAAGTTCTGGTCTCTGGTAATTAGCCGTTGGCATGTGCCAAACCATCCCTTCTCTTCTAGACCCCTTGGCCCCAGGGGACACCCTGTGCTGTCAGCACACGTACTCAGGTGGTTCTCTGCTCTCCTTTCTCCTAGTGACCATTCACAGTTGTGACCCTCAAGTGGTTGGCTTCCTAATTCTGCATGAAGCAGAGGTGGCCAGGAAATGAGGACATTGGTGGCACTTGGGTTTGTGGAACCAGGCATCACAGATTTAAATTATTTTTCATAATTGTGCATCTGGGTGAAGAATAGCTTTATTTTAATGTCTCCTTTTTGTCCAAAGTAGGCCAAGGGTGTATGTCCATTTGAGACACATTATACTTTAATTAAACATAAGCATCCAGGTGTTCCAAATTCAGAAGCATTCGAGGTTCTTTTTTTTAATGTTATTATATTTTTAGATTTATTTATTTTTATGTGGCACTGAGGATCAAATTCAGTGCCTCGCACATGCTAGACGAGCACTATACCAATGAGCTATAAATGCAGCCCCAGCAGCCCCAGTGTTTGAGGTTCTTTTACCAACCCTGTTGAGAAGAGCCAGGTAAACAGAATTCAGAGGTGAGCTGAGTGTTCAAGGTGAATCTCCCAGCTAAGTAATCCAGAATAAAGCCTGTGATTCTTTTCCTTGTGTGCCCTGCACTGGTCCTGTCCCCATGGGGAAGGTACTGGGGATTGAAAGTAGGAGTGCTATACTACTGAGCTACACCCCCAGCCCTTTTAATTTTAATTTTTACTTTTTTAAAACATTTTTATTGGTATGGAGATTGAACCTGGACACACTTTATCACCGAGCCACATCCCCAGCCCTTTTTTTAATTTTTGAGACAAAGTCTCAGTGAGTTTCTGAGGCTCACCTCAAACTTGTGATCCTCCTGCCTCAGCCTCAGTCATTGGGATTACAGGCGTGTGCCACTGTGCCCAGGTGAGTGCTAAGCCTGTGTTTTCTTTTCTTTCTTTTTTTGCCTGTGTTTTCTTAATGCCTTTATCTATCCATCCCATCTTTGAGGTGGGAAGGATGCCATTGCAGGTACTAGAGTATAGCATTTGTATCTTGATTCCAGGTTTTGTATTTTTACTCTCAAATACTTGGTAGCAGTTGTCACATTTCTGAGGGCTTGGCTTACACTCCAGGCTTTGCTCATGCTTCGTGGAAAAAAATAAAAAAATATATTGGTGTCTAGAAGTAAGGAAGGGGGAAGAAGTCTACCAATTCAAAATAAAAACAGTCATCTAAGATTAAGGACCAGTCTGGCTTTCAAAGCACAGAGGTGTTATAGAATCTAGAAGGCATGTGTCAGGAAAGGGAGAAGAAAAGGAACGATTCCATTGGAGGTAGACCAGAGTCTGATATATATATTTGGTTCTTTCTCAAAGCATCCTGTCTAAACCATAAGACCTGACCTATTCATTATTATTGTTCCCCTCATTCAGTCTTCTTCAGCCCTGAGTCTTATTTGCAATTCTTTCTCCTCAGAGTTTTAGTGTCCCCAAAGTGGCTGGTGGTGAATTACCTAGGGGAGGATAATAAATGATCTATAAGGATAAAGGAAACTATGTAGTTTGAATCCTGAGATCTGATCCCAGAGCAGCTGAGTTCAAATCCTGTTGTGTCACTTACCCAGAAAAATCACTCTTCTGTTTCCTTGTCTGCAAAATGGGGTTCTTAAGAACACCTCGCTCCCAGGGCAATAGTGAAGATGAAATAAGTCAACATTTATCATTGGAGTCTTAGAATAGCAGCTGGCTCCTGCATGCCTCAGCACACCAGATTGGTATCAGTAAAACTTTAATGGAGCACTTTATAAAGAAACCACCTATATTATCTTGTTCATTACTGTTTACATATAAATTGGATAAGTCCCTTAGTCCCATTTTTATCATTTCTTTTTTCTTGCCAAGGACTGAATCCAGGGCTTTCTGCATGGCTAGGCACATTCTCTACCACTGAACCCCAGTCCTCCAGTTTGAAGGGCAGCAAACTGAGTGGTTGACAGGTCTGACTTCCTTAAGGTCACAGAAGTGGAACAGAATGGAGCTGGAATCTACCTTCAGATGCCTGTGAGTAGGTTGACACAGTTCTAACTGGAATGTGCATGATAATCACATTAATGTGCTAAGAATGCACATTCTTGCACCTCATTTATCAAAATGTTAAGTCAACAAATCTCTCCGTGGCCCAGGAACCTGCATCCTAACAGATGCAGGTAGTTCCGCGGCTTACTAACACTGATGGAGCCAGATGAGGTGGCATATGCCTTCACTCCCAGTGACTAAGGAGGCTGAGGCAGGAGGATTGCAAGTTCAAAACCAGCTTCAGCAACTTAGTGAGACTCTGTCTCAAAAACAAACCAACCAACCAACAAACCCCCCCCCCAAACACTGAACACCCTTGTCCTTTCCACTAACTCATCATGATGCTGCCTTTAATTGATGAAATAACTTCGTTGACCCCTTATCAACTAACACGCTTCATCATCATTCATTCAACCAACATGGCTTGAAAACCCCTTATGCACCAGGCACTCTACTGGGCACTGAAAGTTACCAAGAGGAGGAGGACACAGCCTCTGCCCTGGAGGAGTTTGTAGTTTAGAGGAGAAAAACACATACAACAAAAAAAATCCCAGCAGGATACTTGGTTATGAAGATGAAATTGGGCATTCAATCCAGTCTGGGTTGGTGTGTGCAGTGGACATCTGTTATTTTTGCCTGCTGATCATCATTCTCCCGTCTGGTAACAACATCCAACAGTTCCTTTGGCGAAGCCACCCCTCCCCCACTCTCAGTCCATATGGTTAAGGTGGGAGCGGTTTCATCCCTCCGTGGAGGACACGTGACCCGGGCCGGGCCAATCAGAGCAAAGCATCTTCCTAGCCTGAGGCAAAGGCTCAGGATTGGGCACCTGACCCAAATGGGGCCAATGAGACTCCAACCCAGGACTTTTGCCCGAGGAGAAGGCTTTATAAGTAGGTTGACTGTTGATCTGGAACTCTGATGTGGGCCTCAGTATTAGAGATGGACGGCGAGAGGAATTGAGGACCCCCCCCCCCTTCATGATGGAACCTGGATGCACAGGGGGACTTTGCAAGTACTAGTCTCCCTGAGACTCCTGATACTGGGCAGGAGAAGTCCGAGGTGCCTCTGTAGGGAAAGAGATATCTAAGATGTCAAAGAGTAGCAGCTCTTAACCGTGTGCAGGAAAAGATACCTCGGGCAGCTGACGTGAAAATCTAGGAGGAGAGATAGCTGGTGGCGAGTTGATGGCACCTAGATGCCATTGCTGTGGCTAAGTGCAATATCAACAGATCTGACTTTGAAACCGAGTTCCGCTTGTGTGTAGCTGTGGGATCCTGGGCCAGCTAGAGGCTTGCTTTCTTTAAGCCTCATGAGGAACAGCAGTGAGTCCACCACCCGAGGCTGTTTGGTCCATTCGGTGCAATGGGACAAGTTAATCACCTGAGACCTTCCAGGCATTCAGGTAAGTGACTGAAATTATCATAACGGGAAAGTTAGATACCGTACAAACAGGGAGTGACTGATCGGCTTGTAAATTTCCTGATGGGTCCAATGGAGTGGTCTTTAGAAGCTGGAGATATCTTAGAGCAGAAAAAGTACCCCTACCCGTGCCCCCCCCCCCCCCCCCCGGGCTGTTTTACTCCAGTGGGATTGTAGATGAACTATCCTAGGCTTTGGAGTCACGGGGAGCAGCTGATTTCAACACTCACCAGCTGTGTGACTGTGGGTAATTCCACTTAATATTGTGAGACCTGTTTGCTTAGTCTTTTCAGCCTTTAGAACAAAGATGTGTGTTCAATTTAAATGAGATAAAAATGTGTAACATGCGTGACACCTGGGTACTCAATACATTGGAGCAACTTACTCTTGCTAATTAGGGCTGCTGTTATGACCACTTAAGTAAACCTGGGACAGTTGGTCAGCAGAGCAACAGGACTCCAGAGTTGTTTAGCAAGTAAAGCGCTGTTGGGCTACAAGGGCAGGGACTGGGTGGACTGCTTTGTACCTGATGCCTGGCTTGTAGGAGGTAACACTGAAATTAAGGGTTGGGTGTCAGCCTGCACTCCTCCCCCTGGGTGAGAAGGTTACCCAGCCCAGTCTTCCTAACAGCTACCTCATGCTCCATCCTGTAGGAATTTGTTCCTAAAACATGTCTAGAAGGCTTGCTGTGTGCTGAGAACTGTTGTAGGGGAAATACAGGTGTAAACAAAACACCTTTAACCTGAAGGATCATGCATTCTGATGGATGACTGATGATAAACAAACCAAGACACATAATAATTTCCAGTAAGGAAGTAAAAGAGGGTGACCAGATAGGTCATGTCTGCGCAAAGGCTATCAGAAATAGGAGGTCAGTCTCAAGCTTGGTGGCACTTCAAGTGCCTGATGCACCCAGGAACTAAAAGAAGTATGGATGCAATTGCAATTGGTCCCTCACGTGGATCTGCTTGGATTTAAATTAGAAAATTTCCCCTCCCCCACAGCCCCCCATGGCCCATTGGTGGGTGGGTCCAGCTCACATCTGCTTGGGACTCAGCAAAGAAGGTTCCCAAGGGATACCACCGAAAACAAAGAGCAGTATAGGTCTTTGACCCATTTACCATTTTCCCACCGAATGGAATGGTAATTGATCAAAGTGAAAAATTTTATAGAAAGAGATGCTCTGCTGCCATGTTTTTTCAACCGTGTGTTTCCCAGCCAAGTCTCCAGATGGAATCACCGAAGCAACACATCCTTGACTTAAATGTGACTGTTTAACAGTTATATTGGGTAGGCCATATTTTTCTACAAGGAGGTGGTTGCTTGTCTTAGGAACCCGAGACTCTTAACAGACTTTTGGGTGAGAGCTTTCCAGGATACCACTCTTTCTCTCACACTTCCTGAAGTCACAGAAGTCAGAGACCTAGCTGGGGTGTCAGGAGATGGGAACGACACAGGGAACTGTTACACAAGCTCTGAGAAGGGCTGGGGCTGGGAGGATGTCTTGGTGCCAGTGACTGCCACTAATAACCCTTCCGAAGCGGAAAGATGCTTCAGTTGGTGGTTTGGGGCTGTTCACCGTCCACTTCCTTTCTTCTGCTTATCAGCCTTCTGATTCTGCTTTGGAAGAACCGCCCCTGTCCACTGAACACACATCATTGCAGCTGTGAAGTAATGCGTATCACTCCATGACCACTGGCCAGGGATACACATGGGACCCCAGCTGGGCCATACAGGTGCTTTCTGTGGAATTTGACCCTTAAGCAGAGGGATGAGGCTGCAGAACAACTGAAGCTCATTCGTTCCAAGGAGAATGTGAATCCGACATATCCAGAATGGCTCTCATTGCTGCCCTTCCCTTTGTGACGTGGGCTCTGCCATGTCGTTCCTGTGAGTTTCTTTCCCAGTTTGACCAGAATTGTTTTCTGTGGTTTGTAACCAAAGATTAGCATTAATAATCTTTCTACCCACGACCCACCTTCTCTTTAGGATCCTTAGAAATGGGACATTTAAGGGCCAGGGGCTGTAGCTCAGTGGTAGAGCAATTGCCTAGCTTGTGTGGGGCACCGGGTTTGATCCTCAGCACCAAAAAAATAAATAAAGGTAAAAAAAAAAAGTGCTTTTTTTTTTTAAAAAAAAAAAAGGGGACATGTAAAGTTTAAGAGTATCCTTTCTAGCCTTTTATTGTCAACATGAATTCCTTCCTTCACTTTTGAGAACCTTTCAGGAAGACACATTCAGGGGAGACAGGGCTGAGTCAGGGGCATCTCAAGGAAGAGAAAGATTAAAAGTACAGCATAATAATAATGGAATTTGAGTTTGTTTTGCTTTAAAAAGTCCAGGGAACAATCTGGTGGATTTTTTTTTTCCCCTCTAGCACTTTCATGATGTAGGAACAACTGGTTAAATGTAGTCTACTGAAAAAGGGGACCTCTCCACATAGACCTGAGAAAGATAGTGGCCTGCGGTCAGACTGTGTAATGGGATGAAGTCTGGTTTCTAGGGGTTTGGCCTAGAATTTTCTGCTTTGTTTTTTTGGTATTGGGAATTGAACCCCAGGGGTGCTTAACCACTGAGCCACCTCCCTAGCCCCTTTTAAAATTTTATTTGGAGACAGGGTCTCACTGAGTTGCTCAGGGCCTTGCTAAGTTGCTGAGGCTGGCTTTGAACTTGCCATCCTCCGGCCTCAGTATGCTTTGTTAAGTGAAGAATACAAATCCTAAAAGCTGGTGCACATTTGGGGCAAGAAGTTTTATTATTCCTTTTTTTTTTTCCTTTCCAAAATTGATTTCATATAATTTCACCTAGAACTACATATGCTCTATAAGGATGTCAGTATAAATGGAAAGCCAAAGGAAAAAATACTAGAAAAATACACTTGTCTACGAGGGTTACTGAGATAGAGGATTTGCTTCCACAAATATGGAATCTCCTGGTAACTAGGACAAAAATGGTAAGGACAAATGGGTTCTATTGTCCTGATATTATTTGAGAGACACCAGAAAAGAACTTCCTGGATCAGATTGCTCTCGGGTTTTCTTTCAATCTCTCCTTTTTAAACTTTATTTTTATGTTTTGAATAACCAATAAAAAAATAAAAAAAAATAAACTTTATTTTTAATAACTTTATTTATTATTTTTATGTGGTGCTCAAGATTGAACCCAGGGCCTCACACGTGCAAGGCAAGCGCTCTACCACTGAGCCACACCCCCAGCCTGTACTTCTTCCATCTTGAATACTATGAAGTATGTGCTTATGACTCCTCACAGGGGCTCGCAAATCTTAACCTATAAGATCAAACTATTACAGGTTAGCATCAGTTTGGTTGTTCAGTAGCAACTAGAAGATACTACCAAGTTCTGTCCTGGCACAGAATTTATGTGCAGAGGTGGGGGTTTGGTGGGCGGATGCAGGGAGCCTCCTTTATCTGATGATTATGGCTGAATCATGTAAATGCCTGTCTTCTAGTAAAATTGCCTACTTGACCAGAATGTACGCTCATATCAATTTCTCATCTTATACATCTGTCATAAAATGTACAGGGTTTCTCTGGGGATGAAGGCAGAGTTTGAGTTGGATGTTCTGAGTGCGCCAGAATAAACATGGGATTTCAACTGTGGGTCTAGGATTAATTTGAAGAAGGTGCACTGGGTCTCTATGGTTTACTCTCAAATCTATAAAATTGACATAAGACCACTGTCTATCTACTGCAAAGGAATATTGTGTTGGAAAAAGAATGTAGCGGTGTTTGCACTTGCCTCCCTAGAGGGAGGCTTTTAGAACTCACAAGTGGCTGCTCGAAGCTTCAACTACTCATTGCTTCTGGTTAGATCATGCGAAATCAATAGCTTGGGAAGGCAGTGTTATACATTCATCCTCTGGGAGAATAAATACCAAAGTGTCAGCGAGAGAGGAGAGATTTGGGAGTTTTGAATCTCGCCGTGAGTTCTTGGGAGGTAGCTGATTTCCTCCTAGGTTTGGTCTTGCCCACTTTTACTCTGCCCAAGGGATGGGTATTCTTTACTTCTCTATTTCTTTGACTCTCTCCTTTTTGTCCTGGGAGTAGCGTATTTCAGAAAAGCCTTTCTGGAAAGGCAGGAGTTCAGTAATCCTGACTGTGTGGCAATGCTTGCTAGAAGTTTGACTTCCAAAGAGACATATATTTGGAAAAGAGTCTTTACTTCCTCCTCTCTTTGCCCAACCTAGATTTCCTCTGTTTCCCTCATTTCACTACTTTTTTTTTTTTTTTTTGGTTCTGGGGATTGAACCCAGGGGCTCTCAACCACTGAGCCCCATCCCCAGCCCTATTTTGTATTTGATTTAGAGACAGGGTCTCACTGAGTTGCTTAGTGCCTCACTTTTGCAGGGGCTGGCTTTGAACTGGCGATCCTCCTGCCTCAGCCTCCCGAGCTGCTGGGATTATAGGTGTGTGCCACTGCGCCCACCTCATTTCACATTTCTTCCATTCTTTTCCTTCGTAGTATTTATCACAAGCAAGGTTCAGACTGAACTTGTTGCAGGCTCCTTGTTCTCAAACTGGAGAGCAGAAACCCAAAGGAGCAGAACTTCTATTCTTTCATGATAACTATAGTTTATATGGCATTTGCTATATACAGGGAGTTTGATGAATGTCGTTTTTATTTTATTGAACCAGATGCACTGTACCACTGAGCTCCATCCATAGCCCATTTTTTAAAATTTATTTTTTAATATGAATTGTTTGATATTGCAAAATATCCCTTTGCCTCTGACATACTATGATTAGAATATGAAGAGAAATAAAAAAATGGTCACTTTTCAAATGTGAGAACAACACTCTGCCCTGAAAAAAATCTACTTCCATTAGTTGAGGAGGGTTTGACAAAATTATTATTAATGTCTTTTTTCCCTAAGTACTTTGCTGCTCAGTGCTTTCTTTTTGTTTCTTTAAAGAATGAATACCTATTCTTGATAGTTTTTAAATTCTAATTTGTTATATATGACAGCAGAGTGCATTACAATTCATATTACACATATAGAGCACAATTTTTCATATCTCTGGTTGTATATTCATAGCCCTTTGTAAAAATTTGAGACGGGGGGTGGGGTTGGGGGTTGTGGCTCAGTGGTGGAGCATGTGCCATGCACGTGTGAGGCACTGGCTTCCATCCTTAGCACCACATGAAAATAAACCAAAAAAAGGTATTGTGTCCATCTACAATTAAAAAGTATTTGAAAAAAATTTGAGACAGGATCTCACTAAGTTGCTGAGGATGCTTTTGAACTTGCCTCAACCTCCCAAGTAAAGCTGCGATGACAGGCTTATGCCACCATGCCCAGTTGAATGTTATTTCAATTCTCCTAAACTTGAAATTGCATGTGTCGTCATTTTAGTTGGGGGTGAACAGAGATATCCAGAGACTCGAGTTTGACCCCAGCTGTGCCTGGCAGCATAAGCACGTGAAGCAGATGCAAGTCCCCAACTGTGCCCTTTTCACATCCGGGTGATGTCTTCCCCCGTTCTGGACATGGCCAGGTCTGATGCCCCCTCAAAGTGTAGCTCACTGCTTCCTTCCAGGTGCCCCAGTTTTTTTTTCTTTAAGACTCAAACCTTTTATTTTAATTTTTTTTCTTGTATCATGGATCGAACCCAGGGTTGCTCAACCACTTAGCCATATCATCTGCCCCTTTTATTTTTCAAGATAGGGTCTCACTAAGTTGCTGAGGCTGGCCTCAAACTTGCGATCCTTCTGCCTCAGCCTCCTGAGTTGCTGGGAACCTAGGTGTGCACCACCACACTCAGCTCTCAAACTTTATAACTCTTTTGTGATGTCATGAAAAGAATTTCTAGATGGGTTAAAACTGCCATCTTGTACCTTGTGTCACCAATTTCATATATAGGTCCCTTTAGCAGGCTGGACTGGCTGAAGACTCTGGCTATTGAACTCAGCTACCTCTGTCTTCCTTATGCTCTGGAGACTAGCTGTGTGGCTGTTGCTTCTCTCTTTCCTGCTAGAATATAAAGTCCATGAGGGCAGGGGCTGAATCTGTCTTGTTTATTAGTATATCACCAGCACAGTGCTTGGCCCACACTAGCTGTTCAGTAAATATCTGTTAGGAAACTTCAGTTCATGTCACTCTTTTGCTCACACTATCCAGTGCTTTACCACTGAGCACTCAAGAGTGAAAGCTATGTTACTTATGAGGCCCCTACAGCATCCCTTCCCACCTATGTCTCTGGGCTCATCTATCTTCTTTCCCTCACTCCACCTATATTGGCCTCTTGGGCTATATGGGCTATATTGGCCTCTTGCGTACCAAGCAAGTTCCTGCCTCAGGACTTTTGCATTTGCCATGCTTTCTTCAGGAATCATTTTCTCCATCCTTTTCATCCTTCTCTTATGCTTACATCTTGCCTGAATAATAGTATCTTGGAAGGCCTTCCCCTGGTGCAATCTACTTGAAATGCAGAACTTTCACCTATGATGCATTTAATCTCCTTCCTTTCCTTCTCCTTCCCACACACATTCCTTATGGCCCTTCCTGTTTTATTAATTGTATTTCTTCCCCTATTAGATGAGCATCAGCAAGGATCTTCATATGTTCTCTTCCCTGCTACATTTTTCAGATTCCAGAATAGTACCTGTCACATAGTAGATGTTTAATAAATATTGAATGGATGGCTATCTTGTCCCTTCTGATCTGCCCCATTACTCTTCCTCCTAAGTCTCAGCAAGCCTTCACCAAACATCGCTTCAAAGAATGACCAGATGCAATACTACAGTATGGTCCCTTCAAAGAGTATGCTGGTGGGCTGGGAACGTGGCTCAGTGGCAGAGTGCTTGCCTGCCATGCGTGAGGCCTTGGGCTCAGTCCCCAGTATTGCAAAAAGAAAAAAAAAATATGTCATGCCTATTGCATTGAAGTGGTGAAGGTTTTCAACAAACACTTGGGGACTTAGAAGAGCCACGCCTGAAATAATACTGCAAAGCTGTAGCTCTTTGCCTTTTGCTGGAATTGATGAATATAGCTGGTCACCAATGAAACAGAATGATGTCTTTGCTTGCCATCTTTCCCGCCCCTCACCACTAACATCTCTCATGACTTCCTCTCTGCAAACTCCATTGCTTTTCATTATAGACCATCTCTGGGCTAAGGAGCCCGCGGGGCTTCTGCAAGTGAGGGCAGTTCTAGCATTCCTTGAATTCTATGAACTTCTGGTTTAGCTCCACTCTTAAGACAGGGAACAAAAAAAGCAATGAGAAAGTTGAGAGATTGAACAATGAGAGATTGAATAATGTCATTCATTGAAGGCAAAAAGCTGAACTCAAGGGTTGCCTTAAAAAACATGTTTTTTTAACAACTGAGGTTAAAAAAACCTCAGTTTTTATATGCCATCTGGGCTGTGTGAGTCCACCATATTCAACAGATGTGTCTGAGGGTTTTGCATGGTGTGTGTGTGTGTGTGTGTGTGTGTGTGTGAGAAGAATCATTTTTGTGGCACATGCCTGTGATCCCACCAGCTTGGGAGGCTGAGGCAGGAGGATCACAGGTTCGAGACCAGTCTCTGCAACTTAGCAAGGGTGTAAGCAACTTAGTGAGACCCTTTCTCAAAATAAAAAATAAAAAGGGCTGAGGATGTGGCTCGGCATTTATGTACCCTTCGGTTCAATCCTCAGTACCAAGGAGAAATAAAAATCGTTTTATGATATATATATTTTATACAAAGGACCTCTTCACCACTCACAACTGCTTTCTTTGTGCCTCCAACAGCACCTCCTGGGTCTCTCTACCCTGCGTTTTCCAAGACTCGCACTTGCCTGTCTCCTGGTTCTGCCCACCCTCAGCTCTGAGCTTCACAAGCACGGGGTTAGTGGGGGTTCCAAAGGTTTCATTGAAAAACTTAATGAATGACTATAATGTGCCCCTTTCCTTCTTCATTCGTGATTTGGGTTGCTTGACCTAAATGTGAATCACACCCTAACTGCACTTCTTAGATAATTGATGAGCATAAAATGTCTCATTTCAACATTTTTTTTTTTTAATTTTTAAAGAAATGTAGGGCAAAAATGTCTGCAGTATCTCTACTTCTCTGGTCGCCCTAATGTTTTCTTTCTTAGACAGTTAGATGTTAGCATGATTTAAATGCTCCCCGAGAGAGGTCTGATTGGGAATTTCAGCACTGGTTTGTTTTATCAAGTATGGGAATGCATTGTGGGTTTTAAAAAGAATTTTAAAACCATGAGTTTCTGTGAAAACTCACCTTTTGTTAGACACAGATGCCCCTGAAAGCCAAATACTTTCTCAATCCCACTCCAGAATTTGCTTCTGTTCAGCAGTTCGACTGATCAGTTTTCAGAAATTGTAGGAGAAGAAAATAAATTCTGTCTCCAAATGATGTTTATAATCTCATATCTAAATTAAAACATGTCGATTCCACAGCAATAGTCACTATGGAAATAGAAACATATAGGACTCGATTCTAAATCAGGAGCATGTTTAGCTGGGTGGTATATATTTTCTGTCATGTTTTTAAAAAATCTGTTACAGTGTATGCATTTTCAAATGCTTGGATTTGATAAGCTTTTAAGAAAGAGTACGTGTGTGGGTCAGATTAGAATTAAATGTACTTTGTATGGTTTCAAAATGGGGTTCTGAGATCTTGTCCCATAAATGAAAGTCCTGTTGCATTCCTAGACTTATTGGATGAGATTAAAAAAGAAAAAAAGCAAAAAGCATATGTGAAATAAATCCAGAGAAGCTTCCATGGCAGGCAGATATGCCTAAACATTATCTCCATTCAAATTCTTCTAAAATTCAAATGTTGTATTAAGAATACTGACAATTATAGAATAGATTTTAGAGTTTAAATAGAATTGCCACTCACATCTCCATTTTCACCTAATTATCAAGCTTAATTTAGTTTTTAGAAACTGTTTAAAAATATATTTGCTAGTTCAAAAAATCGTCAGCTTTTTAAAAAAACCCTCCAAGGTAATAATAGAAATAATTTATTCTAATGTTATAGCATGCAACAAGACTTTAGGCTTATTTAGAAGTTTTAGAAGTTAAAAAAGCCTTTTCCCCTATTCAGGTGAAATAATAATAAGCCTTTCCCCCGTCGTTCAGGTGAAACAATAATATGTCATCATCCTTTTAAACTTTTCTATTTTTCCTAGCCATGGCTTAACAAATAGTCCTTCAACCTGTATCAGCAGGGCCAGGCACTGTTCTGAAATCGAAGATTACTTCCCAGATCACAGAAAACAAACATATGCTGTGATCATTTTGCTTTAAATATCATAAGCCAAGCATATCACTCTTTTACATAAAATATATCATTATTCTCATTTTAAAATCACATAGTTCCTTTCTTTCAAGGAGCTCAAGATGTTTTTTAGAGTCAAAACACATTATCTCTGCATTACCCTTCTGAAAAACGGAAACCATGTCCTACCCACCTCTCCTTCCACCAGGCAGGCCTTTCCAAACATTAGAAGTGGAAAAGAATTGATTTAGACACTTGTGGTGAAGACAGCAAGGGATAGTTCTGCTTGGTGTTGCTCAGTGGTCAAAGGAAGGTGGCTTACTTTCCCCTTAACCATAAATCTCTATCTTCTCTTTAGACTCTCTGTCTCTCCAAGCAGGAGATGGGATCAGCATCTCTTCCTCTGCTGATACTTAACTGCAGAAATGGCTGGCTCGTCTCCACTGTGCAGAACCGTGTGGGGAAATACATGGGTCACACCATCTCATGGATGTGTTCAGAACTTTAGCCATTTGGACAGCCTTTTGAGAGTACAGCTTGTATCCTCATAAAGCCAGAATGCTGAGATCTTTCTTGGTAGCAGCTGACAAGTTAATAGGCCTGCCTCTAAATGAATTAAAAATAATGATGTGGGAAGTGGAGGTATGTGAGGTCCGTCCCGCTTGTTCTAATAGGGTTAACCTACCTATCACTCCTTTGTCTATTTTTTTCCCCTCTGTGTTCAACTCTGTTAATATACTTCAAAACTTTCTAGAGACTTGTGCCTTTAGACACTTCCCTTGACATCACATGAACTCATATATTTATCTTTTTGTGTTTGAACTGAGATGACTAGCTGTTTTAGAGTTGCATCGATCCAATCTTTAAAAAAAATTAATATTTAATCATTTTTGCATAGATCCATTCTGAGTTGAAGCTCACATATAATGGATTTGAAGTTGTGGCTGAAACTATAAAGCCTATGTGTCCTTTAGAACTCTTAGTTACAAGTAGCATGCATGTAAGGACACTGAGCACCTCATATTACAAGAAACCCGGAGGCAGAGGTGAGATTCTCTCAGACTGGCCACCTTATTGCCAAGTTTGCCTTTAGGTTGGTTTAAAAAAAAAAAAAAAGCTGTTGAAGTTACAACCTCAGGAGCAGCTCCAGCAATTTCTAGATGAACAAAGTCTTTCTCCTTGGACCAAGAGAGCCTTTCTCGGAAATCCTGCCAGTGGTCTTGCTCTTCTGACTCATTGGCCAGAATGGTATCACGTGTTCATTCTTAAAACATGAAATGGCAAAGAGAAGGAGATTGGCATGACTTGTTTAGATCAGTTGCAATAAATCCCCTGGAATTACCAGTTGAGGTGGGACAGCTTTCCTGAAGCCTTCGGTGGCTTAATAATAATAATAATAATAAAAGAAGGTGATATTGGAATAAAATGGAGTGGTAGTTAAGAAGGGGGATGTGGGTGGGAGCTGGGATAGTCTGCTTTAGAGCCAGTCTAAAGTGTCTGCTAGACTTGGCTCTGGGAAAGAGGAAGCGATTCACCGAGTGGGGGGGGGGGGCATTTCAGAATAATGGAAATTTTCCCCCAGGTTAGCAAAAGGAAGGTAGAAAGTGATATATTTATCTGTTGGATTACAGGGTTTTAAGAAATTTACATCTCAGCATAATAAAAGCACTCAATATAGATAGATTTTAATGTTGGAAATTCCCACTTAGTACAAAAATAGAATTTGTCTTTAAAAAAAAAATTCTTTTCAGTTTATATAATTAACTTGCTTTGTAAATTAGCCACTCTAAGTAACAACAGAAATCCAACATTTAACCTTTGTGTCCAAAGTTCAGAATATTCTCAATGGGGAAAATTAATTAGCTGAAGTCATCTAAATACATTTTGTAATTTGTTTTCCTTTAAATTTGATTTGACATTTAGATTAAACCCAGATTTTGAAAAAAAAAATGTTTTTGATGCTACTTGGCATGTCTTTGTACTACATTATGTGTTGCTGCAGAATTTACAAGATCAACATTTAGATGTCACCAGAGAGACATACATCCTTGTACTGTGATAGACATTAGCAGGCACTCTCAAAGTAGCAGCAGCTATTTACATTGAACTTAAAGAGACAACGATGGAAAATGTCAAGAAGCATTACATTTTTGGAAGTTGGAAACACGGGAGAATTGGGCTTTCTGTTTTGAATTTGCATTCAAGTGACCAGAGAGTGTCTTTTTTTGTTGTTGTTAGAATGCTTTCTGTATGGGCAGAGCAGAGACCGTAGCTGGTGGCTCAGATCGTGCTTCACAAGCAAGAGATCACGAGTTCAATGAGGTGCTGACCCTTGGCTTTCTTTTTTCCTTCTATTATTTAGTTTCAAATGATAAGAAAAATATCAGAGGGCATTGCATAGAGTAAGGGAAGAATAGATTTATTTCATTCGAACTTAATTTTTTCTATTATGAAACTTTTAAATATATACAAAAGTAGAAAGAACAGCACAGATGAAGCGTCCCTAATCTGAAAATCCAGATGACTCTAAAAATCTCGAACTCCTTGGACCCTGACAGGATGCCGTAAGTAGAAAAATCCCACAATTGTCTTTCTGTGACAGATCACAGTCAAAACACAGGCACATAAAATTACCTTCATGCTATGTGAAGAAGGTATATGTGAAACAAAGCAATTTTGTGTTTAGACTTGGGTCCTTTCCCTAAGATATCTCATTATGTATATGTAAATATTCCAAGATAAAAAAGTCTAAAATATGAAACAATTTTGATCCTAATCCTTTCTTTTTTTTCTTGGTGGTGCTGGAGATTGAACCCAGGGCCTTGTGCATTCGAGGCAAGCACCCTACCAACTGAGCTATATCTCCAGCCCCCCCTCCCCATTGATCCTAAGCCTTTCTGATTAGCAATATTCTACCTGTATAATCAGTTCCACACACTGTCACCCAGATACAACAACTGAGTTTTGACCACAATGGTTTGTTCATATTCTGTTTTTTTTTTAAATAAGCTTCTTCTTCTTTCCTAATATGTTTAAAAGCAAATAGTAGATGTCACTTTATTTAATACTTTAGTCTGTGTCTTTTTTAAAAAAAATTTTAGTTGTAGAGGGACACAATACCTTTATTTAATTATTTTTATGTGGTGCTAAGGATCGAACCCAGGGCCTCACACATGCTAGGCAAGTGCTCTACCACTGAGCCACATTCCCAGCCTTTTTTAGTTTGAGACAGAATCTTACTAAGTTGCTGAGGCTGGCCTTGAACTTGTGCTCTGCCTCAGTTTCCCTTGTAGCTGGGATTATAGGAGTGTGCTGCTATATCTGGATAACATTTTCTTATAAATAATCACAATGTAAATATTATTGTTGCTATTGAAATCAATAATTACTTGATATCATGTAATAGCCAATCTGTATTCCAATTCCCCCACTTCACTCTTTAAATAAACATTTTAGGGTTGTTTTATTTGAAACTTAACCTTGCTTTATTTATGTGTCTGTACATCTGTTTGTACAGAGCATGGGGTTCATTTCTTTTATTTTTTAAATATTTTTTTAAAATTGTTGATGGGCCTTTATTTAATTTATTTATTTATATGTGGTGCTGAGAATCGAACCCAGTGTCTCACACATGCTAGGCAAGTGCTCTACCACTAGGCCATAACCCCAGCCCTGGGGTTCATTTCTTAATGGGGCAATCAAAAAATATTTTGGAAAGTTTTTGCTGAAGGTATTGACAATTTTTAGTTTGGGGAGAGAGGAGCAAACTTTGCTTTTTCTTAAAAAAATATATTTTAGTTGTAGTTGGACATAATACCTTTATTTTATTTATTTTTTTTTTACATGGTGCTGAGGATTGAACCCAGCGCCTCTTATGTGCTAGGCGAGTGCTCTACCGCTGAGCCACAACCCCAGCCCAAACCTTGCTTCTTTTAACAGGCAATTTCTATAGGCACCAAAAGAATACAGTATATTTAAAACTTCTGCAGTCAATGTTTTAATTCTTCTAAGTTCAAAAATACTTCCTTGTATTCCGATATCAGAATGTACATATTTTATGAATACATGTGACATTCATCCTTAGGGGCTGCTTATTTAATATTTGTGTATTAAGTAACTAAGATGACTAGAGAGGATGTGAGATCAGGTTTACCTCATTCTCAGATAATGAATTTATAGAGCCTTGTCTGAGAATTTTTTTTTAATATTTATTTATTTTTTTAGTTATAGGTGGAGACAATATCTTTATTTTCTGAGGATCCAACCCAGTGCCTCATGCATGCTAGGCGAGTGCTCTACCACTGAGCCACAACCCCAGCCCCTTGTCTGCCAAATTAAAAAAAAAAAAAGAGAGAGAGAGAATTTTGTGGGCAAGATGACAAGGCCAAGGGTTTAGGACTGTAATCTATTTGTACTCTTTTTCTTCTCTTCAGTTCAACAAATTAGGGAACAGTAAGACACACAGGTTTTCCCAGCAATTCTTTTCCTAAAGGTCCATTGAAATATCAGCATTATACCTGTCCAGCTACAGGGCCTTTCCATATGCTATTCTGTGTGTCAAGAAGAATGAATTTCCTTACCCACTGCCACTTAAACTTTTTCATTTGCTTCCTTTGAATCAATCTCTGTTTCCCTTGCAAAGCCTTTTCTGACCTCCCTAAGTCATTCGTTCACCTATTGTGCTTAAACCTCCATGGGTGTTAAAGCTAATTTGTGCCTGTAATCCCAATGACTCAGGAGGCTGAGGCAGTAGGATTGCAAGTTCAAAGCCAGCCTCAGCAACTCAGTGAGAACTTGTCTCTAAATAAAATATAAAAAAGAGGTCAGTGGTTAAGTGCCCTGGGTTCAATCCCTGGTACCAAAACCAAACCAGGGAAAAAAAAAAAAAAACCTAATTTGTGTTGCAGTTATATATATATTTTTTTTTCTATTCCAGCAATTCATCTCATATCTCTTTCCCTGCCTAGAGTACAAACCCCATGGGTCGGGGGGCTGCCCATGCTTATCGTTTGAGCCTCAGCAACTAATCCATAGGATTCAAATACTTGATGTACACATGGGGTCATTGAGGAACTGGATGCTCTCACTTGTACAGAAGTTAAATATGCAGGCTGAAAACATATTTATGATTAAGCATCATTATGCTCCTTCAGTTTCATTCTTATCCTGAGGTCCTGAAGAAGCAGGATATAGATTATTTATTAGGTACCATAGTTGGTTTCTGTTGTTGTTGTTTTTTTTAATGTATAATAAGGTTTTAATGAGGGAACTTTAATACATTGTGAAAGGGACTTATAGATAATGACTATTTTTCAAGACTGCAAGATCACTCAATGGTTTAAGAAATACTTAAACTATGTGCCAGGTAAACTGTAGTTATGGAGAAATTCCCCATAACTCTCATAGTTATGAGTTGGCATAAGAGAGGTGGGTGAATACTGTGGAATCACAATACAGTCCATGAGACTTAGGCCAGCCACAGTTGGCCCAGGCAGCCATTTCCAGTATTTCTGTCACTCTGTGCTTCCATTTTTTTTTTTTTTTTTTTTTTTAACCAGGGATTGAATCCAGAGGTGCTTAACCACTGAGCCATATCCCCAGAGCTTTTTATATTTTGTTAGAGACAGGGTCTCCCTAAGTTGCTGAAGCTGGGTTTGAACTTGCCACCCTCCTGCCTCAGCCCCCCAGTCGCTAGGATTACAGGCCTGCATTTGCTTCTATCTTTATGCTCCAGCAAGACAGTCTTATTTATTCTTCAATTATGCTGAAGCAGGGTGCGGTGGCACATGCCTGTAATCCCAGTGGCTTGGGAGGCTGGGTCAGGAGGATCGTGAGTTCAAAGCCAGTCTCAGCAAAAGTGAGATGCTAAGCAACACAGACTCTTTTGTACAGTACAAAATATGGCTGGGGATATGGCTCAGTGGTCGAGTGCTCCTGAGTTCAATCCCCAATGCCAAAAAAAAAAAAAAACCAAAAAACCAACAATTTCATGTTTTTTGTTAACTCTGTTCTGATTACCTAAATTAATTTTCTTATACTTTATTATCATTTATTAATAAATATTATCATCATCATTATCATATTGTACTAGGTATTGAACCCAGGACACTTTACTGCTGAGCTACATTCTCAGTCCTTTTTATTTAGAGAGGGTTTTGTTAAATTGCTGAGGCTGGCCTTGATTTGTAATCCTCTTGCTTCAGCCTCCAGAACTGCTGGGATTACAAGTGTGCACTACTGTGCCTAGCTTCCTTATGCTTTACAGAAAATATAAACCCACACAGATTTTTGTGTATTACCTGTGAAATACCGAAGTTATAAAGATGAGGTCTCCTATAACAATCCACCTGCTTCTCTGCCCTTCAACTTATAAATATGCATGTCCTTGTAAGATATAATGGTCATACTGTGCAAATGAACTTTAGTGTGCATTTTATTTTATAAATTTTAAATATATTATTCATTTTAAACATGTGTGTGTGTATA
Source organism: Callospermophilus lateralis (assembly GCF_048772815.1). NCBI lineage: Eukaryota > Metazoa > Chordata > Mammalia > Rodentia > Sciuridae > Callospermophilus > Callospermophilus lateralis. Next base: position 171,841,294 of record NC_135305.1, read on the forward strand.
TATATATATATACACACACACACACACACACATATATAATGTATATTATCTGCAAATTGCCTTTTTCACTTAAAAGTGTTTTGAAGAGGTGTTTGTATTATCACATGTAGATGTACTTCATGGCTTTTAAGTATTCTGTGGTATTCCATTGTATGACTAGACAATGAGAGTTTTGTATCCATTTCTCTCTGGAGGGAATCCAAGTTGTTTCTTATTTTCTTATTCAAACAAAGTTTCTGTAACCTTTTATTTTGGTACTGGGGATTGAACCTGGGATGCTCAATCACTGAGCCACTTCCCCAGCCCTTTTCTTATATTTTATTAAGAGACAGGATCTCACTGAGTTGCTTGGGGTCTCACTAAGTTGCTGAGGCTGGCTTTAAACTCAGGATCCTCCTGCCTCCGCCTCCCAAGCTGCTGGGATTACAGGCGTGCTTCACCATGCCCAGCTCTTCTTGTTTTAAACAGGGTTATATAGTACTTGCTTCTTTTCTAATTTACTGTAAGTACATTTATTGAGCACCTTCCAAGTGCCACATACTGATAGAGGCTGATGATAAGGGTGGTGAGAAGACAGATCTATGCCATTGTGTATGTTTCAGAGGGAGAAGTAGACAGCAGATTAACAAATGCGTACAGAGATACCATGTCACGCCCTAGGAATGTAAGGCCAGTAAGATGGTAGAGTTCTAGGGCCCGAAGAAGAGGAATCTTATATTTGGAAAGGGTCCTCAGGGAGGACCTCTGCTAAAAGGTAAGATTTGAGCAGAGACCTGAAAGGAGTGAAGGAAGGAAGAGACTTCCCAGTGGACAGATTAGCAGGCACAGAGCACAGAGTCAGACGAGAGCAAAAGACAGTTCATGTGGCTGGAACTCGGAGGTCAAGGGGAAGAGTGGTAGGAAAGAACATTGCAAAAGTAGCCAGGATCTAGACCCCGTGCAACTTCCCAGACAGTGATGAAGAATGTATACTTTCTTTCAAGGGTCATGGGGAGACTTGGGGTTTTTGGGCAAGAGAGTGTCATTTAGATGACTCTAATTGCTTTGTGTTTTAAAGCATGGAAACATAGACAACAGTCAAGTGGGTATTATCAGGATCATGGTGATGGGGCTGGTGAGGGACAGATATGGGACATTTTTTGAAAGTGGAGCCAATGTGACTATTTGCTAATGGATTATTTGCTGGAGGGGAACAAGATTTGAGGTTAGTTTCAAGATTTTGACCTCAGTTCTTGGAGGGGTAGTGATGGCATTTTTCAAGGATGGAGAAGACTGTGGGGAGAATGGGTTAGAGGGCTGACTAGGGGTCTGTTTTGGACATGTTAAATCTGACATGTTATTAGGTATCTAAGTGTACAGCAGACATTCAACTCAAGGGGAAAATCTGGATGATACCATAGATGGAATAGCTAGAAAAGAGAAGAGGATTAAACACTGAGCTGTGAGGTACTTGATTATTTGGGAGAAAATATTCAGAGAGAAGGAATAGGAGCTGGTAAGAAGGGAGAGAGCGCTTCAAGAACCAGGAAGTCATTTGTACTATGTTTTCTTTATCCATTCATCTGTTGAAGGGCATCTAGGTTGGTTCCATAAATTAGTTGCTATGAATTGAGCTGCTGTAAACATTGATGTGACTGCGTCACTGTAGAATGGTGATTTTAAATCCTTTGGGTATAAACCAAGGAGTGGGATAACTGGGTCAAATGATGGATTCATTCCAAGTTTTCTGAGGTGTCTTCATACTGCTTCCAGAGTGGTTGTATCAATTTGCAGTCCCACCAGCAATGCATGAGTGAACCTTTTTCCCCACATCCTCGCCAACACTTGATATTTGTATTCTTGATGATTGCCATTCTGACTGGAGTGAGATGAAATCTTGGAGTAGTTTTGATTTGCATTTCTCTGATTGCTAGAGATGATGAATTTTTTTTTTTTCATGTTTGTTGATCGATTGTATATCCTGTTCTGTGAAGTGTCTGTTCAGGTCCTTGGCCCATTTATTGCTCAGCCTTAAAGAAGAATGAAATCATGGCATTTGCAGGCAAATGAATGGAACTAGAGAATATCACACTAAGAGAAATAAACCAATCCCCCAAAACAAAAGGCAGAAAGTTTTGTCTGATAAGCAGATGCTGGTCCATAGTGGGGCAGGTGGGTAGGGAAGAATGAAGGAAGGATCTTTGGTTTGTGTAGAGAGGAGTCAGGGGAGGGATGGGGTTGTGGCGGTGGGAAGGGTGGTAGAAAACACAGACATTATTACCCTCTATACATGTACGATTACATTACTGGAGCAACTCTGAACCATGTTCCTTCAGAGGAATGAGAAGTTCTGCTCCATTTGTGTACTATCTGTCAAAATGCATTCGACTGTTTAATGACTCCCTCATTTTTTTTTTTTTTTATCACTGAGGGAAAAAATCAGTACATAGGACAGACATTGGTCTTAGTGCAATAGAAGGTATTGATGACCTCCACTTGAACAGTCTCAGTAGAGAAAATGGTGGAGAAAATCAGAGGTCAGGAGGTGGAGTCACTCATTTATAAGGCTTAGGTTCAGGCAGGGAGGTGTCAGTGATGATTCTCTGCCATGTTGAAGCTGAAGGCTCCTGGCTGACTTCTACTCATCTCTTAAAATGCAGCCCAGGTTTCTCTTCATTCCCAGCTTCCTTATCTCCCGATCCCATTCACCCCCATTTTCCAGATTGTACCTTGGGCTTTCGGTAACATTCTACTTTACCTGGATAGACTGCTGACTCCTCCCCCACCCCCCACCAGCCAAGAGCCCTGAGGCAGGCAGACTGTTTATCCTGATGCACAATCCCTAGTCTATCCTGGGTCTAGGTAACAGGTACTGTGGAACTGACCCTGAAAAGGGAAGATGTGGTAAAAGGTAGCTTTGTTCTCTTGCTAGGCTTCTGTCTTGCCATTTTTTTTTTTTTTTAGTTGTAGTTGCATACAATACCTTTGTTTTTGTTTATTTTTATGTAGTGCTGAGGATCAAACCTAGGGACTTGCATGCACTAGGTGAGCACTCTACCACTGAGCCACAACCCCAGCCCCCTCTCTTACCTTTTTTGCTGCTGGGACCAAAGGACCTGACCAGAACAATTGTAGAGGAAGAACAGTTTATTTGGGGACTCGTGGTTTCTGAGGTCTCAGTCCATAGACAGCAGGCTCCATTCCTCAGGGCTGGAGGGGAGGCAGGACATCATGGAGGAAGAGTGTGGTGGAGGGAAGCAGAGAGAGACTCCACTCTCCAGAGACAAATAGAGACCCCAAAGCCACGCCCCCAATGCCCCCTCCTCCAGCCACACCCACCTGCTTCTAGTCACCACCCAGTTAATCCCATCAGGGATCCATTCACTGGTTGGGTTAAGGCTCTCACAACCCAGTCATTTCTCCTCTGAACTTGTTGCATGCCTTACACGTGAGCTTTGGGGGGACACCTCACATCCAAACCATAACAGCTTCTGAATCTGACAAACAAGTAGGAGACTAAATAAATTAGGAGCAATCAAATAAGCAAGGAATCATCCCTTTGATGCAAAAAAAAAAAAAAAAAGCACAATTTCTTGTAATGCTCGTGTTGTTAATAGCAGCAGGCCAGGGCACTTAGAATCTCTGGTATATCGTTTTTTTTGGTTGTTGTTTTGTTTTTTAATATAATTTGATAGAAGGTTAATATAAAGATCATTGCTCAGAGCTTTCTACTAGTTAGGGATGATGTTAATTCCATTTTGGTCTCTCAGCCTGTTAAGTTTAAGAAGTTAAAATATATAATTTCTGAGAGCAATGTTTCCTTTCAACCTGCTTTTAACTGGTAATTGCTTTTCTGTAGTTCTGTTAGAGAATCTGTGGGTATGGTAGTGGGAACAGGGGAGACGGGAAGCTAAGATCGTTGAGTGCCCAGGTATAAGAAGGGATCCCTGGTGTGATCCCAATGGTGACTTAATGTCATATTGTTTCCATTTCACCATCTGTAATTGATGATGTGTGGTATTTAACTACAATGTATGTTTCCTGGGAAAGAAAGATGCTTTGCAATCACCAAGTAGTAACATCGCTTTTCAAGGATTATCGAGGTCCTCCAAGGAAAAAAATAAACCTTTGATTTTGGTATCCAGCTTCTTTTTTATCTTGCGTCATAAGAAAACGAGTGCCAAATTATTTTATCTGGCTTGCCGTATCACAGTCTCACTTTTGATAAGTGTTCTCATCAAATGTACTTTAAGAGTCTGGTCAAAATGCAAAGCCTGGTTTTATCATCCCTCCAAAAAAACATTGAACATCTAATACCCTCTAGGCATTGTGCTTGGATTTGGGATTCTAAAAATGAGCAAGCCTCAGAATACAACTCTGAGGACAAAGCAATCCTTGACCTACAAACTTTTCACTTATATTTTGTTTTCTTTTGCATTCTGTTGAAAGTGGAGTATGAAAATCTGTTTAATATTTAACTGTAAGTTTTCCCCCAGATTCATCAACTATAGTATTCAGTTAAATATTAAAGTGGATTTAATGAATGCTTATAAAGTTACTGACTCAGAATTGCAAAGGCTGTTAGGCATTGTCTATTTTTAATAATGTTCAGTAAAATATAAGGTGAGTCACAGTAGTAGTATTGAATTTTTTGGTAGCTACTTTATTAAAAAAAAGGAAACAGGTGAAATTAATTTTAATGTATTTTGTATTACTTAATCCATGGAAAATATTTCAATGTGTAATTGAAACAAAAATTATTAACCAGTTACATTATTGTGTTTATACTGTCTTAGAAACCCAATATGTATTTTACACTTATAGCAACATATCTCCTTTAAGAGGCTAAATTTTCACTGGAAATACTTTTATCGATATAGATTTCATAAAGTTTACAGTTGAAAAAAGTAGACCCACATACCCAAGTTGTCCCAACCATACTTAAAATAATTGAAATTCGATTTTCTCAGTTGTACTGGCCCCATTTCAAGTGCTCAATAGCCACATATGGTGGTGGCTGCCATATTGGGCAGTGCAGATGTAGACCATTTCCACTGTTCACAAAAAGTCCAGCTGGATGATGAGGGTCTAATTCAACTCAGTAAGGAAACTGAGTGACAGTGGTAGACCTGGGACTAGAACTTTATAAGGGGTTTCATAGATGTTAAAAAAAAAAAAAAAAAAAAAAACATTGCCCAGAACATCAGCCTTTCAAGTAGCCGGCATTCAAATGAATTTGAAAACATGGCATATAATACATTAATTAGTCACCCATTGCTTAAAGATGGGACTTGCTGCTGAGAAAGCTGTCATTAGTCAATTTTGTCATTGTGCAAATTTCAGAGGGTACTTACACAAACCTAGATGGTACAGCTCACTGCACATCTAGGCTTATGGGGTGTGTGTGTTCTCTCCCTATATGTATGTGTGTGTGTGTGTGTGTGTGTAAATGTATATGTATAATAGTCTATAATATATATTATTTGTAATAATATTATATATCATATATAATACATGTATAATAATATAATATAGATTATAGACTGTTGCTCCTACAGCTTTAATGAACAAAACACTGAGATTCATCAAGCCCAAGAGAAGATAATGAACACAGTCAAGAGATATAGTAGGGGCTGGGGTTGTGGCTCAGTGGCAGAGGGCTTGCCTAGCGTGTGTGAGGCACTGGATCCGATTCTCAGCACTACCTATAAAGAAATAAAATAAAGGTCCATTGACAACTTAAAAAAAAAAAATATATATATATATATATATACACACACACACACATACACACACACAAAAGAGTGACACGGTAAATAGGAGTCCTATTGGCTACTGCTGGTGATACATGGCATACTGTTTTACAGTAAACTCTTCCTAAGAAGAAGGAGTACATTCAACTCAGTAAGGAAACTGAGTGACAGTGGTAGATCTGGGACTAGAACTTTATAAGGGGTTTCATAGATGTAAAAGAAAAAAATATTTATAGTATAGTAAATACATAAGCCAGTAACATAGTTGTTTATTATCATTATTGAGTATTAAGTACTGTGCAAAATTGTAAGGGCTCTACTATTGTATGTATGACGGGGTAGGTTTGTTTACACCACCATCCCCACAAACCTGAGTAATGCCTTGTGTGACAGCATCACTAGGTGATGGGAATTATTCAGCTTCATTATAATTTTATAGGACCACCATCATTATGCAATTTGTCACCGATTGGAACTTAGTTGTGCGTTGCATGGCTGTGCTCATTTCTACAAGGAATCAACCTTGCTTGTATGTACTGGGTTGTCAGGGAAAAAAAAACAAGAAGATTTAAACAAAATAGCTTATACTGTGGGTGTATTCAGGTCATGTTTAGTAAGGGACATTTTTATTACAGTCAACTAAACACATAACACAAAATTTGCCATTTTACCCATCTTTGAACATATGGTTCAGTGACACTAAGCATGTTCACATTGTGTGTACCCATCCTCTGTGCATCTCCAAGAATTTTTTCATGTTCTCAAATTGAAAAAAAATCTGTGTTCATTAAATGCTATCTAACTCCCTGTGTTTCTTTTCCCTAGCCCCTAGCAACCACCATTTTATTTTCTGCCTCTATGAATTTGATTATTCTAGGAACCTCAAGTGAAAGTGGAATTAAACAATATTTGTCTGTGTCTGGTTTATGTCCATAGCATAATGTCTTCAGGGTTCATTCAGGTTATAACTTGTGTCAGAATTTCCCTTGCTTTATTTATTTATTTATTTTTTGTTGATACTGGGATTGAACCCAGGAGCACTTAACCACTGAGCCATATCCCCAGCTCCCCACCCCCTTTTAATATATATATATATTTTTTTTTTCTTTTTTTTTTTTTTTAATTTAGAGACAGGGTCTTGAAGAGTTGCTTAGGGCCTTGGAAAGTTGCTGAGGCTGACTTTGAATTCGTGATGCTTCTGCCACCAGGTCTGGCAGAATCTTTTCTACAGCTGAGTGACATTCCACCAGATAGCCAGCTTTTTAGACTTTCACCCATTGAGGGACATTTGAATTGCCTTTTGGCTATTGTGAATAACGCCGCTATAAGCATTGCCTACAAATACCTGTTAAAGTAGTGGGGGTTTTTGTTTTTCATTCTTTTTTCATAAACCTGTTCATCATGCAACTTCCAAACTAATAGCCACAAAAGTGTTGCTACATTGGAAAACCCCAACTCCAGATCTTTGAATAGGAAAAAGAACTTTGTTACTGTCATGATATCTGAGAAATGATGAGGTCTGCTTTGTTCTCTTGCATTGAGAGGCTATGTTAGATATTCATACAGTATTACCCCTTCCTCACCATCTAATACACCACATACTCTTTTTTTTTTTATGTGTTTATACCTTCAACCCCTCTCTCTGTTGCCTCTGTTGGAATGTTAATTATGTGAGGATGGGGGTTTGGTTTTGTTTGCTTCTGTATCCTTGGCATTTAGAACCATGTCTGACACACTAAACAGTCAGTAGGATCTGTTGAATGAATGAATAACTGGAACTCAAATTTTACCCACCTTTGTGTTGACTGGCTATGATTTTAAGGGCGCTAGATTTGAGTTCCTTTGGCATATTTCAGTATTTCGTTTCCTGGGGTAGAGCATTTTAGTACCCCCCCCCAAAATTATGTGTGTTACCTTCTAAATGTCTAAAAGTATGAACAATAAGTGATATTGGGAGAGAAGATAGAGACGTACACTATAAAATCTGTAATCTTCTTTTAATTTGACTGCACTGTCCCTAAAATAGTACTGTGTAAAATATCCAGAAATTTCTACATTGATATCCTAGACTCAAATGAAAAACATTTCAACCTGAACAGTGGAGGTCAAAAGACCAATTATCATAAAAAGAAACGCACTAAATCATCACTTTTCAACATAAGTGCATCTCATGTTTTTCTCTTACTGTAACTAGAAATTGATTTTTCTTTTCCCCGCTGTGGTGAGTCTAGATGCCACTTTCACAGATCTCAGTCTTTGTCTGAGAATTTGGGTTTTTAAAATTGCAAAGACTTTCAAACATTGCTATAAACTTAGGAGGGAGCAAGGAAACCTGACTCTGTCAGGCAAGATAAGGTCCGGAAGCATTCTGAGCCTCTGGCTTTGTTGGAGTCGTCTTTCCTTTTCTTGGATTTTAGCAAGGATGTAATCTTGGTTCCAGTTAGAAAGGGCGATCACAATGCCAGATGTCAAATCCACAAATCAATCCTCTCCTTAATTGCCAAAGCTTGACACGTCCCATGTTGGACTTAGGTAAACGAGCTTTTATTAGCAATGGGGGAATTAAATTTCCTATGTAGACAAATTAACTTCTAAATTATAACAGAAACAAACAAAAACACACGTGGGGGTGGGGCGGAGCCCCTGGTTCCAGGATGACTGTTTTCTCACAGTAATCTGTCTCCTCTTTTGAGTCGCCTCCCCCTAGTCCACAGTTTTCCTCTGCACTCATTACCTGGTTACTACCTTCTCAGAAGGGTAGATTTGGATCTGAAACTCTTAAAAAGGGGGGAAAAAAAAGATTATCTTGGTTTCCTAATTAAAGTGGAAGTGGTAAAAACCAGATGACTAATTGAAGAGTGTGTTAGGACATGTAGCATATTTGGCCAATTCTTGAAAAGGGGCAGAATTCCATGGGGCGGGGGATCGACAACTTTATTTTGAATTAAAAACATTTTTTTTTTTTTAACAAAACGGAAAAGGCTATAAATTAGAGTAAAAAGGACAAATGAATACAGCAATAAAGGAAAATGGAAGAATGTATTTTGTATGTAAGCGAAATTCATCGCCGGTGCACTAAATTTTATGCACTAGAACTTAAATGGATAGAAAACCTGGTAGCTTCCTCTGAAATTGGTGATTGCAAACCCTGGTTTTACACACACAGTTCTTGTATTCAGTGAAAAATGATAACATGATTTCTAAATAAGTTTTTTATTAAAAATAAATATGCCCACACATCCACTTTATTATTTTTTGTGGAAAAGAAGGAAAGATAGTCTAAAATAGATCTTTATCCTCATCTAAGTCTTAAGCTGATCAGCTAAAACACCTGAACCTAAGCAGAGAAAAAACTGTCCATTTGACTTCAGTTCCACGGACACTGTCCCCTCACAAAGACAACCAGATGTTTGTTTTCCACAATGTTAGGCATTTTTCCTCAATACTTAGAATTTACGTTTTTAAAGTTTGGAAGAAAACTGCAGCTCCTTCTGATCTTTAGCATTTTCTAGTTTAATAATTTCATAGACCAGAAGTGTCTCAGCAGAAACTGAGCTTTGAATATTTATGCATTTGCAACAATCCAAGAAAGGCTTTAAAAAATTTCTTCGAATGGCTTGTATTTTGAAAACTCCCATTTAAAAAAAAAGAGGGGGGGGGGAGAAATACAGATTCATAGTTTTCATGGAGAATGGTGGGTTGAGTAGAGTATGATAAGTACATTGATTCCATGGGGGAAGGGATAAGTAGATGAAATTTCTTTTTTCTTGATATTCCTACCAATTGTAGAAAATATATATTTTTATATAAGGTATTCCGCCCTTCTTCCCTGGAAAACAATGTTTGGAAATTCCTATGTAAAGCTAATTTGCCATTAAGAGTACAAAGCCCTTTAATGGGATATCCAGGTCCCTATGGGAATTTTTTTTTTTTTTTTTAATACAGACACCATGTGGTGCAATCTGTTACCATCTACAAGGCGGGTGGGGTGGGGGAGCCCTGCAAGGGCCAAGAATAAAGTCATCTCTGGGAGTTTTTGAGTTATTAGTTAAAATGGGGTGGGGGATTGTAAAGCTGAAACCTGAAAATACCTTCCTTTCTGCCCTAAATTGCAATTCAGTCTAATATACTTAGATACAACGACAAAACAAACAAAAAAACCCCAGCAAGTTAATCAGTTTAGGAGAGAAAAAAACCTGAACCTTTTCTGAGATGGTTACATTGCCATTCATTTTGTATTTTAATCTAATCTACTGGTGATTTAATTTACAGATCTCAAAGGAAGTGTACGCTCAAATATTTGAGGACGTTAACGTATCAACCACTGTTTAATTTTGGAATGTGCCTACTTGCTTGACACAATATTTTACCAGCTAACAAATGTTTAGTCTTTTTTTTTTTTCACTTGACTAAAGAGAAATAAGTTTCACATTGCTCCATTTCATTCACCTTCTTATGTGCATATGCTGGGGAAGATTGGATGTTAAAAAAAAAAAAAAAACAAAAAAAACACAACTTCCTCATGCTCCTTCCTACTACATCTAAATCTGTTTACCAATTCAAAGCTGCTAAAAAAACCTGCATTCTCCTGCTAAATCAACTGGATGGCTAGAAACCAAACTGTAATGTAACAGCAAAAAAATTTATCAATTTATTTTCATGACAGAACATTCTCGAGAAGGTATAAAATTGTTCTGGCCGCTATACCAGTTTTCTTATTTCTTCCTTTCTCTGTTTCCTTTTTTTTTTTTTTAATAAAAAAAAAAAGGCTTTTGGCTTTTAAGCTGATACTTTTTATAGTTATATAACAGTTCTAATATTTTGTGACATTTTGTATTGTGACACCATAGATGAAATTGTTATCGGACTGACACTCTGTGCTGTTTATTCCTTAATTACAACTGTTAACACTGTAGAGAAGTGTGCTAATCTGCCAGCACATATTATGAAAACAACGTTATTGTTACCCACACCAACACTCACTCAACAGGATATTTCCAAGAGGGTAGTTTAAACGAACTTAGAAGAAGGATGGACATTTCAATAGTTTTTTTTTTTTTTTTTTTTAAGTTTGTTCTATTGTCCTTTTTTTTTTTTTTTAAAATACTTTACAATTTAAGATAATTGTAATGTAGCATAGACCTTTTACTAGCAGAGGCTGCCTCTACAGTTAGAAAATTACCATTTTCTTTCTAGTGCTCAAGTACTTGGTATACTAAGAATCTCAAAGCTGTATTGGGTTGTGACCTAAAGCTTTCTGACACTTTTTTTTTTTTTTTTTCCTTTACTGTCCTGGGGAGTGAACCAGTGGGGTTCTCTACCACTGCACAAGATCCCCAGCACTTTCTATTTTATATATTGAGACAGGGTCTTGCTAAGTTGCCCAGGCTGGCCTTGAACTTGTAATCTTCCTGCATCAGTTTCCTGAATAGCTTAGATTATAGAGGTGAATCACTGCCCCTGTTTTGACTAACAGTCTTTTCAGAAATAATGAAAATAGAAGGGAGACAGAAGGACAGTTTAAAAATGAAAATATTAGGGAGGGATTATTTGTACTCACAGGGTTGGCAATCCTTAAATAACCAAGTTAAAATCCAAAACCATTTCCAGCTCTGATGGATCTCCTTTTTCAAAACCAAATCTGAGCCTTCCTGAAACTGGCTACTTATCCACTATTTTACAATTCATTTCTTTTCATCTCCAGAATTTTGGAAGATGTGATTACCTGTGAAGCATGAAATTCTGTAAATCTATCTACTGATAAGTATTATACAAAAGTAGCTAAGTGTCCCTGTTTATACGTTAAAAAAAAAAAAAAACATATTAGGCAACTACCTTAATCTTCTACTTTTGTCCCCATAATAAAGTAATAAAAAGTAAAGATTCTAGAAAACTTAGAACCAACCTATTTAGATGAGAGTGATGTAAATATTTAAAATAGCACATACAATGCAGATTTAGTAACTTGTTTAATAAATAGTTCACCTTTAATATTAGTTTTTAACACTTTCAGGGGTTTAGTAGAAAGCAAATTCATGACCTTGGGATAGTAACAGTTGATAACTAGAGACTTCTCAGTAAATTCTTCTGTATTCATTGTCATTTAGGAGTTAATTAAACAATATGAACCATGTTCAATTCCCAAAGTTCTTGCAATTACCTACATGTTCTTTATTCAGCTTTATTAAATAATTAAAAAAAAACAGGATGCAAAAAAGTTATTGCTGTGTCTCATTTTGAAGGGTGTTTTCTGCTTTATTTTGATTTTCAACACCAATAGGATATGGTGCTCTTCCTAAAAGAAACTGTTCCCATTTGGGAATATATTCTTCTACTGATGCCCAGTAACGAGTCTGAAAAAAAAAATCCAAAAGTAAAAAAGCATATCAAGCAATTGAACTTGGCTCTTCATAATAGTCTAAATGTTTATTCACTTAAGTGTGTGTGTGCGTGTACACACACACACACACACACACACACACACATATACATAGAATGAATTTCCTCTACAGAATATTTTATGTTAATTTTAGAAAAAAAATCTGGCTACTTACTAGTGTTAATTTTCAAATTTCTCAGTAAAACCAGAGCCTGGCAGAATTACAGGTTTTAGAATTTTATTGTGATTTTACACGCCCTCTTGTGGCCAACCTTGTGATTATTGCCAGTTGTGTCATTTATGGCTATAAATCATTAAATATGTTAGCTTAATGTTCCAGATCTCATACTAAATGATACCAAAATGATTACAGTGAAGTGGTCAAACGTGAATACTTTCTTCAGAATTACATAAAATGATCTGACCTGGGATGAGATAGGGAACGGAACTCTAACTAGTATGTTACAGTCTAGGAGTCAGATGGATTGGCCCTTTAGGTATATGGGAGATATGTATCCATTCTACCTTTTACAAATCCGTGACATTTCAAATTGAAATTTGTCTTAAATTTTTTTTGTATGACCAAATACTATCAATACAGCTTAACCATTTTTTAATACACATAGCTGAAATTTGAGATGCTATATTTTTATTGGTTTGACTCTAGTGGCGTCTGGCTTTAGAAGTTCATGTAACATTGCTGTGACTAGGAGCTGTGATGGTTTCTTAGGTAACTGTCCTAAGGAGACTAAAGAGAGCTACTGTGAAAAAATTCCTGCATCATAGGAGATCATTTTCTATGAGATCAACACTACTAGTCCCATTTGGGGCAATGCATCCAATGAGTTGGATAGCACTAGGAACACATAATTATTTACACTGATCACTAAAAATGTACAGTGGCTTTGACAATTAAAAATGCTGAGGGATTCTCCATGTCTATACATCTATGCCTGTGGTCTCAGAAGCAGCCTGATGTTTTTAAAATAAAGGGTCATCCTGCTGTGCAAGACTAGCCAAGAAAAATACCATCCAAGTCCTGTGCTTGGGAGTTTCTCTGCCATTCACGGCTGGATTAACCCCTATTGTGTGGGCCCTGTGCTTGCCAGGGTAAGGTATTGGAGAATTCAACAAAGAAAGAGATGCTTGGAGCATGACATTGTACCACAGCTTTTTCTCTCTTCGATCACTGCCTTTTCTTATTACCCTAGATGACATAACAAAATTGAGGGCAAAATTCTCATCCTTTAATTTTGAGTCCATTCATATCCCCCGTTGGGCAGAAAGCAAAATTGCCATTTGAAAAGGGTTATTAAAAATACATAATAGAACCTATTCTACATGTAGTGAATTCCCATTCATCACAAACACATTCATATACCAAATATGGTTCATTTTTGCAACCATCTTCTCACCCTGCTCTTGAACTGAGCTAAATCAAACAGACAAAAGCCACACTGTCGTGTATGATAATGTGTACTTAAATAGCTTTGGTTCAATTTTGGTGAAGGGACAGAACTGCTACTTCCAAGAGTTCTAACAGGAAAAGCACTCTGGTTAGGCATGCTGCTGCCTTAAGGTTTATATCATGTTTTCTATGATTTAACAGGACTGTTGTTTCTAAGGGATGAGGAGTAAAGACCTTTAAAAAAAAATCCATTAGATTAAAAAAAAAAAAAGTTATTTTCATCAAGATCCTTCCTAATTACTCACTACCTATAAAACATGGTATTGTGGATATAAAAAGAACACATCTTGCTTCTTTTGATGAATAAATAAATCTGGGTAATACACACATGTAACCACTGTTTACTTTACAGTACCCTACTGATAGGGTGAGGTCTGGGTTACTTTTGTTCCCTTAAGAGTCTCACCTCAAGAGAAACCACTTCAGGCAGTGGATCTGGGTGAATCCTGGTCTGCAGAGATTTTTCTGCTGCTTCTATATCCTGTATATAGAGAGAACATTTATCATCAAAGTGTATTTATGAAATACAAATGACACCTATCCTACCACTATCTACACCCTAAATCTCTCACCTCAGCTCCTCTCTAGACCCACAGTTTTAACTGATGGAGGGACACTGAGGCAGGAGAACTGATTATAGCTCAATTAACCAGCTTCTACTAAAGAGTGCAGGGTTTCTGATTTTAAAATAGAAGAGGGGTTGGTATTTTTACATTCCGCCTTTTCACTTTGAATAGCTGGTAAATGCCAGTAATTTTTGCAAAAAGAACTTCCTTTAAAAATGCTCAGAGCATTAACTTAGTTTTAAGATGACCTAAAAACAGCCAGACAAATGAAATAATCAAGAATCCAGGTACAAAAACAAATACTCAGGTCCACACTGTGCTAACTTAAAAAATGATGAGTTCCAGTCTCTCCTGATGATGCAAATGGTACATTAATTAGTGGCACACATTTTGTTGGTTCAGCATTTCATCTTTAAATTTTTTATATTGATGCAAACATTTCACATATTTAAAAGAAGTTCAGTGAGGTACCTTAGTACTTTTTGCCAAGACCTTCTTACTAAGCTATCCAGATTTTGAGGACTAGATTTCAATGTTAATTTCAATGATAAATGTTATTGCTAGGTAGTGTATTATTCAGCTGATGGCATTCAAACACTGTGCTTTAATTCGTAGCTTAACTTGTAGAAACATGTATTTTCTCTCACAGTTGTCAAAACACCAGGATAACTAAACTTATAACCCGGTACAATTTTTTTTAGCTTCATACATGCATGAAACATTTGCCCAGTTATTGTAGGATTTTGCAAGTTATTGCTGAGACCTTTGAACTTCGTTTAAAAACACTCCCCAAATTGGCACCTATTTTTTTCTGGTTGTCCACTTACTACGTTTATCAAGGTCTCAGAGGCCTGGCTTCAAGGCCATGCAAATTTTGTTTCTCCTTGGAGCTTAGTGAATTGATAGAAAAGAGGAAGTTCTCTTGATCCCCGTGCACGCATTGGAGCAATCTAAGTAGAGGGCTGTTGGACAGACGGAGAGAGATGGAAAAGGGCGTGGGAGTGGGGTGTGAAGAAGCCAAAGCTGAACGGGAGAAAAAAGATAGCAGATGGTAGCGGCGGGAGCAAGGAATGGGTGTGAAATGTAAAAGGGAAAAACAGGAAATTCCCTAAAGGGACTCCCCAAAGTTGCACAACCATTAGTGCACCTGCTGTCTAGAGGAAGGTGATTTGAAGGGGGGGGGGGACACCAAAACAGCATCAATTTGGGGTTTAAAAAATTGATCTATTAGCATGACTAACCCATCTCAGAAGTTTACATCTAAGATGCACACTGAAGAGTGTTTGATGCCAACACAACAGACACGGAAGCCTAACTCTTCTGTGATTATGCTCAGATTTTACAAGGTCCTGGAAAATTATTTCTTACTTTTAGAAATCCAGTCACCAAAACACAAAGAGAATAATCACACCTTCAATTGTGCCAATATTCTAAGAACAGTTTATAAAGCTATTGTTAGTTGTAGATCTAGGTGTTACTAGCACTGTAGAAGTATTATAAATGTTTTTCTTGAAGACCAGAAAATTAAGATGCTGATTATCTCTTTAGAAGAGCAGATTTGCAAACAAAAGAGCAGATATGGGCAGACGCACGTGGGCTGGGAAAGCAGGACTATGGTGAGACAGACTTTCATGTCTACCCCAAGATTACCACATCTCAGAAAAGCCTCTTTCTTATATTTAGTGATATTTTACATAGATGTTTTTTGTTCACCTCCGTCTCCCTGACCCCTTTCTCTTATCTCCTCTTTCTCTTTAGCTGGTTTCTTTTTCTTTCCTTGCTTCTAAGTCTGGGTTTCTTAAGAACTGTGATATCTGTCTTCATATTTTTACTCCATATCCTTTTAATATTATGTCTCATCTAGTTCCAGGTATCTCTGTAGATGACTGGCCAACCTGGCATCCTAACCCTTACTTCTCAACCAAATGAAAGAAGGCTCATCTTTTTCCCACTTGAATGAGTGCTGGTGGGAATTCCTTACTCAACAAGTACTTACGAAGTCCTCTGACTTATGCCAAGAGTATATATCATTTCACTTCTATCCACACCTGTTGTGAAACTGCTTAAATGTTCTAAAAAGTGTGTGCTTCTCACGCACAAGGTCCTAGATTCAGTCCGCAGCACAAGCATGCCCACATGGGTATATACACAAAGAAAGAAAAAGAAAAAAAATTCTAGAAGTAAGCAAGGCACAAGTTTTAAGTTGTCTGTGATTTTGAGTAGCAAGAAACCTTGTGAAATTCCATTCATCCTAGCACATGAATCGCCCTTTTGTCCAGTGTATCTACAGCGTATATGCTATCTGCCTGTTAGTCACTTAGCAGTTATCTGGGTTATCAGCTTAGCTGCCACAGTATCACAGTGCTTATGTTTAAGTTATCCTCATGTAGTAGCCTGCTGCCATGTCACAATGTCTGTCAGTCACTTTACTTCATCTCATCATACTGGCATTGTATCAGCTCACATAATCATAAAAAGGGTGAGTATAGTATAAGATTTTGAGAGTGAGGGAAAGAAAACATTCAGTTTTTATTATGATTTACTGCTATAATTGTTCCGTTATTCTTTGCTGTTGTTACTTTCTTACTGTGCCTAATTTATAGGCTGAGCTTCATAACAAGTTTTAATGTGTAGAAATAAATAGCATATATACGATTAGGCATCATCTGCAGTTTTAGGCATCCTCTGGAGGTCTTGGAACATATGTCCCACAGGTAAGGAAGGGTCTACTATATGTAGTTATGTTGGTATTGGAAAATTCTTTGGGAAATGGAATTTTGGGTTTGAGGGGAAAAAAAATCCATAGGTGCAAGGTTTTAAGTTAAGAAACTTGCAATCCTATAATTAAATTGGAAGTACTGATAGATGCTCTTGTATTTTATCTTTAAAAAATGATCAAATGAAGTTGCAATAAATAGTCCTAGTGCCCAAATTGAGGGCTCTAAATATATTTCCTGCCAAAAGGAGCCAAGACTCCCTGAAGCAATGACCAATTCCTGGTGTGGGCAGCAAACATACCCAGTAAGCCTAGATAGATTACTTTCTTTCAGATAATTATATCAAAGACATTCAGTAGCTAACTTGAAGAGGCTTCCACTTTGTAAAAGTGCCATAATTTAAGAATTTTAAAAATTGTAATTTTTTAGGTTTTCAAATTCCAGATAAATTTAAAACAAAACAATACCTCAGTGATCACCTCTGGAGGACTGCTGAAAACAACAATCTATTATTTTAAAAACTAAATATAGGAGTATGGCTATAGCTTAGTGACAGAGTGCCTGCCTAGCTGGCGTGAGGCTCTTGGTTCGATCCTTAGCACCACATAAAAATAAACAAATAAAATAAAGGCATTCTGTCCATCTACAACTCCAAAAAAACAATTTAAATAAAAATAACTAAATATAGGGCTGGGGGTGTAGCTTAGCATGTGTGAGACCCTGGGTTCAAAACCCAGAACTGCACAAACAAAATACACACAGGTGTGCACAAAGTCACACCATTAAAAATAGGGAAAGATCAGATACTCTGCATACCTTTTTCCTATGTGAACTGGATATCAGTGTAACCAAGTAATCGAAGAGGGAAAGATTCCCTTCATATAAATAATCAGCAATTGAATGAGAAGGAATAAAAAAAAAATCTGAATATCACTCTTTGCAACCTCTAACATAGCAAGGCAGTGCTCATCAATGACTGCCAAATTACAAAAGGAGAGACATCCATCCATTGTAGAAGTTTTCGTTCCCTAAACTTCAAACCTGTGTCTGCCGAGGCCCCTTGATCCGCCCTGTTGATACACTAGCCATTAGCCTCCTGTGGCTACCAAATGCTTGAGAAGTGACAAGTCTGAGTTAAGATATACTTAAGAATAAAATATACGTGGAATTTTGAAGACTCAGAAAACATTTTTATAGCCAACATTTGAAATATTTTGTATATGCCTCACTAAAAACATTATTTTAGAATAATACATTTCATCTGTTTCTTGTCTTAAAAGGTGGTTAGTAGAAAACTTAAGTAACTGGTTATCCTGGGTGGCAGTTTGGTCAAAGGCCCCATTTAACTGCCAGCTGTCCTATGGACACTTCCAGATCACTCTTCAGAGGAAGCACTCATTGAATCTCTGAATTGTAGGAGTGTTTTCCTCTTCTTTCTTCCTCTGGCGTATTCTTCTGGCTTTCTCATGAGATGACATTATTTTCCACAGAACTGCCTTTCTGTGTAAAACTAACTTTTCTGGGGAGGTGATGGGGAGAAATTACAGTTTGTATCATACAAGTATTTATGGAAACAAAATCCTGTTTCTCCTGAAATTCACACCAATTATACTTATATTTCTAAAAGGCAGATAAATTCCACTTAACTAATTCTAATAGAGGAAAATGTCTCAGCCTGTGTTTTACAAGTTAACTTCAGTTTATGACATTTATGACTGGACCCTGATTGCTTCTTCCTTATTTATATTCACAGCCATATATTCACTAATATGGTTAGATATTAGTCGGGATTGGTATGTTCCTTATTCTTTGATATTCTTGACAATTAATTTTTCCAAATGAATTTTCAGAAACTTACTGAGTTCAATGCAAAGTTTTGGAATTAAAAAAAATCTATAAAAAACTTTGTGACAAGTGACTTTAGAAAAACAACAGTCTCCCTAGTTGGGATTAAGGCATATGTCACCTTTTAAGCTTTCTGCTAAATCTCGTGGTGTAATAAGTAGTTTTATAGTATCATGAATAACCCTTGTTAAGAGCACATCCAAATATCTTAGAATTTTATTGTTAATGTGAATCTGATCTCTTTTCTGGTTGTATACATAGAATTGCTATTAATTTTTGTACTTTTAATCTGTTAATTTGACTCAATTCACAAAACTTAGCCTTTTAAAGTATATAACCATATAATATAAAATGCTGCTGTTGTATCTTCCTTTTCAAAAGTTAAAGGCCATTAACTTTTAATGTTTATTATATTGGTTACAAGATCTAAGAGGTCAAATGATGGATGATAATAGGAGCCATCCTTATTTGTTCCTATCATTACAGTACAGATTTTAATGGTGCCATTTTTTAAGGAGTGTGCAGTGCTTTAGAAATACCTATCCTAGAGGTAACTTAACTTGTTCCTGACAAGAGGCATTAGGAATAGTTACCCTACGGTTTTCTCATCTTGAAAGAATTGGCCCAGATTAGGGTTTTTCGGTTTTTAGGGCAAGAACCACACATCAAAGAAAGGCTTTGGATGGGGCTTTGGGCCAAATCAAGTCCATTTTTATTTATTTTGTGTCTTCAGAAAAAGTTTTAATGCTAAAAATGTTTTAAATCTTTTAGATGAGACTCTAATGTAATATCTATGTCATTTAAAGTTTCTCCTGAGAGCTAAAGTAGCTCAGTGGTGGAATGACTCCCCTCCCCTGAAAAAGTTCTCTCCCATCTCAAAATTCTGTAATTAACTCCTATTTATTATAGTGACTTATATGGTAGAGCCATGAACATCATTTCCAAAATTAAAAAAAATGGGGGAAAGCAGGATAAAAATTGTCTATATAATTATTCAAAGTATGTATTAAAAGAAAAGGGAAAAGACTGCTTTTAGCAACAAGCACTATGTCTGATGTAATAGGTGCTCAAACAGTGGTTACTAAAAGACTGAGAGGAAATATACAAAAGTGTACTTAAGTCCAGATGGGTAGGATGGTATGGACATATAGTGATTCATCTTTTTCTTTTAAATGATTTTTTTTTTTTTTAATATGAGAATATATTACTTTGGTAATCGGGGGGAAAATGCCATACCAAACTGAAGTTCCTCACAACTATAAAACTAGGTTCATTATTTTTCTTATCTACAAACACTCCTTGACTTATAATGGGATTATGTCAAAAAAAATCATAATTTGGGACTACAGTGTGAAAATATATGTAAAGCACCCATCCTACTGAGCATCCTAACTTGGCCACACAGCACACTATAGAAAATCACTTGTTTCTCTTGTGATCTTGCATGGCTGGTTGGGAGCTGCCTAGCTCTGCTGCTGCCCAGCATCCCAAGAGTAGCTTACTGCATATTGTTTGTTAGCCTGGGTGTCAATTAAATTCACAACATCCTAAAGACAAAAAAGTGTAAGCTGAACTATTGTAAGTAGGGGATCATCCATACATGACAATTTCTTAGCTTTGCTTCTTTAAAAAAATTTTTTTTTTTTTAGTTGTAGATGAACACAATACCTTTATTTGTCTATTTTTATGTGGTACTGAGGTTCAAACCCAGTACCTCACAAGTGCTAGGCAAGTGTTCTATCACTGAGCCATAATCCCAGCCCTTAGCTTTTCTTCTTAACTCCAGTTTTTCTATTCTTGATATCACCTTGCATCTAAATAGTAAATGAATCTTGCTTAAACACCCACTCATATGTTTCTGATATTAGTTTGTATTTTTCTTTTGCTTAGACACTGTCACTACTTTATTATCTCTACAATATTATCTCAGCATATTAAATCTCAACTTCTTTTGTCCCACAACATACATTGTTTCCTGTGAATCTGCACACTAGTTAGCTTGTAGTACCATGAACATTCATAAGGCCATTTATTTTTTCTGCTCTTGGCTCTTTTTGCTAAGAATCCAATGGAATACCTTTTTTTTCTGCCTATTCAAATATAAATGAAGCCTTGCTTCCTCTCTGAGACCTCTCAGAATATTCTTCCTCTCAAACATCTTTATGTACCTATTATCATATTTCATATCATTTAGTGTTTAATCACATGAAGTCTCAGAGTTGCTGATATTAGGGAGTTTATAACCTTTTATCATCAACTAAGCCTTGATGATCAACTAATTACCTTCATATCAAGAACTATGATTTACAGTTATTTCATTATCTCCACTTTCAGCTTCTGTGCATTCATCAAATACTTGCTCATTAAAAGGACACCACTTGAGAACCAAATATCACATCACTTGCTTCAGGTAGGAAGCAATCAAGCGTTCTAATTTAGTTTTTCTAACTTTTCACAGCAAATTCCAGAATACCCTATATATTTCCATTTAAAAATAAATATTGCTAACACCATTGGGCAAGTAAGACATATGGCAATATAGAATGCTTTGGTAGCACTATGGCTGTGACTTAAATTACTGTGGATCAAACTGCCAGAAGCTGAGAAGATAACTGAATTTTCCTCTTCCTTTATCCTCTAGTGAGGATAGAAGATAACTGTATCATGCCTATCGATGAAAATATTTAACAATAAAAAACTGAAAACACTGCTTTATAACTTAAATAATATAGTCTTACTACCAAATGTTTTAGTCATAGGATCTCTTGGAAGCTTGAATGGAAGCAAACTTTAGGGTTTTAATTATGGATGAAGCCACAATTCTGGAAGCAAAGTATAGCAAGCAGCCAAAAATGTTACACATATGATTTTACTCCAAATGGGCACATTGGCCAAATGGTGAGGCCCTGCGCAATCATACACTTTGACCACCTCCTCCATAACCATCAAAAGGATCTGGGAAATCTGCTATAGTAGACATGAATTCTGTGTGTTGACTGTGGTTCCAAGAGGGCAAAATCAAATTGTTCTTATTTTTATAATGCTTAATGGTTTTGAGTTGGATCTAAGCACATTGCAGGTACTTTAAGGTCTTTCAGGATCTTCTTTCAAATAAAAGAAGATGGAAAATGGAAAGGGACACCTTCTGTTTCTTACTTCTTGCACAATGGAGACTTTAATATTCCTTGTGTAGTTATTGATTTTTCTGGATGTTTGAAAACATTCATTTTTCATGAATTTCTTTTATCTTGAAAAATGAGAACCCATATGTTATCTGTCTGATGAACATGGGTTTGAAACAAGATACTCCCCCATTAATTATCTATTACTCAACAAAAAGTCATATAAATGAAAATAATGAAATTCACGTAAAATGTTTTTGGAAAGGTGGGAAACATCTCTGTACTTAAGTCATGGAAGCTTACCTTTAAAAGACTAAGATTCCTTTTAAAAGCAGTCTCAGCTGCTTGCAGTTGTGATCCCTTTTCAGTGTTTTGATTTCCAGATTTATTCTGCATTTGTTGAAGTAATATTAATCTTTGTGATACTCTAGAAAAAGTGAAGAGCAGAAAGAGTGAAAAAAATTAAAAAGCAAACATTTTATTGCCTGCCCAGTATACAAAGCTCATTTCTCAATTGCATCTAATTTCCACTCAAACCTGTTTTGAAGGTCAGATATGTCGTCAATTAATGGGACAGTGAGTAACTTAGGTAGTTCAATGTCTTAAGTCAATCTGGGTGAAATTATTTTTTATTTTCATTAACACATTCTTTATATATGCTTGTAAGTACATGCTTCTGTTTTTTAGCCTCTGGTCTTCTGAAATTATTTTGGAGTGTTGAAGATATGTTTTAATTTTTGGTGAAAATGCAAACTGTAATACATATCTATCTCCTTGTACACATAGTTATATATACCTCCCCACACACATACATTGATATAACTTGCTATATGAAACCTTCTGCTTAACACTTCAGTACCCCTGAATCTCATGTTACACATTTAGAATTGTGCTAAACTTCCATATGTTTGAAGAAGCAATAAAAATATTTTTTCCCTCTTTTTCCAAGAGAAAGATGATGGTTTGATATATGAGTGAGAGGCAGTGTGTATGTATGAATGCTGACAACAAGGTAAAACAGTACTTGAAGGAAGATGTAAAAAGTAATTAAATTCTCAAAAACTATTTCATTATATATAATATACTTAAAATTTTCTTGCTGCTCAAGTGCTCATTTAGTCTTAAATGATAAGAAAATATGTCAGATGATTAAAAACACATAAGTCTAGCCATTTCCAGATAGTTGTGGAGGTTTTCAAGAAACACCATTTCACACAGGTGTCTTAAAGGTAGAATTAAAAACTAAGGACTTTGAACAATCATTTTCTGGGGGAGTGAGTAGGGAGACAGGGTTAGAAATTTATTTTAGAAAGTCAAGGAGAGAAGGATCTGGGTAATTAAGTAAATGAAAGTCTGAGAGCCCACAGTCAGAGGAGGGAGAGGACTAATATTAAATATAAGAGCAAGACTGGCTGCACAATTTGTAGGACCTGGAGCACAATGATTGAGGATTGTGACATCAGGGTATGAAACCAAGTTCTGGGCCAGTGACTGTGTAGGTCACATACCCATGAAGGCCCTCTGGTAAGAGACTTAGAGAAGACCATGAACCCATTTTGTCCCCTCATCTCAGATGTGGAACACCTATTAAAAACTTAACTATAGTAAGTTTATATTTATACATAGCTACATAATACATAATTATGTAATGATAGAAATTAATTTATTAATAAAAATATAGGCTCTAGACTGTGATTTTTGAATCAATTTTAATGCACCTTTTCCAATTTCACTGACATATTTGCGGAGTTGAAAATTGGGGACTTACTGGGTTAGGTGTTATTGTGGAATTAAGGGGAAGAAGAAGAGTGAATTTATCTAGATATTAGTAACAAAGATAGAATAGAATTATACCTTTTAATCCTGGTTTTTCTTAAGAAACAATGAAAATTCCTTATGCCCAAATCTTTTTTTTTTTTATATTTATATTTTAGTTGTAGTTGGACACAATACCTTTATCATTTATTTTTTTCAATTTGGTGCTGAGGATCGAACCCAGGGCCTTGCACGTGCTAGGCGAGTGCTCTATTGCTGGGCCACAACCCCAGCCCATGCGCAAATCTCTTAGGTGTCAGAAAATTAAAATGACACACTTTCAAAATGTTAATCTTCACTGTGTTTCGCCAATGAAATCAGTATAACTTCTATGTTTGCATTATACTTTTTTAAAAAACTTACATTTCCTCATGTCTTTTAGAAAGGTGAACTTCTTGAGCGAAAAATGAAGTCATCTTTAATCAAAGCTGTGGCATAAGCTTTCTTCTAAAATAATAAAAACATTTAAAGTTACTTCTACCACATCCTCAGCTATGCAGTATTTGATTAGTATCTTAACCCATTGGTTCTTTCAGAGGAGAAATGGAAACTTGAGATAGAGTAATGTATAAAATGAAAGAATTGCACTTAAATACATTTTTATTCAAGATGATTAGTTTTTCATATGCCAGATCCATCTAAGGACACTATGAGTCAGGTGAATTCAACATACTTAACATTTCCCCCTGTTTTTCTTTTTTCAAACTCTAACCTTCATCAGAATTAAAAACAAGCAGCTGGTACTAAGACGAATGAACACGTATTGTATCAACAGGAAAAAAAAAATCCATTGTAAAATTCAAGGCAGGAATACCATTCCTTATTGCATGTGTGCGCGCGCGCGCGCACGCACACACACACACACACACACACACACACACACACACACTCAGAAAGGCAAACAAGTATGAGAACCAACTGGAAACTCATGGTCTTTCCTTTACTGGAAGACTGCCCAGTTCTACCACGTCTCTTCCAAATAGGAAAGTATTTTTTTCATGTGTAATTGTAAGGAAAAGCACAAGTTAGTACCTTCACCTTACCCTGGCCACTGAGAGCTCTCATTTTCAAGACACACTTGGTTCACCTTGGTTAAAAAGCACGGACAAAGCAGTTAGAGCTCTAGCACAAAGCTTTCAAGAGCTCAAGCCTGAAGACACATCTGGATGGGCGCAAAACCAAGAAGGTGCCTGACCTGGGGGGGGGGGCAGGGTAAAAGAAAGGAAAAAAGAAAATTCCTTGCTGGAATGAGGATTTTTTTTCCTAAATTAAACACTGATCATGAATTAGCTGCCTGAATGACCAACATCCAGGCAAAGTCTGAACTCTGCATTCATACACAGCTTTGGCTGTAGAGCGTAGAGCGCTGAGCCCAGCTGAGGGAAGCCGGCGGCCGGCCTGCCTTCATGGGGTTTCCCTCCTAAGGCCAGGCTGTGTTTCCTCAGAACCGAGGACAGCATTCAGTCGCCCGCTAGCCGGCCAAGGTCCAATTACAGATATTTTCCTGCTAAGGCTAATCCTCCTCGCCGCTGCTTCTCTAGCGTCATAGAAACTAGAGCTGATTGATGCAGCACCAAGGCAAGACCGGAAAGTCGGTCCACGGCAACTTTTTGGTACCTCTATGGCGCTTCAGACAGGGCAAATCGCGCGTTTTAAACCAAGACTCGCTCCAAGTCGGCCCCTTGACCCCCCCCACCCCCAACTCCCCCTTCTTCCTGAAATACTCAAGAACTTTCCTCATCACCCAGGCTCTTCCCTCTTCCTCACCGGCCCTGCAGACATCTATGCGGTGGTCTGATAGTCAGGCACCGACGCACCACCGTAAGGACTTCGCTCACGGAGCCCACCGACAAGCTCTTCCGGGAAAGCGCATTGCGCAGGCGCAGAGGACGGGGCGCCATCTTTATACACGCACATGCGCCATGACGTCACCACAGCTTTATAAAAGGCGCGTGTTGCCTGAGTAGGTTAGTGACGCGTGGCTGCTTTGAGGAGAAGGTTCGTGTCTGGTAGGCAGTGCGCGGGAGGTGCCCAAACGGGTACTTAGGAACTTGGGGGGAGAAATTTCTTTTGGTGATGGCTGTGTTTCAAACTCTTTTATACTGGAATTTGCATATGTTAAAAATACTTCAGAGGGTGGAGCTGGTTTCCTAGGAACCGCTTGTGGAGAAAAGCTCTGCAAAGTAGTCCTAAGTGTTGGAATGAACTTCCCGCAGAGGGTATTCAGCAAATACCTGTGGAGTAGCCTGAAGCACCCTACCTTGGGTGTCCCAGCCGCTGTCTGCTGTCTGTCTGTAGTTTGCAACTCCAGTATTAAATCCCTACCTTCTGGCTCCCTATCCTCTACTTCCTACTTATGTTTCTGCACCACACAGTAATGTTCCATATACTTGCTCTTTTGTTTATGAGCACACCCACCACTAGAATCCAAACTCCTGAAGAACTGATATTTTTGTCTCTTGGGGTGCTGTTTCCTCAGCAACTAGAACTGCTGTAGGTGCTCAGTATTTTTGAGTGAATGGGTGAAATAGTTCTCACTAAAGCTGTTTCGTGGCTCAGGAGGAAAAGGGAAGGTACAGGCGATTGAGACTGGTCACATTATGAGCATGTAAAAATATGGCAAATGAATCCCACTGTGCAGTTCTAATGCACCAATAAAAAAACACAATTTTCCAGAGCTCTGTCTTCAGTTGGTAGGACTGTTCCACACCCTTAACACTTATTAAAGATGACAAATAGATTCTGGGTTCCAGGAGTGAATCAGGGCTTTTGCATGGTTACAGACATTTTATATTTTATGTGAGTAGGTAAATGAAAACTTTTCTTTAAGTCGGTAATAAGTTACATGAAACAGAATACTGAGAGACTGCGCATTAAAGCATTTGTACATTGCTTCAGACAGACTTTGCTTTCGTCCCTGCTTTGCATATGTTTTCATAGCAGCATGGTTGGGACAAACTGGGGTCTTTCACCTTTGAGCCCAGCTTTTTCAGAGGTCATTGTCTGTCTTAGCAGGAAAAGTTTGGAAAATTTCTTGTGACATTTAGGAAAACAGTAACCAGAAGTAATAACAGAGACTTAAAGGTTATCAAGATAGACTACTATAATTTATATTTTCTAGCATTCCATAGAAATGCTCCTCTAAAGGATTTACTTTTGTGACATAGCAGTATGCTATGAAGCAGTGTGCACAGAAATGTGTACATGAGAGTATGTCTGGGAAGAGCATTGAGAACAGTGTTTTTTCATAGTTTTCACTAGTTTTGAAGGTTTTATTTCTGGTGGTAGGGTATTTAAAAATGGAGTCTTGACAGTAAGAAGTGGGAGAAATATTTGGAGAAGGTAAACTCCTGAGTATAGAAATGCAGACAGACAAGAAAGGCTTCAGGATGGAAAAAGAAGTGACAAACTTAGCCAGATTCAGCGATTATTTTATTTCTTTCTATTTCAAAGACTTCAAGCTATAGTAAATTCTGTTATAGTTTATATAGAAACCATTTTTTGTTTTTTTTATTTTTTTTGCAGTACTCAGTATGGAACCTAGGGATGCTCTACCCATTGAGCTACATTCTCAGCCCTTGGTTTACTTTGAGAGAGGGTCTTGTTAAGTTGCCTGGGCTGTCCTTAAACTTGTTATCCTCCTGCCTCAGCCTCCTGAGTAACTGGTATTATAGCTGTGTGCCACCACACCAAGCTATAGAAAGCCATCTTTTGTGTTTTTCTGGGTAGGTAAGTACAAAGAACATCAAGAACTTATAGCTGAAATGAAGCTGATTTTTTTTTTTTTAAAACACTTTCAGGAATTTGATAAAGCAATCCAATTGCCTATGTATCTGCTTTTCTTTATTTTGATAACATCATTAGAATTTCAGCTTGTTTCATATTTGTACTCTGATCATTTGACTGTGGGAAAATATTCTACACTCAATATATCTGAAATGTAAATTGGTGGATTTTAATCAGAAATAATTTATAACCAGATACCTCTTTAGAAGTTTTTGTTAGTGAACCAAATATCAGTCTAGGTCCAGTTGTTACCTAAGAGGGGAACTTTTTTTTTTTTTTTTTTTTTTTTTGCTGGTCATGACTCAGTTCACTTTATTAATAAGAATAACTCGGTTCCCCAGGACATGCCCCATTTTTTTTTTTCTGGAGGATTTCAGAGTCCATGTGCTGTTTCTTTTTTTTTTTTTTTTTAATTTTTACATAGATGGAATATAATTTCTCGTTTTCTGAGTATACATGTTGTAGAATCACATTGGTCATACAGTTACATACATACAGTAATAATGTCGGTTTTATTCTATTTTTCTTATCCCCACAACCCCTGCCTTCCCCTCCGTTCACTTCCCTCTACCTAATCTAAGGTAACATTATTTATTTATTTTTTGCATTACAATTCTTAATACACATAAATACCATGCTTCTGTATTTCTGTTTGTATATTAAGTATGTTGACATCCAATTCAAGTTTTCATACATGTACTTTGTATGATGACCATCGCATTCCACCGTCCTTGTTACTTCCCTACCCCCTCCCTTTCCCTCCCACCCCTTTTCCCTATCTTGAATTTATCTGTTCCTCCCATGCTTTCCCTCCCTATCCCACTATGAGTCAACCTCCCTATATCAGAGAAAACATTTGGCATTTGTTTTTTGGGGATTGGCTGACTTCACTTAGCATTCTCTTCTCCAGCGCCATCCATTTTTACCTGCAAATGCCATGGTTTATCTAAGAGGGGAACTTCTAACTCAGGGTCAGTAGAAATGAAACCAGCCAAGTTTGGGGAATACACAAAGGCAAGGTTTTAACTGGGGTCCCACCTGTAGGGAGACAGCATTGAGTGGAACACCAGGCTGTTTCCTCAAAAGATGTAAACTTGTGTTGTTTTTCTTGAGTTGGCTAAAATTCAGTAATTTTCCACTGACTGGGGCACTTCCAAAAGATGGTGGTCTTGTGAGAGCCTTGAACATTGAACAATCATGGTCAGTTTATCCCAGGAACTGCTGAGCTACTCTTGCAACTGGTGCCATTATCCTGTGCAAACATCCTGGCTTTATAGCTTAATCTGGGACTTAAAATAGGACTGATGAACTTTGGTTACCTGGGCTGCTGTATCTGCTGAAAAAGCCCAAGAGCTGGGTAGTAGAAAACGCAAATCAATTTTAATATGTCTATATTGAAGGCAGTCAAAATATCTATGTGCTGACCTGAGTTGACTCTGACCCAGAGGTTAAAGTTGCAAAGGAGAGAGATATAATGTGAAGACAGAGATGTCAAGCCTTTTTATCACATTGCATAGCTGATCAGACATCTGCAGATCCAAGTGAAGAATCTTTTTTTCTGTAAAAGCAGGCTTCGGATCCCTGAAAAGTAACCTAGGAAACTTCTGTCACCATAACCTACATGTCAGAGATGTTATCTACAACAAAACTAATAGGAAACCAATAATGTATTGCCCAGTTTTGTTAACTTTAAAAGTCACTAATTTTGTAGGTAACTAAGAACAAGTGAAGCTAGAGGTATGCTTAGATTTTCCTCCTGGTAACAATTTCATCTTGTGCAAACATTCTGTTTCTGTTTTTCTTTTTTTAAAAATCAGGTTCTCATGACAGGCTTGCTGAAAAGCACAAAGGTAGAGAAGCCACATGCCATGCACAAGGGATAATAGTTCATTGTGCTCAGGGGTTTATTTCATCATTCCAGCCTTTTGTCCCTCCATGGTGGTCCATGGTGGTCCCTGACTATCTCACAGTCAGATAAAACACTGCAGTAGAGAAATCATTATCACAGATGGTGCATACATTATAGACATTTTTGGCTAACAAGGTCTTGCTGATAAAACTATGCTTAACCTTACAGATTTCCAATGAGAATTTGCATGTGCCTTTTCCTTCCTTAGGAAACTAAATGAAAACCTCACCACTTTTAAAATTGAATTTAGAAAAAATTAGAAAATTTTCACATTGAGAGCACACATAATTGTTGGGAATCATTTTTGTATACATGGTAAATATATATACTTCTCATATTTCAGTAATTTAAAGCTCACACAAATATATCAAAATATACTCTATTGTTATGTACATCTAAAAAGAAAAATAAAAAAAGCTCCCACAGTCCTTTTGCCTTATACTGTTGCCTTTCTAGCTGTGTATAATTTATAGAAGTTCTGTTATTGTTTTGCAATCCTGTCTCTTTGATTTCTCACTCTTAATATATTCACTAGTCTATGCCTGTTTAGGTTTTTTTTTTTTTTTTTTTTTTTTTTTGGACTGGGTATTGAGCCCAGGAACACTTTGCCACTAAGCTACATCCTCAATCGTTTTTATTTTTTATTTTAAGACAGGGTCTCATTAAGTTGGTTAGGGTTTCACTAATTTGCCCCTGGCCATAAACTTGTGTTCCTCCTATCTCAGCCTCCCCAGTTGCTGGGGTTACAGGCATGTGCCACTGTGCCCAGCCAGTCTTGAAGTAGGCATTTTCTCATTGTGTCCTTCTTGCTTGGTTCTTTATTCTCTCCATTTTTTCCCTTTTGCTTTTATAATCTTGTAACTTTATTATTTATGATTGATTAAGCAACTAAGAAAGTTTTAAAAGCATACTTGAACTATGTTTGAATGGTAAGCATTGCTGCCATTCCTATCTTTTCCCCCATCTTTTCGCAATGCTTATTTCGAAATGTATTGTTTGTTGAAACAATCATCTTGTACTAGCCAGCTTCATTTTTGTTTGCTATATGTATCCCCTTGAAAACTTTCATATGACTTCCTTTGAAAGAATGCAAGTTGCAGTTTTAGTGCTTTGCAACATCTTTGTTTCAGGATCTAATGATGTGAAAAATATAGTCAGAAAATGTTGTGGTTTAATGCCTTTGGGATAGTTAGTTAAATGAAGGACATAAGTATTTTTTTTTTTTTTAATGTGAAAACTCTCTCTCTCTTTTAACACTTCTTCTGAATACATTGCTTCTTGGGCACTGAGTCTTATTTTCGAATCTTTTTTTTTTCTTGTAAAAGTATCTCTTGATTTCCCATAATTTCTTAAATTGAAAACTGAGTGATTGTTTATTCTTGTAAAATCTTCCAGTTTGGTTATGAATGCTAATTTTAATGTCAGGGTATTTAAAAGTTCACTTGGTTTAATATATACTTGGGATTTGGATAGTTATCAAATTTTTCAGGGGTAAAAACATGAAAAAACTCCTTTTTTTGGGGGAGGGTCTGCCTTTTCTGGACTCTGAAAAAAATACAAATTGGAGATCATAGAAACAGACCATGAATTTATTTTTAATGTATTTTCTTAAGTCCAAATGTGTATTAGATTGCTTATATTGTCTTATTTACATAATCAACAGTAGTGTTTTAGTTACATTAAATACAAGTCTTACTTTTTCACTCAACTTAAAATGTTTACAGTAGGTACAATTGTTAATTTGAAAAGCTGAATAATGGTTTTAATTTTATAATTTTGTTGTCCGAAAAAAATATTTGACATGAAATAGAGGTTAAATGTGTTGGCTTATATGCCTAAAATTTTGCAGAAGAATAGTTAGAGGGGAAAAGAAATGGATTCATTTTAACTCTAGATGGCAGTTAAACACAACTAACAAAGACCAACTTTTTTTGAAACACAGAAACACAAAAATAGTAAAACACACATAAACGTGCATTTTGTCTTACCACCCAGTTAATTATACTCTCAATGTGATGTCTTGCATTGATATACTAAATAAACATGTATAAAATGTAATTATACACAAGTGAAATACATGGTGGAGGCCTGTAACTGCAATTTTTTTTGAGCTTGTAATAGTGTATACACCTGTGCATTGCTTGTATTTTCTTTTGTAATTCTTTTCCCACACTCAGATTATTACACATTTAATTCTTAAAATGTTCAGATAGAAACAAAGCCATTTTCATGAAAAAAATGTGTACTATTAAAGACTCAGAAATCTAGCATAGATATCCATGCGTGTCTATTTGAGATTGCATTTTCTTTTCCTTTGCGTTTAAAATACATTTTTACATGTAAGTATTTAATTCACAGTGTTGGTCTGTTGCTTCAGGGTACTAAAATTATGTTTCTAGCATATGTATAAGGGAAATGAAAATTGCTGGATCGTGGTTCTCATAGTCTCAGCTCTTTGAGTGTCTTTTCAATACACTTGTAGAATGGAATTGTCTCTTGTTTATGATTACCATATGCCATAGGATGTCTAGCACATAGTACAAAAAGGACTTAGGAGAGGCCTAAGAGAGAAGTCTCATCTGACTTGTCAGATGGCTTAGAAAAGGAAAAGTTTATCTCTAAACATTTTTATTCTAGACTTTATGGGAAATAACTGACTCTCGTTGAAAGGATTTATTTGATTCTCATTTCTTCTAGTTATAAATTTATGTTTTGAGTCTGTCTAAATGGTGAATTATTGTACAGACCTCAACTAATGCCCATGTTGGGGGACCTCACTGTCCCCACTCTTGTAGACCTTGTGAAGTTGTTGCTTTCAAGAAACAAAGGTATGGAAGTACAGATGAGCCTCTAGAATCTAGAATCTCATTGAACACTTCAGATCTTGGAATCAGTGATTACCTTTAGGTTGTTTGTAGAATACATGTTGAGTAGAATCTCCAAGAACTGTGATCACATTGGAGAGCTCCTGTGACAGACTGAAGCCATTTCTCTGGGCTCCATACTCTTTGTAGCAGTTCTTGGTTCCTAATAGGTTCTTGATAAATACCCATTTAAAGTTGACGTAATGATAACACTGTTTTCTTTTTTAAAAGCACACCTAAAAAGTCTTATGTTACCCAAATACTGAAGTGAAAGAATTTATCCATTTCTTTTAGAGAAGATTGTACTAGAACTTTTAATTTTTTTTTATTTTAATTAGTTATACATGACAGTAGATTGCATTTGGGCACTTTAATATATTATACATAGAGGGAATATAATTTCTTATTTTTCTGATTGTACATGTTGTAGAATCACATTGGTCATGCAGTCATATATGTACATAAGGTAATAAAGTCTGTTTCATTCTGCTGTCTTTCCTATCCCCAAATCTCCTCCCCTCCCTTTATTCTCCTCTAATAAAGTAACTCTATTCTTCCCTAGTGACCCTCCATTGTGAATTAGCATCTGCATAACAATAAATAGAATTCCTGCTTACCTCCCACAGATTGTTGACTTGCAAGAATAAAAGATTCCAGAGCTGCTGATTTTTAAAGTTCAGACAAAATATGACTTTTTGTGGAAAATCATCTTAATTCCTTGTATTAGTAAATAAGCCAAAATTTACAAAGCAGAGATTTTAAAACATGCCAGTGGAGTGACAGTATGTAAACTTTAATATGTAGAATTCTCATTTTAGCTCATTTTTATATTTTAAAATTGATTTCTTAAAATCTTTTTTGCAATCCAGTCATACTTCTTTGAGGATATGATGTAGGATAGAAGAGCCTGGACACCTGAGGCATTTTTTTTTTTTTTGAGTCATTTATTGATTTATTTATTTATTTAATTTTTTAAAATACATGACAGCAGAATGTATTGCAATTCTTATTACACATATAAAGCACAAATTTTCATATCTTTGTATAAAGTATATTCATGCCAATTCACATCTTTATACATATACTTGGTTTTTTTTGCATTACAATTCTTAATACACATTTATACCACAATTTTCCTATCTCTGTTTGTATATAAAGTAGGTCGACACCCAATTCGTATCTTCATACATGTACTTTGGATAATGATGTCCATCACATTCCACCATCCTTGCTAATCCCTTGCCTCCTCCCTCTCCCTCCCTCCCCTCTTCCCTATCTAGAATTCATCTATTCTATGTTCCCCCTCCCTACCCCATTATGAGTCAGCCTCCTTATATCAGAGAAAACATTCTGCATTTTTTGGGGGGAGATTGGCTAACTTCACTAAGCATTATCTTCTCCACCTGAGGCATTTTTAGGAAGCAGGTTTATTGACTGCAGGGTTCAGAGGAGCTATCTCCCAAATCATTCTCTGTACAGAGAAGCTGGAAATTCTTTGAACTTTATGCCCAGTGGGACGGGGTTGAAGATTTACATTTTGTAGTTTTATTCTCAAAGAATTACCTTAAATTGAAGTTTTGGGAGTGTCACTGTGTGCTACTTATTTTGTGTCCAAAAGCTTAAGTACTAAAGGACTGTGTGATCATTTCTTTATTAGTTTTGTCTATTTTTTCTTCTACAGTCTTTTGTATAAGATTATAGTAAACTTACAAAAATGTGAATTGGAACTGGTGAAGTCCCCTTCTTCAACTTCCATACTGGCTTTCCATGGCAGGAGTAAAACCCACATTCCTGCAGGTCCTTGCTTGATCAGAGGTCCCTCTTAACTCTAAAGTCATCTCTTGTCCAGGTTCCGCCTTGTTCGCTGTGGTCTTGCTGATGCATGCCATGCTTAGTCTCATTTCAAGCACATTTGCACTTTGTGTTCCCTTTGCCTTAGAACATCTTCCACAGAACTTTACACAGGTCACATCTTAAGAAAGGTCCTGCCCACTTCACCAAAGATAATCCCTTTTATCATAATTTCTTACCTTTATCATTTTTTTTTCCTCGAATTGGGGATGAACCCAGGGGCACTTAACCAGTGAGGCACATCCCTAGCCCTCTTTCTGCATTTTGTTTAGAGATGGGGGGTCTTGCTGAATTGCGTAGGCCTGGCTAAATTGCTGAAGCTGGCTTTGAACCCGAGATCCTCTTACCTCAGCCTCCTGAGCCTCTGGGATTATAGGCATGCTCCACTGTGCCCAGCTGTTTTATAATTTTTAATAGCACTAATTTCTACCTGATAAATGTTTGCTTATTTGTCTTTTTAACTGGTATACACATTTTAGGAGGGCTAGAGCCTTGCCCATCTTGATGATAACAGTATCCTTAATACCTAAAACAGGACCTAGTCCTATAATGCTTAAACAATTGCAAAATTAATAAAGTCTTGATAGCTGTTTTGATGTTGTATAGCAGAAGAGAGATTTCAAGATTGGGAAGGGCTTCGGATGGGGGACACTACAGATTATGGTCCAGGTGCCTCAGTGTGGTATAATAGACCTTTTGCCCCAAAAGCCCCCCAAAGCTTTTTCTCAGTATTAGACATTTGACTTCCTATATTGTATGACAGAATTAAAAATGGTGTCAGACATGCTTTATGGAACTAAATAAGTGACCTTTAAGTTTTGCATGTGGACTACAAAGGCGCAGAGATTTAAAATTACTGATGTGGTATTTGCTTTGCTTTATATTATCCTTAATATGGGTAAACTTTTGATAAAGAAGCATTTCACAGTAGAGACAGCACAGAAAAATGTGTTATATGGTTAAAATAATTCAGCCTTGTTTATTTTTTTTCTTGAATATTTTTGTTATAATTTTGTTTTGCATGTGAACTTTTTTTCTATAAAAGATAACAGAGGTGGGTGAGAATGGAACATTCATTTATTTCATACACCCAAAATATATTTACCAAAGCTGTATAATTTTCTAGTTCAAATGAATTTCTGACAACTAACATACATTCAGATTTCTTTTAGGATCACTTCCCGCCCCCCCCCCCCCCCATGATAGCTTTATTATCTGTTGAGTGCTTATGTGATTTTATGGAAAAGTCTGTGGGGAAAAAATGTTGTTTATGTAAATTTGCTTCTCTTTCAACTTTTTAAATATATAAATATAGTTAATCTATAAAAATTTCTACCTTGATTGGTTAAGGGTAGACCACACTTAATCAAAGCATGTATAAGAAAAGATATACTGAAGTAGTAAACTCATCTTCCTATCCCAGACATAATAGAAATTGTATCCCAGTTTGTGCTGTGATTAGAACTAAGAGGTGTGACCTTCACAACTGAAATGTGAGGGCATACTTTACTGGTATTTGGTAGAAAGGCAGTGTGTTGAAATAACTTTTATTGCCAAATTAGAACTCCTGGGTTCTGCTCTGGGTTTGCTACTTTAGAACTCAGTTTCACTGAAGGAAAATATTGCTTCCTTTTTCTTCAGGATACTTATGAGGGCCAAATGAGAAAATGAATATGAAAGTGTTTTCAGAATTGAAAGGCACTGTAAAATGTAAGGTTTTCATGTTAAAGTGGCATTAATGGAAAAATAGATCTATTTTATTAGACTATATCACATATTTTAGTACTAAGTTAGTGTAAAACCTTATAGATTATTTAATTTGTAACATGGATCTCTCCATGGACTCAGTTTCCCTTGATTATAAGGCTCTGGGGGTTTGTTTCTGATTTACTATATGAATTTCTAGTTTGTATTTTCCCCTCCCCTCCCTGCTTCCCTCCCTCACTGCCTCCCTCCCTCACTTCCTTCCTCCCTCTTTCTCTCTCCATGATCCTTTTCTTTTCTCCTTTGGTATTTGAGACCAAATCCAGGACTTTATTTGTGCCAGGCAAGTGCTCTTACCACTGAGCTGTACCTGCAAACCATGAGCTTTACTTTTTTGATTGAGTTTTGTGAACTGATTTTCCCATGTCTTTTACTCAGAATTCATCTTTTGTTCTGGAAAGTTAAAAACGAATTCTTAAAAGTCACTGATAAGTAAATCTCAACTTAATTTCAAAACTCTTTTAAACTCTGAGTTTCCCCAGAATGTAGAATTAACAAAATCTATTTCTGTATTTCTTTAAAGCACAAAATAATAATACTGTTTAATCCCCAGATGTATGAAACAGATTCCACCGTTTTTTACTTAATATTTTTTTTAATTAAGAAAAAATTCCTTTGTTTTAATACTCTTCAAGAAAAAGTATAATACTATTCTTTCATTCTGTTTTGGTTTTCTTTGACTATGACAGATATACATAGTAGAGATTTAATAATGAAAGAATCTGTGTTAGATGGGATGATGGGATGAACTGAATTTTTAAACTTATTAAAATATCTGTATTTAGTTCCCCATTTGACTTCCATTAGGTCAGAAGGTGTCCTTTGCTTCTCTTTACGTTGTGTATGTATGTGTGTGTGTATATATAGGTATGAGTGTGTGTGTGTGTGTATGTGTGTGTGTGTGTGTATATATATATATATATATATATATATATATATATATATATATATAATATATTTATTCCCTCCCCCCATGGTACTGAGGATTAAACCGGGGGCCTGTGCATGTGAGGCAAGCAATCTATCAACTGAGGTCTATCCCCAGCCCTGCAGATATTCCCAATGAGTGTTCCACTCACAAAAAACCCCAACAACTTTCCCTAAGTCATACATTTATAAAGTAATGACTTTGTTACATAATACAAATACGTGACATCCATGTTTATTATTTTTTAACCAAAACCCTTTATGTCTTATCCTTTCCTTTATTCAGCAAAATATCTTTAAATCTGTTTTGAATATATCAAGATATTTAAAAGAGCTGTACTATTTGTATTTGAATTTTGCAATCATTCTGTTGGACACATTTTTAAGTAGAGTGAGTCGTACCTAAAGCTGCAGAATAAAATTGTTACCTGTCTTTGGGAAGAAGAAATATGCTTTTGAGGAAGAAAATTGAGAAAACCGTACTGACTCAGACAAATAGTCCATTTTATAGACTTTATTTAAGAGTCACCGTGGTGATGTACCTACATCACACTAACCACACATTGGTTCAGTGGTGGGACAGTCTTCAGTGACTGTCACTTTCAGATTAAGTCTAAACTCTTTAGGTTGATAGTCAAGTTCTTCCATGGTATACACTTCACTTATTTTTCTAAGTTCATCTCAATTTTTTTTCAAACAAAAATTTTGTTTTTGCAAGGCTTTTTCTAACTTTCACACCGACAGTGTGTCCTTTATTATTATTTTGTTACCAAAGATTTAACTATCTTTTAATGCCCAGCTGAAGTATCATGGCCTTCTTGGAGCTTTTTGTCTGAATGCCTGTAGCATTTATTTCTATTAATATCTGTCGACTTGGGACCCATGATAAAACACCATGTATTGTTATTGAGTTTTCAGTTCTGTATCTATTTCATGTGTGTGCATGTGTGTTTATGCATAGATACCATGTGTTTTCATCGTTTCTAACTCTTACAGGACTTAGAATATATATAGAGATAGGCATATAAAACATGTTCAATAAATGTTAAAGGGATCGTGATAGTTAACCTTTCTGGTGTTGTATTTCTTAGTTGGAAGACTGGTTTAACATTTAAGGATGGGCTGACCTCAGTTTATTCATAGAAGCTAGGGTTTGGATTCTTTTAGCCCAATAACATTCTTGAACAATGCTTCCATTTTGGAAACACTTTGACACAGTGTTTAAAACATCATTTAGGAAAATGAACGCTATTTAGTCATCATACATTCTCTTTATAGAGTTGTCAGTTACTGAAAGCCCTCATTTCACATACTCCTACACAAGGGGTTATGTCCCTGTCAACTTCTCATGTTAAAGGAAAACCATTCTGCCCAAGGCTTTTCATGTGTGCATTGGTCACTTGATGTCTTAGTGCCTGTTTCTCTTGCAAGGTAAGACATAGCTCAGGTCTTCATTTTTTCACCATTAGCTTACCAGGACAGCCTCTGCTTAACCAGTTGAGGAACAGATCTGGAATAAGTTGCCATCGTAGCAAGAGTTTAAGAACCAAGGGGTTCATCTTACTGGTAAAAAAAGTTTTCATGTTAACTAGTCAGAAACTGTTTCCAAGAGAAAGTTATCACCTGCATGTTGCATGAGAGCAAAGGGGAGGCATTCTAAGGAAGAAGAGGGATGGGAGGGCTTGTAGGAGTTGAAGCAGTGAGCATTTGGGTCAGTGTGTGGTTAGAGTGAACCTACCTGGAGCCAAGGTGTGAGCTGAAGAGGAGAGGAGATAGAAGATGGGATAAATGGAAGTAGTAAAGGGGGAGATGATGATATTTTTAAAGACAAGAATTGACATTTTCAGACAGAACTGATCAATGTCTAAGAAGGATTAATGAGATGAAGTGAATTGGTTTAAGGGAAATTAAAAGAACTTTGTACTTGGGTTAGCTAAATGATTGTCAGATATCTCCATGAAGACATTGGCTTGTATCCCTTTTGCCTGTATCTGGTATGGCTTGCAAGTAGCCCAAGCGAGGCAAACTCATTTCTTCAGACTTTCAACCAAACTGTTGTTTTAAAGATACACTGGTTATTCCTTAATAGTGGATTTAATCTTGCCTTTTAAATTTGTTTTTCTACCTCTTTAATGTGGATGTGAATCTCAGAATAGTCCCAGTGGATTTCATTAACAAAGCGATGAGATCTTATTTTAATAGCATATGTATGATGTAATTTAATAATTTGGTAGCTTTTCCTTTTCCCAGTTATAACAGGTATTTTTTTTGTTTTTTTGTTTTTTTGATTTTTTTTTGGTATTGGGAATTGAATCTGAGGGCGCTTAACCACTGAGCTGCTTTCCACTCATTTTTATTTTTTGAGACAGGGCCTTGCTAAGTTACTGAGGCTGGCATTGAACTTGTGATCCTTTTACCTCATCCTCCTGAGTTGCTAGGATTATAGGCGTGTGCCAGCGCACATGGCTCCAACTCAGTTTTTACTTGATAATTTTACATAGGGATTTACTGACCTAAGTTTTTCCATCAACAAATACATTAATAACTTCTAACAAAGCTGTGATTAAATTGTACATGTAGAGTATCACATTACCTGGGAAACATACATACCAAATGTTGACTTTCATTTGGAAAATAGAAGCAGTCTGTAAGGGTATGGCTTATAGTAGAAAATATTTTTTGCCCAGTCACATGATTTATATCATTTTCAAAGAGTGACTTTCTGTTTATTAGATGTAGAATTCTGGCTTGACAAGTTTTCTTTCAACACTTTAAATATGTTACTCTGTTTTTCTCTGGTTTATTTGGTCATGATACTAAATCTGATGTAGTTCTTCTTTCCTTTTAGGTGATTTTAAAAAAATATATTTTTTACTTTTAGGTGGACACAATATCTTTATTTTATTTTTATGTTGTGTTGAGGGTCGAACCCAGTGCCTCGCGCGTGACAGGTGGGCATGCTACCACTTGAGCCGCATCCCAGCCCCTAGGTGATATTTTTATGAATCCCTACAGTGGTCCTCAAGACTTTTTCTTTGTATTTGATTTTCAGCAGTGTGAGTCTGCTAGGCCTAGCTTGCTTTGTGTTTTCTTTCTTGCATTTTTTTCTTTGAAGTCTTTATTTCAAATACTTATCACTTATTATTTATTACCACAAGGATAATGATCACCCCTGCAGAATCTTAAGAACTGTGTGCAGAACTTTACAGAACAGAGGCAGCACTTGAGCTGAACCAGGCCTCTGACCAGAGACTGGAGCTGAGGTGGGGAAAGGGAAGGGGCGTATCTTATGCTGCCATTGGCAGTGACAGTCCATATCAGCTACTGCTGGGGCATATCTCATGGTGGTCAGGTTTTAGGCTCTGTTTTTGGAAGATTTGAATACAGCACAGGAGTCCCATTAGTCTACTTGGCTACACCCCTGGCTGAGGTCCATGTCACTAAAATTCCTGGCCAGCTATGTTCCCACAGCAAAGTCTCAAATTGAGGATCAAGTTCCTCTGGAAATCATTCCTGTCATGGCAAAGCATTAGATGTTCTGTAGCCAGTTTCCTATGTTGTCCAGAATTTGGGGGGCTTCATTTACCCAGCCAGTGGTGGCAGCCCTCACTGCAATCCTGCTGGAAGCCATTGATATCTTTGGGCTCCCTGATTTGTGTTTTCTAACATCCTTTGATCTGTGGTTTGGTGCCAGTAATTTTGGAAAATATAGATATTATGTCCACAGATATTCTGCTTCTTGATTTTTTCCCCCTCTCCTTCTGGGATCCCAATTATATGTCTCTGTCACTAGATACTGTTCCACAGCACTTGGATTCTCTATACTGCTTTTTTGGTTATTCTTTTCCTATTTAAATTTCATTTTGGATTATATATATTAACCTGCCTTCAAGTTCACTGATTCTTATAAGTATGACATTGTGGTATTATTTTTGCATTTACCTGATAAAGGTTTTTGAGTTTTTTAATGTTCTTATCTGTTACTCTTTTTATCTTTGATGAACCGGTCAACTATTTTGCCTACATTTAAACATTGTTTCTTCTCATGTGACAGGAGCCAGGTGCAGTGTTGGATGCCTGTATTCCAAGCTACTTGGGAAGCTGAGGGGGGAGACTCACTTGAGCCCATGGGTTCAAGGCTAGCCTTGGCAAAATAGTGAGCTGTACATCTCTTAAATAAAAATAAAAATTTAAAAATTGCATAAAATTAAGAGAAATAAGGATGATTACTAAGTTTTTAATTTGATTACTTGAATAGATGCTATTGCTGTTTTTTTAGGTGTCAGGAGACTGGAGAAGGAAAAGGTTAGGAGAAAAATTTGAGTTGTACTTTTGTCATGTTAAGTTTGGGATGCTTACTAAAAACTATGACTTGAAATTGAAATTTAAAAAATATTCATTTGGATGTGAATCTGAAATTCATGATATAGACTAGGGCTAGTTGTAGACTTTGTGAGCTATTGACATATATCCTGTATGTAATTCCATGAGATTGGATGGAATGAATTCCATCTCATAGGGAGACTATCAATATACAAAAATAAAAAGGGGTTACTTTGGGGCTGGGGTAGTGGCTCACTGGCAGAGCGCTTGCCTGGCATGTGTGAGGCACTGGGTTCAATCCTCAGCACCACATTAAAAAAAAAAAAAAAAGTCATAAACAAAGGTGTTATGTTCATCTACAACAAAAAAATTAGGGATTTCATTTAAAAAAAAAAGGACCATTGGCAACTTAAAAAAAAAGAAGAAGAAGAAAAAAGGAATTCTGGGAAAGTGAAGCTTTAGAAATAAGTAGGGGTGGACTACTTTAATGGGAATGTGAGGCATGCCAGTGCCCACATGTTAAAGATATGAGATGAATCTGATAATGAAGACTTGAGAAATAGCAGATGCTGAGGTACAGAGAAATCTCTTCAAAGCCTGGGCAATTTTTTCTCAGCAGAAATACTTAATTAAGGGAGCTGGACTTGTTAGACCCTGGATGATTTTCAGAATGTTCCTTACCAAAGAGCTAAAGAAACATTCCCAAAAAATCGCAGAAACCAACTACCAAACTTCATTTGTCTTTGTAGACAGGTCTGATCACTTTATCATCCCTCATGACTAACTGTCATCCTGCTAAATATTTACTTTGTGTTTGTTATCTACCTAACAGCTCTAAGTTCCATGAAGTCAAGGATTTTACTTTGTGGACTAATTTATCCCTAGCACCTGGAATGTCTCCTGTACCAGCTCTTACCATAATAGTTGGTAAATGTTTGTTGAATGTTTGGAGAGGAAGGTGGTATGCTGAGCAGTGATGCATGACAGCAGGTGCAGCTACTTGGGAGGCAGAGGCAGGAATATTGCAAGTTCAAGGCCAGCCTGGGAAAATTCACAAGATGCTGTCTCAGAATAAAATAAAAAGGATGGGGGATATAGCTCAGTGGTAGAGTGCTTGCCTAGCATGAGGAAGGCCTTGGGTTCATCTCAATACTGGGGAAAAAAAATAAAAGAAAGTGCTGTTTTGCTGACAAACTAGTGGAGTTAAGAGTCAAGAATACTGTGGGATGATTTGAAAAGATTGAGACAGTGGAAGAAAGGAATGGATCTTGTGACTGTAGATAACTCTTACAAGTTGTGTTTTGTCATTATTTTTGCTGCTGTGCTGACGATTGAACCTAGGCCTTGTGCATGCTCAGCATGTGCTTTGCCATGGAGAGACACCCCCAGCCCTTTCTAAGAAGTTTTACCATCAGGGGGAATAGTTAGAATAAGATTAGTCAGAGGATTCTGGGCATCAAGAGAAAGTATTGTAAGTTAGTAATAATCAGAGTATATTTGTAGAGAAGGATATATCTGATTCAAGTGAGGGAAGGCTCAAATGAGGGAAGGCTCAAGTAAGAGAAAAGGACATTAAACAAATGACATTCTTGAGAGGACACGAAAGAATGGGCCACCCATGAGTGGTGGAAGATGGAAGAGCTTCCGAAGTCACAGGGATCCTTCTTCCACTGTGACAAGGGGGAGGCAGATGTGGATTATAGATGCAGGGAGGTTGATGAGATCTTAGGGCTATCTTCAGGCAAAAGCCAACTAAGTTTTTTATTGAAACTTCCTTAGGTAAACTTCTTACCCAGTTGTCAGTGGTGCTGCCATAATATATTATAGAAACTGTCCACATTTTTCTTTGGAGTATTTTTGCAGTAGATAGTACCACACCATCCATTTGGGTTCAGGTTTTTTAAGCAGAAGAATATGGTAAGGGATGTTTAATAAGAGACTAGAGCAGCTGAATCTGTAGTCTACCCGCTCCAGTGACATGGTCTTTAGAGACATGGTTTCCTGTGAGTCTAACCCAGAACATTTTCAGAACAGTGGGTAAAAAGGGAGCTCTTGAGGGAGATGGGGTGGGGTCAGCTGCTTTTCCTTAGTCCTTTTCAGAATTTAAGGGAATATTTAGGCCCACATACTTCTGAGAATAGGCAGGAACTCCTTTATAGTTTTAAAAAAAAGCCTGGGATAATTTTGTAAAGCCATGGGTTTGGAACTATACAGCCTGAGTGCACACATGCACACACCCACATAAGGCATTTAAGAAGTGAGAAAAACAAAAGAGGAAAAGTAGGAAATGCTGTCTAGCAGAGGGTTTTTGAGTTGGCCCAGGAAAAGCTTAAAAAATGAAGAACCCTGAGTAGTCTACTGGGATGTCCTGTTGCAAAGTTCAATTCAAATATTCTTAGGCAATATGAGAATTTTGTCCAACAAAAGGTATATTGATAAATATCATTGATCATTTTTGTTTAAGTTCATGTGATCATGGTCTGTCTTTCCATGAAAAAATGATGTTTATACCCTATTATCCTATTACAAACACCATCCTGTGTTAGCTTTTAAACAGACACTCTAAAACATTGTCAGGATTCAAGAGTCATGAAAATGTTGTGTTGGAATATATTTTGATATTTATTGTTAAAACACCAGGAATTATAAGAAAAATAATCACAA
Organism: Callospermophilus lateralis; assembly: GCF_048772815.1. NCBI lineage: Eukaryota > Metazoa > Chordata > Mammalia > Rodentia > Sciuridae > Callospermophilus > Callospermophilus lateralis. The sequence goes on from NC_135305.1 coordinate 171,885,026, forward strand.
CTTTGGTTATATCTCATTATTCTTCTTTGAGTCATTAAAGTTTTGGCATAGGAACAGATGATCTTATTTGTCTAGTGAGGTACTCTAAAAGATAGACTTTATTGACTTTAAAAATATGTTCCTAAAACAGGAGTTGGCCCTCATTTACAGCTAGTTCATCATAATAGAATAGTGAGTGGCTTACCAGGCCATGCATCCAGGATGAGGGATGATGAAGGTTATGATAATGAGAGTGATCTGTAGAAAGTACTGAGAGATGTGGAAGATTAAAACAAATCAACTGAGCATATAGACAATCTCACTGTTTATATTGGTTTATAGGATACTGGGGGTACAGATAGAGCTCTGCTGCCAGTGATAGAAACAGCATACACCGTTTTCATATTACTGTGCAACATTCTGCAGTTGGGGCTTAACATTCGCAAGAATCATGTAGCCTCCTATTTCTCTTTTCTGAAATTAGGGAACTTTTCCTTCTTGGAGCCAGGCACAGTGGCGAACCTATAATCTCAGCTGCTCTGGAGGGTGAGTCAGAAAGATTCCAAGTTTGAAGTCAGCCTAGGCAACTTAGTGAGACCCTGTCTCAAAAAAGAAGAGGGCTGGGGACGTAGCATAGTGGTAGAGCACTTCCTGGGTTCAATCCGCAGTACTGTAGACAGACAAAAACAAAAAACGACCACAATAAACCTTGGAATGTACCAAAATTGAAACTTTAATAAGAGAAATGGGCTTTAAAGTATCATGCATTTTTGTCCATTTCCTATTTCTGCCCTCACTTTTGTTTCTGAATACTAGGATATAGGAGTTATTTCCACTGTCCATCTTTATCTCCATCTGCCTCCCTTGGATATGATGTCATTTGGTGAGCCTCCTCACTGTGGAAATTTCTTAGTGGTAGACTTATTTCTTATTTACTTATGGTACTGAGGATTAAACCCAGGGTGCTTTCCATTAAACTATAAATAATAATAAAGAACCCAGTTCTTTTTAATTTTTTAGATAGAGTCTTGCTAAGTTGCTGAGGCTGATCTTGAACTTGCAGTCCTCTTGCCTCAGGCTTCTGAGTTCTGGATTACAGGTGTGTGCCAAGGACAATATTACTATTTAAATGGGCAAGCCACTAGTTGACTTTTTGTTTCATGATTGACCATGGGTCTGCTAAGCAATTAAATAAAACAGGATTATAAGATACTAATGACTGATATTGAGTACTTGCTGTCTCAGGGTCTTTGCATGTATCCTTTACTTAACAGTTCGAGTTTCTATATTTCACAGAAGAGGAAAATGGCACGTAGGTGAAGTAACATGACCAAGTTATTGTCAGTCAGTAAGTGGCAGAATTAACTGGAACCTTGGCTGTTTTGATCCCATGGTCCTTACTCTTGAGCCATTTTCCCCCTATGGATAGGTGCTTTCTAAGTTCAAATACCTAGTTTAATATAGAATGAATAGAATTTTGTGATAGCAGTGTATAATACGAATGTCTGTAGTTACTAGTTTTACTGGTTTGCTCATGCTGGTACAAAGTGTGATGTACTTCTTTTTTTTTTTACTCTTTCTCTAAAAACCTAGAGCCAAATAAATATTTCTGAATAAATTGAAAACTCATTTTAAGACTAAATTATTTTTGCCATGTCTGACTTGAAAGATATCCGCAAACAAGAATGTAAATTGAGTAGTATAGTTATGAAATGACTTACGGGATGTTCGTGGAATGGTTTCTAACATAATGTTAAAGATGTCTGTTTTAGAATGTTCTAAAGCTTTGCAAGGTCTGTTGGATATTACCACAAAACCTGGCTTTACACCTTGCAGATGATGTAGGATGTGGGGAAGGGAAAATAGTTAGTGTATAGGCCTGTAGCAGCAACAAGTCAAATGATTTCAAATTACAACACATAAGTTATATTAATTTCTTCTTTTACAATTTTTGAGCAAGAAAATTGTTAGTCAGATGAACTTTTTTAACAGAAAATCGTTAGTCAGATGAGCTCTTGTGATTTTCCTTGCCAAATTTCACTTCATAATCACAGTCTGATTGTAATTTGCCAATAGCCAACTCGTGGTTCCCATCTTCTAAGTTGTTTTATTTGATATTCCCAACATAGGTAGGTGAAAATACGAAGCCAGTCTCTGAATCCAGGCATGAGTTATTCCTAAATCCTAGGACGTTTCCTAAATTCCACAATTAGCTGTTTAAAAACTGGAGTTTTGGGGCAGTGCTTTTGTACTCTTATTTCTTTGCCTGTTCTTAGTAGTGGAAGTGGAGCTTCCTCATCTAGGGTTATATGCAGTATAGTAAAAACGATGTAATTAGAAAAGGGATTTAATTTTGAACAGTTGTAACTGCTGTTAAATGACATCATTTTTGGGTGGACTCAGTGAGTTAGGAACGTAGGAAACCCTTTGCTTTGTTCTATTGGAACTTTAACGATGCAAGACCAATATAAACACCTCTGCTGCCCTTGGTGGTCAGTTTACTGGCCAGAGATGGAAGATGATCCCTTTATTTTCCCTGGATCCTATGAGCAGTCATTGGTGATCACCGTGTATAATAGGAGTGTCTATAGTTATTAGTTTTACTTGTTTGCTCATGCCGGTACAAAGTGTGATGTACTTCTTTTTTCATATTTTCACCTACCTATGTTGGGAATATCAAATAAAAGAACTTAGAAGATGGGAACCACAAGTTGGCTATTGGCAAATTACAATCAGATTTTGTGATGGAGGATGGCCAGACATAAGGTGACAGGGAGAGATGTGATCTGGAGAGTCCCTACCTAACCACAAAGGGAGAACTGTTTGAAAGGAGCTTGGAATTTGAATGTAAAGGTTTTCATTTTTTAAATGTTAGCAACTAATATGAATTTAAAAGAAAACCACAGGGCAAAATCAAGTGTGATTCATAGAACAACCAGGATCTACAGACTATCCAATTTGTGACCGTTGGTATACATATGCTCTGATAACAGTGTTGAGTCCCTATGGGTATAGTGTGAGGGAGACTAGGGTCGTGTCACCTGAGAGATCTTTCTGTTTTGGGGAATTGTTCTTCCATATATTCCTGGATGGGATTAATATACTGTTTTTTAAATTCTCAGTAACTTGGGGAGAATTAAATACCAGCTCTTATATGGAAAGAAAAAGTAGGTCCTTATTAGAAAGAGTTGAGCACTGGATGTGGAATCACTAGAAGACAGAATGGTAGCCCATAGGACTTGTGTATCCCTGTTTGGAAATGTCAGAATTCCCTAGAAGTAGAAGCAATTATATTTATCCTACATATATTTCATAGATCCTCCAAAAGTTTTGCCAGGACATATCCCTTATCCTAGATAGTAAGTGTTCAGAGAGAGAAATTGTGGCAGATGTAGTTAATACGCTGGAGAGAGTAGTAATTCTGTTCTCAGTAGGAGAGCCATGAAACAGAAGAAGTTTGATTAATATGCAGGTAAATCTTTGTCAGTTCCCTCCTTCCCTCCCTCCTTTCCTCCTTACTTCCTTGGATTGATCCCAGGGGTATTCTACCACTGAGCCACATCCCCAGCCCTTTTTGAGACAGGGTCTTGCTAAGTTGCCCAGGCTGGGCTTGAATTTGTGATCCTGCCATCCCAGCCTCCCAGGTCACTGAATTCCAGGCATGCACTACCATGTCCAGCACATGTGTTTACTTTTTAAAGGAGGAAGAAAATGGATAAATCAACTCGGCAAAGCCACTTCCTTTTGGTTTGCTGCCTGTGTAACAGTGACTACTAATGTTCACTTCATTGCCATGAAAAATAAGACAGAGGGTTACTGGGTATTAACGTGCTGTTAAGGAAATCTAGAAAGCTGATTTTATCGAGTGTAGACATTTTCACAGAAATGCTCAGCACTAATGAATACATCAAAAACCATACTTTATTTTATGTATAGCAATACAATTTACATATTAAATAACACTATAATAGAATGATTTGATATAGTTTTAAACAGAAGAAAAAAGGGAAAAATTTCAGGTTACAAAACCCCTCCCCCCAGAACAAATTAAAAAAAAAAATCACTTTTCCAAATGGGTCAATGCAACAAATATATTCAGTGACTAATTATGTCTAATTCCTATTGCACAAATGTTCAATGGAATTAAAAAGAAAGCCCAACTTTCACAATCACTGCCTCAAAGAAATAACACGTTGGATTCTTTTGGAATGCAGAGATGGTTCTTGCTACTTCAATACACAGAAAGTTGAATTCACATATCCACCACAGAAAGAAAAAGAAAGAAAGAAAAACTACGACGAAGTTGAAACTAGAAAAAAATTAGCTTTATATGAAAATATAAAATTCTATGATTATATACCATAGATACAAAGTTTCCAGAAGATGCTTACCCAAGCAACAAAATATTTACAGTTTTAATGGTTTTAGCTATTTCAAAATGAAGTGAAAGAAACATGATTCGACATGAAGGGTGGATTCTTTAGAAACAATGGCTGCTTGCTAGTTTCAAATGTCCTAACAAAAAAAGGAGTCACTACCCCAAATGTTGGAGAGTTGCGACATTTTATAAAATTGACTGTCTCCTTTTTTGGAGATGTTTATTTCTTAAAACTCAAGATATTTTTCTTGAAATTAATTATCCTCTGTAGAAAATGCTTCCCTTTGCAAATTTTTAACAAAAATACTAAAAACAGTTTAACAGCTAAGACAAAAAGTAGAGGCCAAATACCATTATTACAATTCCTTCCTATTTTTAGCATGCCTTCTTTCTAGAGATAAGGAAAGCCAATATTGTATGTTAAATGGCAACTAAGGGAGAAAGCGCAAAGGGTAAAGTGAAATTACAGCTGCTGGGGGAAAAAAAAAGCAGGCATTTTTTCCCCTTCATATAAAAATTCACTGGCACCACATGAACAGAAATTTTGGAACACAGGAGTTGAAAATGCATTTTCCAGTATAACTGCTAAATCCTTAAGACAACTACATTTTGATTATTTTCTCTTAAATTAGGATGAGATTGGGTCCCCCCCCTTTTTTTTTTTGCTTAGAATTAGTAATATGTATCTTTGGTAAATTGGTATCTATATTTTAATTTTAAATATAGTATAAATGCATTTAAGGAAAAAGTGGTAACAAGGCAGTTGTGCTGTCATTAAATAATAATTAAAGTTATTTATGGATTTCAGTGTCACTCTGTGCTAAACACTCAAGCAGCCAGACCGTGAACATCAGAACCCTTCTCTGCCCTTGCTGAACTCTTATTTGAAATGGACTCCAAGCCATAAAAAATTAGGAGAACCAGTGAGCTACTCTCAAATTGTTTTGAAATTCAGACATTAACTTTTTTTTTTTTAGTGTAAAAGATTGGTATTGTGGCTATCAGGTACAAGAATGGTCTCCTGGTGGCAATGAGATGTCTTGGATGTCCAGCACAGCTACCTGGTCTGATTATAGTCATTCAGTTTGGTACGATGTGTGCATTCTGTTTACCTGGTGCTGAAATCAAACACACAGCTTACTTTCTTAAAATAGCACACACTGACTTCCAAGAACTATTTCCTTTCCCCTTGAGACAAGTCGTAAAAACCTTGTTATGTCCTTAAGCAATGTGTTCAGACACCGTCTTTGGAACTCTGTGCCTCCAGAAAAGATCTAAGTTTATTTTTTTGCCAGTGAGGAATGACTAACAGTTGAGGACACACTCTGGTGAAGGGTGAGGGACTAAAGATAACTGGACTCCTTGTAGTGTCTGGACCACTTTGGCAAAATGGGCAAATAGGTATTGCTCACAGTTCAGTGAGTTCAGGTCTACAGACTTTGGTTCATGTCTGCTGTAGAGACACAGGTTGCCCATAGAGAACTTCTAAACCATTTTTATCATGTTTCTGTCCTGTTCACTAGCTGTTTTATCATTAATCTGATGTGCATGTAAGAGTCACAGAACTATGTTGGGGGGTATGCATTTCAATGCACTGAGCTCTCTATAAATAGCAAGTATTCCCTTCTGTGCTATTTGCCTCCTAACCAGTGTTTATTAAGAAAAATTACTGAGAGACCATGAATTCCAATTCAAATGTTATTTCTGAATGTCAAAGTCACTGCACTATCTACTGAAAAACATTAGCTCATATCAATGCCCTGCACAACTAAAATACCCCACTAAAAATCTCTAGTTCTTGCCATGATCTGAAACTTTTCCTCTCCTAAGTCCCTTCAGCCTCCAGGAGGTTGTAGGGTTCCTATGTTCAAGTGTTCCTTGTGTCAGGTAGAGTCACCTCTGGTGGGAGCAGAGGGCTGTGAAAGTGCCTATGTCTTCTAGTACACATGATTTAGCAAACTTTGTTCACTGGAACACTTTTACTCAAGATAGCCTATACGGTTCTTCAAAAGTAGACTACTCTTTGTGGTTGAATCTGTGTGATGAGAAGATAAGATTAACCCTGATAATTAGGTAGTTCATGAAAACTCTGTTGTCCTGGCCTATGTATTGAAACCCTTGGACTTGGCTCCGAGACCCTCTCTTCTTAGCAACTATGACAAACTCCATGTAGGCCAACTCAAGGTGAGTAGAACCTCAGTGCTAAACATCATTTATGTTTTAATGCCCACCCTGAAAAATATGATAGCAGTCATTGTGGTCTTTCTGTCCAAGTTTATTGGCACTAAAAATAAGCCAAGCTGTTTTTAATAGGCCCGGTTCTGATGATGATTTCAAGTTTGATAGAAGCTGTGGCTCAAAAGCAAACATGCAATAGAAGAAAAGATTTCAACAAGTAGCTTATTTTTCTGACTAAATTTCTTAATAACGTTCCTAATTTTCCCGTTATGTAGTGTGGACAGATAACTTACTTGGGCTCTCTAATGGTTTATCAGCATCTTTTACTGAAGTGTGTGTGTTCTTGAGACTAAACCACACAAAAGCATTCAAAGCGGTCTCCTTCTTTTAAAATGACTTGAAAATGTAGACATCACCTTTTGTTCAAGATTCTAATTGTCTTATTCCCAATAAGATTTATTTAGGTGTGGAAAATTAAATAGTCCCCAAGACACTGGCTAATATGGTATTAACCTTCCATAGAAGAATTTATGTACTTAAGGGATTTATTATGAAATATTTGGCAAAAAAAAAAAGGAAAGAATGTTAACTGTATAGGTAGTTCTTATTACAATGCTATATGAGTAGGGGGGATTTTTAGAGAACTAGTTTCAAAAATCACATACTTGCACTAATTCTCATTCTCCTACCTACTGTGAGGTATGGTATTATAAACCAAGAAGCATTACATTAGTAGGGATTAACTTAAGGTTCTCATAACTGAGTTGTGGAGAACATTACCATTTCGCTACAGTAAAAGATGGGTGTAGCTATTTCCAAGAGTCAAAAAGGAAAGAACACACACTGTCCACATAGCTACTAGGAAAGCTGTAATACAGAGTTATCCTTTATTTTGACACATTTTGGTAAGCTGTGAATATAACTTTAAAACTAATAAGAGATGTTCACAAGAGGCAACTCTTAAGCCTTCTCATTTCTTAATGGCTCTCTTAACCATTAAAAATGGAACAATTTCAAGGCCATAATGTTGACAGACCTTCTTAGTAGCTCCCAATAGCCTGCAGTTCTAGAAAAGAAAACAATGTTCATCCACTCCACTAAAATACAGAAGGCATTCAGCATTGAACAGTGCCTGAAGAACAGGAGGGGAGGACCGGGAGAAGTACAGCATTGCCTGCTAGTAGAATGACTGCGTTAGCAACAATGACAAAATCAAGGTTCACTGTCACAACAAAGACCCTCATTGTACTGAACTAAAAAGTTGCATGTTGTCATGGAATGTCACATCAGGGTTTGCTTTAATATTAGATTATAGGCAGTAACACTGATCATATAGTGCAAACTAGGTAAAATTGCGTTTCACTGTGTGAAATGAACAGAGGTGCAAATGCTCAGTAGGATACCATTAAGACATAAAATGGCAAAAAATAAATATCAAAACTTTTATCAGTGTAAAAAAGTAACTGGGTTATTGTATAACCTAGAGTCTGGCAAAAAAGGCCTCAAAAAAGTTCTCTGTCTTCAGAAGTTTACAAATTAAGTGCCCTCTCAGGATTCCAGTCACACCAGAGACTCCATGCTCTCGGCAGGGTCCGATTCATCTGCAATAAGAACAGCACCGTTTTTGTCCACTGTCATGGGACCATTTCCATTTTCTTTAGTGCTGACCAAGCTGAGCATTGCCTTATAGACAAACTGGTATTGTTCCTGAAAAGTAAGAGGAAGACATTGTGAGCCAAAAGAGCTTAGTCATTTCACCTAAGATGAAAATACCAATGAAAAATGTAATTGTGAAAATATATTAAAAAGGCATAGGAATAGCAAAATGCTATCTAAGAAAAAAAAAAACTGACTTGACGCTGGGCATGGTGGCACCTGCCTGTAATTCCAGCTACTTGAGAGGCTGAGGCAGGAGGATCTCAAGTTCAAGGCCAGCATGAGCCTTGTTAAAAAGACCCTCTTTCATAAACCAAAACCCACAAAGGCTGGGATATAGCTCTATGGTAAAATGTCCCTAGACTTAAACCTTAGTACTACCCCCAAAACCTAAAGAGCACTTGAGTCTTATATAATTAAGATCTATATCATCTCCTCTTGATCTCTATTAGTCGGGTAGTTCACAAAGATAGTGGAATATCTACATCTTATAACAAAGCGTTCTGTACTCTAAAGCAGGGTCTCAATGGCAGCATTATTGACATTTTGGGCTAGATAATTCTTCCTTTGTTGTCTTGGGCACATGAGCATATTTAGCAGCATCCCTGGCCTCTACCCACTCAATGCCAGAGCACCTCTCTGTCCACAGTTGCACAGCCAAAAACAGTCTCCAGATAGTGCCAGATGTTCCTTGGGAGCTGAATCACCCCTAGTTGACAACCTCTGCTCTACAGGCATAAGTTGGAGTTTGAATTGATGTTGTAAATGTTTTACATACATGCAAACTACTTACAATGTCTGTGAATACTCCAGGTCTCATAAGATTGATCATTTTTGCAACCTGAAACACATCCACGGCATTTTCGTTCTCCAGTTGCTGGGACAGGGTAGTAAGGGCACATAACATTCCTGCTGAAACTGCTCCATACCTGGGGAAGGGGAAAAAAAGAAACTCAGATTTACTAAGAGACTGAACTTACTGGAACAAAATTACCATCATGTATTTTCTTAGAAATGAACTAGACTGTTATTCACATCTATTCTAGAAGACAAAAATGGGTGAACTCTGGACAGGGGGATTTAGAAGCTTGCATAAAGATGACATAATGTTTATGATATGAAATTTCCCAAACTGCTTCATCAGATGCTTAGTTTGATATCTAATACGAAATAAGAGTTTCAAACGTAACTTGGGAGAGCTATAGATTTGATGAATAGTAAAAACAAAACGAGATCCTTAACTTTAGGCTATTGGATAACTAGCAAGTGGTGAAGGGCTGTGGAAAAAAATTTGCTTTTTAACAATCTCAAATGGTTAGATGGAACTTATAGATGTGAAGAATAAAAAAATAAGTCATGTACTGGATAAAGACATTTCAGTTAACCACAGACAACACCAATGACAGTCCTTAAGATTATAACGAAGGTATAAAATTCCTCTTACCTAGTGATGTCATAACTGTAATAATATCTTCATGGAACATGTTCCGTGTGTGTGTGTGTGTTGAAACTGGTGTAAACACACCCACTGTGCTGCCATCACATATAGAAGTACAGCATAGACAACTGTGCACGGTACAAAAATACTTGTCTTCATCACTTAAGAGTGTGAGAGTACACTCTGTGATGTTCCCACAGCAACCAAGTCGCCTAACAGTGCTTTTGGATATTCTTCTTCCCCCACCCCTGTCATCAGACAGTATAGTTCAGATGTAATCAAATGATCCCCATTATTAAGTGACATGTGACTGAACATGGCTCAAAGTCTGAATTTTCAAAATTAGTTTCATCTAAATTATTTGGGGCAATGAAGAGGAACTTTCCAAATGAGAGGAGATTCCATAAGATACTTAGAAAAATAAATTTGGTTCTCTTTGATTCACAAAAAAGATCAGCCCAGGAATCTGTGATGGCACAGTGTTTCCATGTGTGTAATGAGAAAACAAACGGTTCAAGGTGGTATTGCTCGTTCACAGCAGAAGATAGAACAGTGTTTAGATGCTCCATGCTGCGTTCTCTGAAGAACTACTAACTAGAGTTTCTGAACACATTATGATGTTTACGTCATAAGAATGAAGTCCAGTTTAATTGTCACCCAATCTTTAAGTTAAATTTTCCAGAGGCAAAAATCTTAATACATTTAGGTACAGCCTTCCAGATTTAGGTGTTTTGATACATGCTGGCCCAGCTCTCACTTTCCTACTGATGGACGTTTAACTTGTGTCTGTGCACTTGAGCAGATGCCAGGAGTAGGACAGCTAGAGCAAAGGCTTGCCCATTTTTTAGTTTTAAAAGATACTGCCACGGTGAGAATACTTGTTGCTTCCTCATCCTTTTAAACTTTAAAATCTCTTGACCGTCTGTTAGGTGAGAAAGTATATCTTAACCTTTTTGTTTTTAATACTTTTATTTTTTTTAAGTAGTGCAGAGCATCGAACCCAGGGTCTTGCAGGTGCTAGGCGAGCGCTCTACCACTGAGCTACCACCCCCCTTTTTTAAAAAAAACCTTATATGTGGTACTGAGGATCGAACCCAGGGCCTTGCATGTGCAAGGCGAGCCCTCTACCATTGAGGCATAACCCTAGCCTCTCTTAACTTTTTTTAATGAACATTTTGATTACTAGGAGAGCTGAATGTTTTTTACTGACTATCTGTATTTCTTTTTCTGAAATGGCTTACTATACTTTGGACAATTTTCTATTAGGTTTTTTTTTTTTTTTTTTTCAAATGTATTTATAGGAGTCATTTTATACTGTCTGTAGTATATGTTGCCACTATTTTTCCCCCATTCTCTTACCACTGTGCTCTTTTTTATTATATTGGAGTATATAGTTTTGATACAATCAAGTTTATCAATTTTTTAACTTCTGACATTTTTAATGCTTTCCCTGGCCCAGTATTTTAAAGGTATGGGATTGGGGTTGTAGCTTAGTGGTAGAGTGCTTGCCTAGCATGTGGAAGCACTAGGTTCCATTCTGAGCACCACAGGGGAAGAAAAAAAAAAAAAGGCATTGTGAGCCAGGCATGTTGGCACATGCCTGTAATCCCAGAGGCTCAGGAGGAAGATTGCGAGTTCAAAGCTGGTCTCAGCAAAAGCAACTCGCTAAGACTTGGCTCTGTGGTTGACTGCCGCTGTCTCCCTCTCACCCCACCCCCTGGCAAAGAAAAAGGTGTTGTGGCTATCTACAACTAAAAAATATTTTTAAAAAAATTCTGTATTTTCTATTTTGTTTAATTACTTAATTCATCAGAGTCTTGATGATTTGACTTGAGTTATTTTTTTTCCAATGGATAACCACTTTCCAACATTTGTTATTAAATACTGATTTTTTTCTCAGATATTACATTCTCACTTATGCAGCTTGTTTCTGAACTCTGTTCTCTATTTTTTATGCTGGTCCACGTTTGAATTCCTGTAGGTTTTAAATTTTTATATCTGATCGTTTTCCATAATAATTTTGGCTATTTCTTTCATATTGTTTTTAGTGTTTTAAATATCTTACATTTTTTTTTTTCTGTTTTTGGTGCTAGGGATTGAACCTGGGGCCTTATGCATGCTAAACATGTGTTTTAGCTACGCCCCAAGCCCATATATTATGTTCACTTATACATTCACTTACAGGTATTTTTAGCCTTTTACCCCACTCCATCCTGGTTTATAGTTGAGCTTGTATTCAGTCACAGAACAAAATTTGGTTTGGAAGCTTGACCATAAAAAGCAGAACCTAAGTTTTCACTAAATAAAAGTAACTGGTCTAGGCTTTTTGATAAATACTTACCATTTTTAGTTAGCCAAGAGTATTTGGGATGGTCAAGAGTATTGAATGCTTCCCATTGACTTTTTGGAATCCCTTTCATAATGTCCTGAATTTACTAATAGATTTCTTGTGACATTTAACCAGCAGTACATCATCAGAATAAATCTTACTTTATAATGTGCCATTCTCTGACTATATTTGGGTTTTATTAGACAATTTAAAGTTTCATATCCATAATCAATCAGCTGATGCATGTCAATGGCTAAGAGGAGAGGTGGGCAATACTGTGTGTTCAGCAAACATTATCTTAATATGCATATCATCAAGGCTTAAAGTCACAGTTGTCAATCAATATCTATTTGTTAAATACACAAATGTACAACTGTACAGTGGCCTTCATGTAACCATCATTCAGTTGCACCTGGCTTAGGGATGCTCCACTTTCATCTGGGTCCTCCCCTCCCATGTTGACACAATCCAGGTATTTTATTCACAATTATTTAGTACAAAACTATTAACAATTCTCAAATGTTCTCAATGTAACTACAGAAAATGGTATTTTTTAAATCTTAATTTATCTCCGTTTTTTTTCTTCACATTTGCCAAAGTTGTTATTAGACTTTAGTGCTTAAATTTTACTTGCTCCTCCTCTTTCATTACTGTTTGCTTAATTCCTTATATTTTGGGGCTTCTTTAGTTGAAAGCCGTTTATCTTTAATAGATGTAACTTGGGCCACATATTTTTTTTTCCTTCTCCTGAATGTACTTTGGTTTCATCCTCCCTAAGTTTTTGAAATGCAAAGCCTTTCTCATGTAGTCTTAAGCATTTTGCAATTTCTATTTTGGCTACCCCTTTAACCCATGAATTATTTATAAGAAATTATAGGTATAAGACTTTCAGCTTCTAGGCATAAGGATTGGGGAATCTTATTTCAATGTGGGTTAATAATATTAATGCATTGTAATCAACAAGTGTGGCCATGTATGGCATCCAATTTTTTAGGAATGAACTGAAATTACAAATTTTGGCTTTTGTTGTTTAAAGTGTTTGAAAAGACTGTGAAGTCTCTCCTTACAATTTCTTCTGGGTACAGACCTCTCTCTGATGCTATCAGAATAGTTGTGCCTTTCAAATCTCTCAGAAGGTTAATTTTGAAAAGTATCCTATCCTGATCTTTCAGTTGAAGATCTCAATGCCTAGAAAACCTCAGTCATTACTTCTTTGTTGTCCTGTCTCTCTGCAGATCACCTCTCAGGCATATGTATGTATTTAGCTTCCATATCCTGGTTTGATTTTTAGCTCAGCACATTCCACTACAAGCCTATCTCTTAGGTTTTATTTTTACAAATAATATTTTTTCCTGCTTCATAACACATATTCTTAATTATTTCATGAAACCTTCCTATAGATCCCTGAGCATGTTATTTTAATCAACTCTGTGAACTTTGATGTGTTGTTTTTTGCTTACTAGTCATGATGTTCTTTTTCCTCTGATTTCAAATTGTATTGAGTTGACCTTATGTTAGCATAATATTTGAACTTCACTTGTTCTCAATGGTTCTAGTGTAATAAACTCAGTGGCCCCCACCTTTAGCTCTTTAGAGCCAGTCAGAAAAGTTGGATAACAATCCTTATCTTTGTGATGGAGTGTGCTTCTCCCTCATTTAGCCATTCTTTACACTCACACACCATATAATATTTCACTCAATGTGTAACTTTGCCTAGGGTTAGCTTCCGGGCTTGCCTCCTATGCAATTGCATAGGGCCCTTTGCCTCAATGGACCTGGTCCTGCAGTTGGTGTAATGCTGTGCATTTGCCATGTGGAGTCTTCATTTTTTTAGCAAGGAGTCTCCATATTATGCTAGAACCTATTAATTATGGACTTGGTTCTGCCTGACACTAGAAGTCTACACAGCTCCTAGACAATTCACTCTAACCTGTTTACGTGGGGTAGAGATCATAAAATTTCTTAGTGAGATGATTTTGAGATTATGGAAATAAGTGAATGTGCTGTGATTTGTGTGCATCTTTGCACTAGTGGGTACAGAGAGGAATCTGCATTTCTTACAAAATAGAACAGTATTCAAACAGACTCTTTGATTTCAGGACCAAATCCAAAGGGTACTTATTGAGCTTTTGGTTATTTGGGCTAGATGAATTTCTAGTAGAGTAAGCACAGACTTATATTGAAAACATGTTAAGATACAAGAACATGCACACATTCTGCTAATCCTGAGAATGGAATGAAGACCTCATCATATGTCAAGTAGCTCTGTGAGGGCAGCCAGTGTCTTAATAGTAAAACAGTTTTGACTGCCTGGGTCTCCTGGAAAGGCCTGAAGCCACCACCCTTCCCCCACTGGTCCTCAACTCACACTTTGGGAACTGTTGTGACATCCAATAGGAAGATAGATGTACCTTCAGAGTGAATAATCAATATCGAGTACTTACACAGGAAAGTATTCCTCATTCTGTGAGTAAAGGGGATGATATGGCTGGTGGTCTAATCTACAATTAACTGTCTACATAGGCTATTTAAAAACTTACAGGAATGATAGTGAATAGAGGATGCTGAGAGTACAACAGTTTGCCTTTAAGCTCCACTTGTTCTCTAAAAGTTGACTTTTGGTGAGGAATTTTATCCTCTGGAAAATGCCTTCTATCTGGTCTATAACTTGAGAACAGATGTTATGTTTATGTACAATAAGGTCGATTCTTTGGATGCGTGCAAGGCAAGAGTGGTCATTCTTACTTTGGACAGAGCTTAAAAACATCCTGTAAATTGATCTTATAGTTTGCAGAAAAAATGACTTAACAAGGCTCTGTGGATATAATTCCCATAGGGGCATGTATTCTTAAGAGTTTAAGTCATAACTTAATGTGAAGTACACATTCATACAATAGTTATCCAGCATCCACTATGTCCCAGGCATTGGGCTTCACCCTCTAGAGCAACAGGCCATGTACACAAATAGTGCTCAAAGTTATTCCTATGTATCATGTCATACTATGACTGAGAATGTGACATTAACAGCTGTGGGGATGGTTTCGAAAAGTGACTCTTGGACTGTGTGTTAAATAAAAGGGACAAGGTGGTCTGCAGGAAAGTCTTAGTGGAGGACTGGGATGGCACATGGAAAAGTATACCTAAACTAGGTTGTCAAAAGATGTTGAAAATCATCTTAAAAGAATGTATATTGATAATTCGTGGTGGTGAGGGAGACTCCCAAGAGGGCTCTGATGGGTTTCTGGTTTGTGCAGCTAAGTGAATGGAGACAGGAGTAGGGATGATGAGTTTGGAGGAATTTGCAGGCCACCAGGAAGGGATGTTTATAGGTACCCAAAGTATATAAGGTGGAAACTGAAAGTTATCTGGTGTTTTAGGACACTGCACTAGTGCTAGCAACTGTTGAAAAATCTAAGTTTGCTCCTGAGTAATATCTGTTGAATGAATAATTTCTCTATCATCTATGGGAGATTCAATTAGCATATTTTGACAGTGGCTTTTCATAGTGTCTGCCTCTATGACACTTAAAGATCCATTGGGCTCGACTTAATTTGCTCTTTGCCTGTTTCGGGCTAAGAATAAGCTTCATGTGATTAATTCCAGAGGTGACATAAAAGCTAAACAGACAAGTGAATCAAATGGTTCTGTCTAGTGTTTTGCTGGTTGTTGTGGGTGGTTTTCTTTCCCCATCATGATATATAAGATTAACTGCATTAATTACTTTAGATTGACTTTTCAAATGTATTGTGACCTAGACGGGTGGGGCTCTAGAAGCAGCTCTAATTTCATGCTGAAACTACAGGACAGAGTTTCTTAGATCCAAAGCAGCTGCCTCGTTTAAACACTGGTAGTGGTTATCACATCTCCAGGGATGGATCTTAGTGTGTTATTTAGTTAACACTTCAACTAGGATGCTTTTTTAGTCTTGCTAATCGTGAAGGTGCTAATAAATTGGAAGTCACTATTTTTAATTTTTGTGGTGAGAATTGAACCTGAGGCCTCATGTTAGTCATGCACTCTATCACCAAGCCACATGTCCAGCACTTTAAAGAGACCCTGTCTCAAGATAAAATTTTAAATTGCTCAGGCTGACCTTGAACTTAGGATCATTCTACCTCAGCTTCTCAAGTAGCTGGGATTATAGTCATGTACCATCACACTTGGCTAGTAATTGGTCATGGAGGGGATATACTGAGAAGTTGTTGATCTAGGGAGCTTCCTTGGAACTGAAGAGGATAGATAATTGATTCTACACTATTTAAAGGGTGGTATGATTCTAAAAGATCCAGGGTTTTGCAATTGACTGACAAGTTGACTTCAGCTTTCAAGAGTTTGACTCTTCCATAAGATACTTGATGACCCTTTCCTTATTGAAGTGGAAAGATGCTGGGTTGAATACCATTCTGACCTTCAGAAGCCCTGAGACCAGGCACAAGTAATTTGTTCTCTGTGAGATTCATATTCTTTAAGTCCCCCAGAAGAGTGCTATAAACCTTAAACCACATCATTATTAATAACTGTCACTATTAAATAACTAAGTCATACTTTTAAAAGGCTCCTTCTCTGACAAATGTCTGCTGAAATTCAGTCTAAGGAGTTTAAAATAAATGCGACTATTCAACCAATGTAAATAGCTAATAAATAATGATATGATTATTGAAGTGTAAACAGAACCATAACACTTTGTGCAAGTACACATTAAAAGTAATCCCAGAGGGAGGGTAGCTTTTAAAAATTCTGCTTTCCTTTTTAACATACATAGCAATTCAGCAGGGTCTGGGATTTTAAAATAAACAACAGATACATACTCATCATGAACAATGGTGGGGCCATCCCTTGTTAAGGCCTCTTCCTTGATGACATTGATCAGTTCAAAGGTACTGCTTATGGGGGCGTCTGGGTTGGGCCATTTGGGACACTGGAAGTGCCGCACTTCTAGGACATAGTCATCCTGTAGACAATATGACATGAGTCACAGCCTGTC
Source organism: Callospermophilus lateralis (assembly GCF_048772815.1). Classification (NCBI taxonomy): domain Eukaryota; kingdom Metazoa; phylum Chordata; class Mammalia; order Rodentia; family Sciuridae; genus Callospermophilus; species Callospermophilus lateralis. The sequence goes on from NC_135305.1 coordinate 171,901,968, forward strand.
TATTGTTTCCTATCAGTCAACTGAATGAAACTTGCTCACTGAAAAGCTATAGGTTACTCTGAACCAATGTCAGGTTGACCAAACTGTAGCTGGTTAAAAAAAAAAAAAAATGAACAGGTCATGCTAGAATATCATTGTTCAAGTGACAGTAAATTATAAGAGGCTTTATTTCTTACTCTGATTTGTAAAATTAAAGAAAAATGGGTTTAAGTGATCATTATTGAAAATGCTACTGTAAGAGCCCCCCATTCTTCTCACAAGAAAGTACTTATTATACACTAAAAAATGTTGTTTACTAAAAAAATCCATCATTGGCTCTGTAACACATTGCAAGGCTTACATTTCTGATGGCAAAGAAAATATTGAGCTCTAATTGTTTTTATAATCGGGTCAACAGACAGATTTGCAGCATGCACTGTTACTTTCCACCTAGCCTGCTGGAAAAAGCACGTATTTGAAGTAATCAAAAAGGGAAATGTACATATTTAAAACTGTCTTACGCAAATGCCTGGGCCTGTCTTGAAGGTGGCAGATTACTCCGTTATTACTTAAAAGAATGATCCAGGGCCTAGGTATGCCTATTACAGAGGAACTGAGGTTTCAGTTACCTGCGTAGCTTCCAGGATAAAATCATGAATGATAATTTGTTCTTCATTAGAGAGGCACAGTCTGTCTTTGCTGATAAGGGTGACAGTAAAGGCCTCACAGTTCATGGATTCTTCTCGACTTGGCCAATACACAAACTCATCTTCTGCCTTTGGGAACAAAGAAAAACTTTGTTTTTTTTCCCCCGTCTTGCAGTGTTGTCAAACATTTGTTTTTTTAAATTGTCTTGCAAAATGATTTCTTAAGTTTGCCAATTCCCATACCTTTCCAGTTAGAATTATATCCCTTCCTAGTCATGTTGAGTTCAGTGGTGATTGTAGTCTACTATAAAATACATTTTAAGAACCATTTCCCAGCACCTCTCATGTCATTGTAACAATCCCCAAAACACTGGCTCCACTGGGGATGTAGGCCAGTTAATTTTATTAGTTTATAGTTGGTTAAGTACCTAAGTCATGCTGTTCGTTCCTAAGAATTATGTTAGTAAAAAAATCTATAGTTGAATATTTTGTAAAGGATGTTCAGAAGCATTATCTTATTTAATTTTGACAATATGGTAGTAAGATAAAGAATGTTTTAAAAATAAATTTTATTCTACAAAGAATGCAACATCATGTTATGGGATACACATAGTAAAAAAGTTACTATGGTCAAAAACATTAACAATTTATGCTGTTGTCACAAAAAAAGGTGAGTTCAATTTTAGTTCCTAGACTTATCCATTCCACATTTCTGCTACTTTGACAAACTTCTCCTTCTCCTATAAATACTGCTTTGTTCTCTATTTTTTTTTTTTTTTTTTAAAAATCAAACATTTAGAGAGTGCAATATTTTTCTGTGTCTGGCTTCTTTCACTTAACATAATGTTCTCCAAGCTCAATGTGGCGAATGCACGATCTGTATCTGTTTGGGGGGCTGGAAAACACCATTTCAGGTAGCGTCTATGTTTTGGCTATTGTGAATATGGAAGGTCAGATATCTTTACATGGTGGTGATGTCGTTTCCTTTGGTTAGGTTCTTGGTGATGTGGTAGTTTTTACTTTCTTACTAGAACCTCTCTGTTGTTTTCCATAACAGCTATTCTGATCTCTAGTTCCAGCAGCATTTCAAGGGGCGGGGGGGGGGGGGGATAACACAGAAAGTCCTTCAACTTTACATTAGCTGCCTAAGAAAATGGGGACAGGCACACATCTTCTCCTCCAACCTATGTAACAATTAACTTTTTCTTAATTAAATGACAAATTCCATTTTGCCTGTACTATGTATATATTTATGGGCATATTCCTGAAAATGCCTAGCTACTCTCATTGAAGTCAGAAATAATTCTGAATAATGTTCAAAACAAAGAAGGCTTTGTTTAATCCTACATGGTTGCATTAGAAATGAGCCAACAGTCCAATAAGACTTATCACCCTTTCAAGTTTCAATGTAGCTTATTGCCAAGTACATTTTTATTTTTAAAGCTCAGCATAAGGGGAAACAGATTAGCAATTGGGTTTAGTCTATACAAAAGAAGTCTGTAACTGTTGTGGGTTTATATTTTCTGTTCAAGAAAATGGAAGTATGGCCCCATAAACAGATATTCCTGATATAAAGTAATGATGAGCAGGGCATCTAATTTTAAACAATGTACACAGATTAAGCATAGGACTAAGATCGGATGTGATCCCAAATAAGTTAGAAAATTTCTATGTCTGAAAAGTGGGAATAAAAAAACTACATACCTCGAAGAAACAGGAATAGCAAATTACTTAACTAGTTTAAAGGACATTAAAGACATTTTAACTATGGTGAAGGAAAGGCAGAAGAAAACTTTGGAATGGAGAAATCAAACTAGGGAATAATTATTCATCTTGAAAGACTAAGAAGTCAAACGCTGCTTCTTAATTCAGCAGGCATTCTGGAGTCATTTTGCTGTCAAATACAGTTCAAAGATGTCTAAGCCTTGATAACAGTGCTTTCTGAGTTAGGAACCAGTGACTTTTAGGCTACTTATAGGATTATTGTCTTAAACAGTTTTGATAGAGACAAGTAGCAATAATAAGAATCATCTACAGCTCATTTTTAGAAAAACTGTGCAATGATGAAACTCTTAATCTCACAATTGAGAGCAGACACTTAATTCTAGCCCAGCCTCCCGGAGACATAGATGCGTTTGATGGTGGTTCCTGTACCCTTGCCATCCATAGAACATGTACCCCTTATTGGGTCCAGTCCATACAAAAGAGCTCCTGGTAGATACTTTATGGTGCCTGTCCTCTGTTAAGTGACAATAAGAAAATACTGACGCATCCAACAAATGACTGTTTTAACAAACCTAAAAGCCTCCAATTTCCACATGCCAAACTGAATAGACCCTTGTTGCCAGCTAATTTGAAAATTTACACTCCAGCTTTTGATTCTCAACTTTGCTGCCATTCCACCATACAGAAGCAGCCTTGGTATTCTGAAGCTGGAGCAAAATGCGACAAAGTGAAGAAGTTCCTACAGACTGGGCACACAGTCAAACGCATGTCATGGAGACTAGGGGTTCAATCACAGGCTGTTCTTTCTTGATTAAAAAACTCATTAATCTGACACTCATGGAGGCAGAGCCTCATTGTTTTTATCTTGTGGGTCCACATAGTAACCTTTTAAGACCCAGATAATTCTGAAAGTTAAGTATGCAGGAGATCTAAGCAGAAATGTGTAAATCTGTTTTATAAATTTGTTCACCCATCTCTTACAGAGTTTAGGCTTCCATAGGGAATGACTAAAGTCGGGAAATAAATTGTAGCTTAGTCAAAATCTTAAGTGGGACCCCCAAATCCTCTCTTCCCTGCAGGGGGTCTGACTTACCTATGGAATGGGGGGGGACCCTGATATATTAATAGTACTTCTGATATGATTTTTTTTGCTCAGAAACAATCAACTGAAAGCTTGAACTCTGAAGGCAAGATGACTTAGATCCAAATCCTGGCTCCAACTGTTCGTGCATGCTCTTGGACAAGTCAGTTATTTTCTCAGCTACTAGATGAGAGTAGTAGTACTTATTGTCATTAAAGATGGTGTGAGGCTTCACTGGGTTAATATATTGAGAGTAAGCATAGTTACAGATTCCATACATGGAATATGACGTACAGCAGCTCAGCTGTCTAAAGTCACCTTTTTCTGAAACTTTCCACCACGCTGCCACATAGAGTACAACTGAAGGGTAATGTCATCAGCATTAGAGAAGTAATGGAACACACAGGAATAAGTGAAGTGAACCCCCACAGAAAGTCTAAGTTTCCTTCCTAGCACTTACAGACAGTACAGCTCTGTGGCAAGGTATCAGAGTAATTTATGTTTGTAGCCTCCCGGGCTCATTAATGTATAGCAGATGTGCCGTACTCACCAAGCTCTGGTTGTCTGGCAGCATGACAATGATCTGTGCATTATGATCCCAAATCATTCGCCAGAAATCTTTCGTAGTATGCGGCAGAGGATGCTGGGTTATAATAAATTCATTGCTCCTGTAATAGCCCTTCAGTTGGAAAGAGGGGAAAAATCAGTGATTATAAGGGTTCGCTTCTAACTTTATGACATGACAAAATATACTCCTGAAACAAAACAGCACTGTTTTGACCCCACTAAAATAACTTGAGGAAAGCATTCAGTACATTTGTCTAATTCTTCCATGTACTTCGGCTAACACGATACAATTTTCTCTCCAAGTGCAATTCACTTCAAGTTACCCCTGCTATTTTTTTTTTTTTTTTTTGAGGAGAGAGAGAATTTTTTTAATATTTATTTTTTAGTTATCGGCGGATACAACATCTTTGTTTGTATGTGGTGCTGAGGCTCGAACCCGGGCCACACGCATGCCAGGTGAGCGCACCACTGCTTGAGTCACATCCCCAGCCCACCCCTGCTGTTTTAACTGTAATTTCAACATTTATTCAAAGGTTAGATGGGTGACATTAATTCCTTAAGAAGCATTTTGCTTCATTTAGTTATTTTTGTTGACCCATTGTCTGGTTAAAAATGTCAAGATACAGCAGTCTGTTTGATATTACACAGAATATTTCAAAACCAGAATCTGTGGCATAGGTGGTATCTGTTCTTTTAACACCTTTCAGTTTAATGGACTTTATGTCTGATGGGCTGTTGACTCACCATAATGTAAGAAGCGTTAATGTAATCTGTGCCTTTCATTCCGGGCAATGGCGCAAGACCCACTCGAGCACGCTCCGCTATCACATGGAAAAAAATAACACCATATTATAAATAGGAACCAACAGCTCTTTCTGAGATTTACTTATCCTCTGGCTCCCTGTCCAAGACATATACCTATATATTTAAAGAAGCTGAAGTGTTACAATGTAAAATGAAATTTTACTGCACATGCTCAGGATAAACATTTTAGGAATCAAAATTTTTTTACTGTGCAAGAGGTCTTCATAGCAGAACCCTCAGAGACTATTCAGTACAGACATGCGAGAGGGTTTGAGATTTGGTATTCCTAAAAGTATACTTCGGTCTTTTTTTCCTTGAAAGGCTTATAAAAGCAGGGGCCTTCTTCACCTCTCCAATGAGCAGCCATGCCTGTGTCTATAGTGCACACCCATAATGTCCTCTACTGGTGTCCTGAGATAACATTTCTTGGTGAGCAGAAGATAGAGTTCACATCAGATGGATGACTGCTGGCACCAAAGCCACCCTTCCACTTTGCCTCAGTTCAACATAACATTTGCCTCTTTACAGATTATATGAAACCCAATTTAAAAAGATACCAACACACTGAACTAATCAAACTGATTGTTAAAAATCTTACATGGTACGACGGAGGAGTTTCTATTCTTTTCCTTGTTACACTCTTTCTGAGCACTAAAGCATTCCACGTATTTTGCATTACACTGTGTGACAAGCTGAAAGAAAAGCAACAATTTAGTCTGCATTCACGGGTATAACCAATAGTACCTATTAGGCAATTTGGAACAATATCAATAAGATTACCAACAACAACATTTTTATGCCCTGAAGAATGCTCTCTTGCTTCACTAGTAGAGCACGTCTTTCTGTGACCTTGATTGTGTCCTTGTCTTAGTTCTACTGTCAGCCTTAGGCTTCTAGCAGGGACTGTGTGTAGTAATGATTGAATTGTGTGGAGTTTTGCTGTTGCATAGGTTACTGCTATTGTGCATTTTGTCCATAATTCCACAGCAGCCCATAAGACTCAAGTGACTCTACTCTTGAAGATGAAGAACTTTACTCTTGAAGATGAAGAACTTAAGTTCTGGGTACATTTCTGTTGAACTGACATTGTTGTAAAGCTGTTATTAAGAATCAGCCCAGTAGCCAGGTTTGGTGGCACACACCTGTAATCCCAGTGTCTCAGGAGGCTAAGGCAAGAGGGTCAGGAGTTCAAAGCCAGCCTCAGCAACTTAGCAAAACCCTAAGCAACTCAGTGAGACCCTGCCTCAAAATAAAATGAAAAAGGGCTGAGGATGTGGCTCAGTGATTAAACGCCCCTATGTTCACTCTCCCATACCAAAAAAAAAAAAAAAAAAAAAAAAAAAATCAGTAGTTCGGTTCAATCAAGCTAGGTAAACAGGAGAATAATCAATCTGTTTTGTGTGGGTCTACCTAAATGAGTGTATGGGAACAGTCTTCAAGTGCTTTATTACTACCATCATACCCTTTAGAGGTAATTTTCATGATTGAGTTTCTGATTTTTCCTTCTTGAGTTCTAAAATAGTTAGTGCCTGTAATAACCTGGTTTCCAATTGAGCTGATTTCTTTGGAGAATTTTTTTTAAAGGGATGTGCAAACTAATACAGGTTGAGTCTCCCTTATCCAAAAATGGGTGGAACTTACATAGTGTCATATTCTTTAGAATTTTGGAATATATTTCTGGGTATATGTAAAATTTTGCATTTTAAAGATGGGAATCAAATGGCTTTACAACAGTCAGGATGTTTAACAGCTATAAATTTAAAATTGTTGTTAGGATTGAAATTTGTGTGTGTGTATATATAATATCTATCCTGAAGGTAATTTTAAACAAGGCTCATGGTTCTACTTGTGACATTATGGATTTCAGATTTTTGAATCAAGGATGCTGTCATTAGTCTTCTCAATTTTTATTTTTTTGCACATAGATCTACATGTGATTTCTTATATTGTGTCAAGATGCAAATAATGAGATGAATCTGTGCAGTTTTAGTTTTCACAGTAACACTTTCCCGTCTCTGAACTCTTCTTAAATTGTGCAAAAAAGATTCAAATGAAATGTTGGTATTTAATATTTTGTAAGAACTCATTTTAAACATTTAAAATGATAAATTGTGTCCTCACAATTAATTGCCTCAAATGGTTTTGTAGTAGGAACATTAAGAGCCAGACATTTAAAATTATTGTTAGGAATGAATTCAATGAAAGTAGTCTATTTTCTTTTCATATCACCTGGGATAATTTGCTTGGCTGTCTGATTTCTTCAGCTAAGAGTCAAATGAAAGTTTCAGACTCTGGAAAACCTTACCATTGAAAACTAAAACTGCAGATTAATTTTCTTGACACAAAATGAGAAATCATATATGGAACACTGTGTAGAAAATAGAATTGAATAGACTAATAAATAGGAAGGCACTCAGTAACTGGAAAGACAGGAGGCATTAGTAAGTTACAATTACTTCTTTGAGCTTTTATGGTCTAAATTAATTTATTTGCCCTCACAGTCTCTCTTTTCCACCTTTACTTCTGTCAAGTCCATATAAACTTTAACTGCCTTTGAACTTCACCATGGCCCCATCAAAGAAAAATAACCATTTTAGGGAAAGTTAACTTTTCTATAGTATTGGTTAGTATAGTAGTAACTCTTGTAGTTTCCAAATTCTTTTGGTCTAGTTTTCTAAAAAGGCATATTTTGAGGACAATATATTTACAAATAACCACTGTGAATAAAGGTATCATTGCATAGTTCAGAAGAAACATCTTGAATACTCTTTGGACCAGAACAAACCATTCAAGTCTTCTGTACCTTGTGGCCAGAGGATGATGGTTGTTTGGATAAAGCTGTAAATTACTCAGAAGACAATACAGCACTGTACTATCTACTTAAACACCACCAATACATAATGGTGGTGTTTACGTAGATACTCCTCCTATACATTTACGCAAAGAAGACATGATCCCAAACGCAAGGTGTTTTTCTGCTTCCTTGCTCAAGAAGTTTTTCAGAGCACTACCTTGAATTGTTTTTCCAGTCGTGTCTTGCCTCCTACTCCTGGTATGAGGATGCTGTTGACATAGCTATGCAGCTGATTTGAAGATACTTCAGTCTCCTTTCCAAGAATGGCTTCCAACAAGGCATCATGGATGAAAATATACTGCTCCTGAAAGGTACGATATGGGGTGATCACCAGTGAGAGATGTGGAGGTAGCCAGCCGTTCACAAAGTCAGCCTTAGGTTAACTCTGCTCCCATAAGGGACTTCCTAGTGAGCTCCTTCAAGCATTTGCCACTAGGTGGTTCCTTTTCCATTATAATTCCACACCATGCCTGGAACAGGTGGTTCAATGCAGCCAGCAATTGAGAATGTGTGCTTAATGAAGGCCTTAAGACCCATCATCTACAATGTTTTCAGGCCAGAAAACATGTTTAACTAACTCCCAAAGCATCTAACACAGCTCTTGATGCAACTTTATCTGATTACTGAGATGATGTTAAGATCCAAAGAGTGGAATTTTGGTCAGTGTATCTTCTAATACAAACCTGTAAATTCCTTCAAGCCCTAAGAGGATGAATCTGTCTCTCCATTGTGGCTCAACTTTTGGAATCTCAAGAGGGCACTGGCGGTCATTCCTTACCTCCGTCTGGACGAGGTAGTTGCGCTGTGTCCTGATATGCTTCAGGAATCCCAGGACGTTGACTGTGCTTTTATCTTTGATCTGTTGCAGCATGCTGTCTATCACAATGTAGGTGCCTGTCCTGCCCACGCCAGCGCTGTAAAAAATGAAGGCACTCAACTAGGACTTTGTCATCCCCCCCCCCCAATCCATGGTCACAATGCAAGTATCTAATGAAGTGAGAAATAACCCTCTTGTCTAGATAACCTGGTATAAATGACAAAGGATATTCACATAGATTACACCGCAGAACTTCACTAGGACATGTCTCACTATGAACGATCTTGACAAGGACTACAGACTTTCCCATAGGAGCTGGGAGACAAAGGGTGTGCACTTGGTCTCCCTTGCAGCTCAAGCAAAGGCATGAGACTCCAGCTGCAAGGGACTGAGGGGCATCTCATGGCAGCAGCAATTTCCACACCACGACTGGCCTGCTGAGAGGCAGCCTTTGAACTTGCGCTTGGTTCTCCAACTCTCCCAGGAAGTCTGAGTATGCATTATCCTTTTAATAAACCCCTTTTCTGTGCATCTGCCTCTGTTGCATACATCTAAGAAACTAATGATCTCATTATTAGACAGTTCCTATTTAAATAAGGGATGTTTTTCTTTAGTAATCAGTTGTAGAATGAGAATGGTACATTCAGAAAATTTGGTTTCTTATATTTGCATTTCTTAATTGTGATTTAAATAAATAGCCAGGAAGATCTGAAATTCTGCAGTACTGAATAACAAGCCTGTTTGGGCAGAATGCCCCAGAAGTTTCCTGTCTAGCACAATACCTAGGCTGTTTGACACTTATCTCCACTTTAGTGATTCCTAAATGGATTAGTGAAAAACTAGAGTTCTCATGGGATTTCAAGTAGAAGATGTGTTCTAACTTGTGGAAAGGGTTTGTTTTGTGAAAGAATTTTATAAGAACAGCCCAAAAGAAATGCTGAGAAAATGCCATGCAGCTCTGTGACATCAGTCACAGAATAAGTAACATCCATTTGAATACTGAAGCCAAACAAAAACCCAAAAGGTCAAGAATGCAATAGCAAATGAAATGTAATCAAAGCATTTTCAAACAGCCATCTAAAATTATTTTAGTTGAAGGAAAAAAATAGGATTCACTTTTTGTTTTTTTGAGATGGGATCTCAGTGAGTTGCTGAAGCTGTCTCTTCAGTCTCAAGGCTGAGTGGCTGGGATTACAAGTGCACCAACGTGCCCAGCTCCACGTGCTTTTTTTTTTTTTTTTTTTTTTTTGTGGGGGTAACCAGGAATTGAACTCAGGGACTCACTGAGTTGCTTAGCACCTTGCTTTTGCTGAGGCTGGCTTTCAGCTTGCTATCCTCCTGCCTGGACTTCCCAAGCCCAAGTGCCTTTTAAAAGATATTTTATACGGCATGTATAAACCAGAAACTTTAAAAACATCTTTTCATATGTACTGTAAATATTAGGAGGAACCTTACAGAAAAGCCATAATCTCTGGTGTGAAAAGCTCTTACAATAGGAACTTTTACTAATAAGATCATTTTATTAAAACCAGAGATTCATCTAGTTGAACATATTTTTTTTTCAGAATTGCAAATGATTTCTTAATGTGATGGAAATATAGTTACTTGAAAAGACTAACAGGTTTATTTATCCCATTTTTAGAGGAAGATTTGGCCCAAGTAATCAAAACAGTAGCAGAGTTTCCATGGTCCAAGTTCACAAGGCCCAAGCTCCTGTTCAGTCCCCTTTATGTGTTGAATCCCAGGTAGAAAAAAGAGAAGGACACTGGCTCTACCTGCAGTGCACCAACACAGGGCCCATGTCTGGCATCCGAGCTGCTGAGGATCTCCTCACGAAGGTCAGGACCGGGAGGGCATACTCAGGAACTCCCATGTCAGGCCACTGTGTATAGTGATACTGGATCACTGCCCTCTCGTTCTGACGACCCTTGGTATTTCCTTTCTGGCCCTGTGAATGGTGTAAGAAGACCTCTTTAATCTGCATATGAGCATTCTGGAAACAAATAAGGTAAGGGTGTTAGGACCCATGCCCTCTGTTTTCATTCCCCCATGTGCTGAGCCAGGTTATTTCATCTTTGTGCCCAATGTTTTTCATGAAATGGAGTCATACTCTAGCATAACTCTAGGTTGTAAAAAGTCCCCCTGAGATTGTCTCAATAATGGGGTTGTAGCTCAGTTGTAGAGCACTTGCCAAGCACATGTGATACACTGGGTTTACTCCTCAGCACCATAGATAAATAAAGATATTGTGTTCATCTACAACTAAAAAAAAAAAATCCCAAGAATGAACATTTAATTCTGGTCTTCTGGACTCTCCATAGTCTTAGAACTATCCAGAGTGCTGGTCAACTTCCTGCAAGGCCTCCATTTTCTAAATGCTGCCTCACTTAGCTTTTATCTGCCCAACTAGATCATGGGCCACGATTCTCACTCTTTGCCCACTGTCTCCAGAAGGGGAGACCTTCTGGAGCTGGAGGACAGGTTGTGCTGTGCATTCTCCAGGAAGTGAAGGGAAAATATTAAGCGTCAGATGATTCTCCATCTCTAGAATCAGAGGCAAGGTCTCATGCATCTGCCACTTTCTCAGAGTACTTTTCCTTTAAGGAACAAACCCTTTTGAATGAAAAGTCTCCTCTGATAAGTTTACACACAATGACCTTCATTTTTCTGCTTTTTCTTATCAGGATACAGAATACCTGAATTTCCTACTGATATCTCTGACTTAAGCTGTTTCTAGAAGAAGGTACAGTGGGCCTGTTTAAACACCTGAAGGGTTCCCATGCGTAATATGCTTTGTCTATTGGCTCTGGCTCACTTGGACCAACAGCTATATGATAGAGAACTCAGATACAGAGCTGTCGATTTTCGTGTATTTCTGCCATTTTTGGAAATAACTAGACATAGAAAGGACTGTTAATCTTGGATCACAGATGGGCTTCAGAGCCACCCAAAAATGTATATAAAGTCTGAGTAAATGTATATTCTTCTGGGACAAGGAGGCTACTATTTTATAACATTCTAAACATGTCCAAGATGCCAAAAAAGGTCCCACTGCTACAAACGATTGCCATATTACTGAGCTATCTATCTGAAGAACCAAATATTGCTGTGACAGTGGAGTTAACTGAAACAGCTCAAAAGCAGCATTTCCATGCAGTGTGACTTTTCAGGCTATTAGTAGTTCTATAGAAGGGAGTTTATGGGTAAGTCACTCCAGAAATCGGTTCTACAGGTTTCTTAATTCCATCATTCCAGTAATTTCTGTAAATTTCTAAAATGGGATACATGTGAGTTAGCATTCATCTCCCATTCTCACTGAATAGCAGAACTTGGTTTTTCACAAGCATCCATGGGACTACAAATCGAACACTCTTTGGGAAACAATGCTCTGAAGCTGTGAGGAAATTGGAATTAAAAAGTGACATCAACAAACGGATGTTACTGTATTTGCTGAGTGTTACCAAAACTTGAGAGAATGACTTCCTGGAAGAAGAGATCAACAAACCGGCTGTGCCAGTTACATTCTATTAAGTGCTCTGCCAGTACCTCTCCCACCATACAATGGTATATCCAGAGACTTGTGAAAAAATGTCTCAAAAATACTTTTTTTATACTTGTATGAAAACCAACTTGGTTTTTAAAAAGAGACATCCTGCCAGCCCACCCAGTTCCCTCGATACCTTTTTCACTTTTGTATTTCTGACTGAAAAACGACGAACAGTATAGCAGGCATGTACTTTTGTGCTCTTCAATGTGACAATTATGTTCCCATACTCCTCACTATTCTCTGTTGGCCAATATTGATCACATTTCCTCTGTAAGAAGAAAAAAGTTGTAAATTTCAAACAACAACCTTAAAACATTCATTTATTCGACTGAAAAAGAAATGCATGGGCTGAATGCGTCAAGGCAGAGGAGATCTCTGAAGAAGCTAATGAATTGTTACTTAAGTGTGGCCAAGATCATCTGAGAAATGGGCCTAGTATTTATGATCATCTCTCCATACATGAAGAACTTTAAAGAGGGCCTCAGAAAGAAACCTATTCATTGAACCTATGAGACATGTGGGTAGGATGTATTATAAAGGGGATTTAAATGTCATTTGGAAGGCTGTGCTGGATTTATGGGAGGTCTTTCTGTTACAACTCGAGACCATCAAAGATAAAATTAGGGATCCCATAATCAAAGTGAAGCACTAGTAGATTTTTAAGCAATGAACTGGAGGCTTAGCTTTTAATTCTAGCCTACCTTATTATTGGTCCAAGGTTGTAATCCAGTACACTCTTGCTTTACATTAAAAAAAAAAAATTGCTAAAGTCTTAATGATGGCCAGGTGTTTAAGCATTCATTGCTTCTCACTCCTCTACAATCCTGTCTTATTAGTACTTTCTTTGCTACCATATGCATCTTCCAACTTTCCTGCTTTTTGCTCTTCTGTTGAATGTCCTTTCACCTCAAACATTAACTCCTTTGAAAGCCTCTGCACCAGAGAACGCATTCCTTCATGTTACAGCAATCTCCTAACACACCTCTATCAGCACATTTAATCCATACTTTGAATGCCCACAGGCATGATAAGAGCAAAGCAAACACATATCTCTTCTATAACTCTTTATACCTGGGCAAGTTCCTACAGTACAGCAAGAACTCTTAAAATATTTTGATGGTGCATTATTAAGATAATAAGCCAAGATGCTCTTACTCTTCCTTTCTCCACAAGGTTTGTAATCATGATGATGATTCCAGTATTTTGTTCCCAAATCATCCTCCAGAAATCTTCAAATGTAGACTTTAAAGGTCCCTGGGTGGCGATGTAGGCTTTTGCTTTGTTGTAACCCTTCAAAGATGACAGTACAAAGTGAGATGAAGTGTCACGGAAGACCGGTTAATAATTCAAGTCCCTTCCACAGTGTGCAGGCTGCATTCTTAGTGAAAGCTCTGTGTGGTACTCAAATACATGCAACAGTCTGCAGCTTTCACTGTTCAGAAATGAGTTTATAAGAATCTTTCTGACTTACATCAACATAGTTTGCATTAATGTAGTCACTGTGCTTAGAATCTTTTCCTGGTAAAGGTCTTAACTTCACCCTACTGTGATCATCTGTGGAGGAGAGAAGGCAAAAACAGCGTTATAATTAAACCCAGAAGCATTCTAAATAAAAGACAAGGCAATCGGGTGAGGTGGCATCTATCAGAATGTCCTGAGAAAACTGTGGCAGAATAACTATTAAACAGAAATAAACATAGGGCTACTTCTTCCTCATGCTGTCACCTGTAGCACGTTCCAAGGCCTTTGAGGAACTAAGCACCTATCTCTTTCCCATTAACAGAAAAAAGTGACTGTTACGGAACAACTGTATTCAGTTGATACCATTCCCTGTCATCTCCACAGAACTTAAGCAACTAAAGAAACCAGTTATTTTAAGAAGAATCTGAGGTCAGATCTTAAGATCCACTATTTTTAGTTTAGGAACAAAACGGTTTGGAGTGGGGAAGACCATCATGTGTCTAGTTGCCCAAAACAGCGAGCTTAAGTGTTTCAAGAGAACAGAAGTAGTGAAGGGAAGCTGAAGTTTAAATTTTCTCTAGTAAGGAACAGAAAGGGCAAAGGTTGATGTTTTTTCTTTTTTCTTTCTTTCTTTTTTTTTTTTTGATAATGACTAGAAAAAAAAAAAAAAAAGGCTAGCTCAAAATGAAGTCAACTCAGGGATTAGCCTAGGGATAAATGACCTCAGATTCTATACTAAGCACTTTTTGGAAAGCTCTCTATATTCTTGGAGCTTTGAATTTTTCTACTGTCTTTGTTATTCTAAGAAACTGTACAGTTGACATAAAATGCAAATGAAAATTTTGTTCTACAGCACCTGGATAACAGCAGTTTATGGCTCACTAGCCATTGTATTGTTATTTCTTAGACTGACAAACAGAGGTGGCTTGATGACATCCACATGTACCCTGAAAATTATAATAGCTCTGAGGGAGAAGGCTTTTCTGATGTCGTGTTTCTACAACATTGCTATATAAAGGCATTCATATTAAGGGTAGACAAAAGTGACAGGTGATGTGCCCAAGAAAACAACAAAATCCAGCTGTCTGGACTTGTAAAAATAAAAGATTCTAATTTGAATTTTTGAAAGTAAAGTAGTTCTTTTAAAACTTGGGCTGGGGTTGTGGCTCTGTGGTAGAGCACTCACCTGGCACGTATGAGGCACTGGGTTCGATCCCCCAGCACATGTAAATAAATAAATAAAATAAAGGTATTGTGTCCATCTACCAAAACAAAAACTTGAGGTAGTAAAAGTATCTATAGAAATGCACAAAATTGGCTATTAGAATAAATAGGTTCAGCAAGGATATAGTATACATGATCAATATACAAAAATCAACCATTTTTATAAATTATCAGTAGACAACAACCTGAAACTACCATAAAGTGAACAATTAGAATATATTTGACAAAAGAAATACACAGCCAACTACAATTGATGAAAAATAAAAGACCTAAATAAGTGGAAAGACCACCATGTTCATGGATTGGAGGACAATATTGTTAAGATGGCAGGGATACCCAAATTAATCTGCACATTCAGTGCAATCAATCCCCATCAAAATAAACCCTAGCTCTTTCTATAGTGATAGACAAGTTGATCATAAAAATCCATATGGAAACACAACAGACCCAGAAAAACGAAAAGAATCTTGAAAAAGAGGACTCAT
Source organism: Callospermophilus lateralis (assembly GCF_048772815.1). NCBI lineage: Eukaryota > Metazoa > Chordata > Mammalia > Rodentia > Sciuridae > Callospermophilus > Callospermophilus lateralis. The sequence goes on from NC_135305.1 coordinate 171,917,159, forward strand.
AAGTCGTCTTTCAGGGCTCACAGTTTCCAGTTTCAAAACTTGTCACAAAGCTGTCAGTAATGAAGACAGTACAGTATTGGCAAAAGGATAGACATAAGATTGACAGAGTATGATTGTGAGTCCTGAAATAACCCATTCCTTCATGGCCAGCTGATTTTCAATAAAAGTACTAGGACAATTCAATGGGGAAAGGAAAGTCTTCTCAAATGGTTCTGGGACATGAAAAGAATGAAGGTGGAATGTCACCATGTTACTTAGCAACTCTATTCCTATGTATTCACTGAAAAGAACCTCGGACCACACATAAAAATTAACTCACAGTGGATCAAAGACCTAAATATAAAAACCGAAACCATAAAATTCATGTCAGTGCTCAAATGGAATAAAATGGGATACCACTTCACACCCAAAGACTGTTATGTAAAAAATAAAAACCTTGATGTTATATTGGAATAGGCAATTCTTTCTTAGATATGACACCAAAACCCCTGGCCACTAAAAAAATAAAGTAAGCCGAGTTTCACCAAAATGTAAAAATGTGTGCTTCAGAAGACACCGTTAAACTGAAAAGACAATGGTGAAAAACTTTGCAGTCTTTATACTGGACAGTGGACCTGTATCTAGGATATTTGTAAAGAAACCTTGCAACTGAACAGTAAAAGGACAAATAATCCATTTTTTCCCCCAAAAAGCAGGGTAAAGGGTCAAAAACAGACATTTCTCCAAGGAAGATATACAAGTAGCCAATAAACACACGCAAAGACATTCAACATCTCTAAGTGTAAGGAAAATGCAAATCAAAACTATAATGGGGTCAGGTGCAATGGGCACACCTGTAATCCCAGTGGCTCCAGAGGCTGAGGGAGGAGGATTATGAATTCCAAGCCAGACTCAGCAACTTAGCCAGACCCTGTCTCTAAATAAAATGTAAAAAAAGGCAAGGATATGGCTGCGTGGCTAAGCGCCCCTGGATTCAATCCCCGATACCCACAAACAAAACTCTCCCAAAAGTAAAATGGGATACACTTCACGCCCAGAGGCTGTTATGTAATAAATAAAAACCCATGTTGGTAAGGATGTAGAGACACCGGCCACTTTGTTTTTGTTTGTTTTGAGAGAGACAGTATTTTAATATTTATTTTTTAGTTATTGACGGACACAACATCTTTGTTTGTATGTGGTGCTGAGGATCGAACCCGGGCCGGCCGCACGCACGCATGCCAGGCGAGCCCGCTACCGCTTGAGCCACATCCCCAGCTCCAACACACAGGCCACTTTGGCTAACAATTTGATAGTTCCTCACCATGTCAAACTTGGAGTTGCCAGAGAACCCAGCAATTCTTCTCTTATGTATACCCAAGAGAACTGAAAATACATGTCCACATAAAGCCTTGTGTGTGGATGTTCACAGCAGCATTATTATAGCCAAAAAGTGGGGAAAATGAATGAATAACCAATATTTATATATCCATAAAATGCAGTATTTTTTAGCTATAAAAAAGCAGTGGATGAATATATGTATATGGGTACAACCTGGATGAATATTGATGAAATGGCCAGAATATGTAAGTTCCCAAAGAAAGTAGACAAGAGATTGCTAGGGTATGGGAGTATCAGCTAACAGATATTGGGTTTCTTTTTTGGGGTAATAAAAATACCCTAAAATTGCATTGTGGTGACTGTACAACTCTTGGAATATACCAGAACCCACTGAATTGTAAACTTAAATGGGTAAAATTTATACATACAGTATGTGAATTATATCTCCCAAAAGCTTTAACAGTTGTGTTCAAATATTAAGTTTTGCGATGCAAACTCTATTATATAAAATTCTATATAACGTGGTCCTTATTGTATGTTAGAGTATCCTTATCTGAAATGTTTGGGACCAGATGTGTTCAAGATCTCCCCCGCCCCTCATTCTGTAATAGTTTGCATAGACTGTATGGCTGAGCATCCCTGTCTGAAACTTTTTGTCATGTCAGTGCTCAAGGAGTTCCAGATTTTCATATTACCAACAATCTGTCTTCTTCCAATGACCAAAGTCCTACGTGTCCATGAAAAGTGGCCTTGCACAGAAGTAGCCTAAAGTCTGAGAGTATTCTTTGAGGTTCTATATAAAAAATGCCTATTTGTTTGAATCCCTAATCTCCAGCATGCCCTTGGCCCTGAAGATAGGCCTAAATGCATGGGCCAAAAGGACTGGAGGCTCATCCTTTAAGGAAAGGCCAATTAGGAAGTATTATAGAGACTGCCTGGAAATTCACTTAATTCCACCAATTTTTATTTGTATTATAAAAATTTGGGGGGCTGGGGTTGTGGCTCAGTAGTAGAGTACTTGCCTAGCATGCATGAGGTACTAGGTTCAATCCTCAGCACACAAAAATAAAATAAAGGTAACATGTTCACCTACAACTAAAAAATATTTTTAAAAAAAAGTTGGTTAAGGGCTGCGGTTAGCTCAGTGGTAGAGCATTTGCCTAGCATGTGAGAGGCACTGGGTTTGATCCCCAGCACCACATTAAAATAAAGGTATAAAAAGAATACAGAAGAGTAGGTTAAAATCAAGGTCAAGACAGCCAAGTGACATCCAAGCTTTGATTCCCAACATCTGCTGTGCTATCACTTCACATGAAAATAGTCTTGGAACATTTCACATGGTGACAGCCTAACAAGAGGCTAAGGGGGCCGAACATGTCCCCACCCTACTGAAGATGGTCTAAGGAGAGGTTAGCTCACAAATATCATTCTTTCTTGGCACCCCGTTTCTGATTGCTTGCCTGTCAGCTTAAACCCAGCATGAAAATGTAATCTCCTCAGAGTCAAAGATGGTTTAAAGTCTGTTACTCACATGCTAAAATGTTGATGTATCTGTTTTTGTGCTTGTTATCTGGATGATTGGAATGTTCTGCAGTAATGTTCATATCAGCTGTACAGCGCTGGACTTCCTAGTGAAGAGAATGAACAGCAAGGTTTTAAACAGCCTTTAAAAAACAAAGGAGTTATAGTTATGCTCTGCAAAGCATGCACAGTGATCCGTACTGCAGCTGAAAAATTCCCATCACCTGGAAAAGTTGAAACCGTGGTAATACCAGAGCAGGACATGGCTCATGTGCTTGTGGCGATGCTGATACAAACCTTGTGCCATACCAGTCACACAAAGGACAGCATATATACCTAAGCACATGAGATGATAATTAACTGTGCACTATATTTTAATCATTATTTTACAACATACACCTAAGACAAGTTTAGTGTAAAACACTGTCATTTTAATAACTGCAATAGTGCCACGTGTGCCTGGTTTGCATCAAGAGGCGATGCTAGGTGACCAAGATCATCAGGTCTATGTTGTTCATACAAGGATGAAACTGCTGAATGAGTTCTCAGAACTTGTCCTTATTTTTAAGCAATGACCACACACACACTGATAGACATATTTTATTGCCTAGTACTGACAGTCACCAGGACCTCCCCAATCCTAATTTCTGATATATTATAGCCATGATTTTAAGCATATGTAGAATATTAAGGTATAATGATTTCATTTATGAATTCATCCATCTCCTTATTCCAGCTTTTGACCTATGCATTGGGATTAAAAAAATAATAATCTCTCTGGCTATGGTAGTAGTCTACAAGAAAAACATTCTGTAGCTACCAAATGTGAACCACAGAAAAGAGGCCTGAAAAAAAGGATGATGGAAGCAAAGACAGAGGAACAGGGGAAAGCTTAAACCAGGAGCCGACAACAATTTACTCGTGTCTTAGAAGATAATGGGTATTCCCAAGAAGCACAGTTTCTACCATGATTTGAAATATATTCATAGGCCTCATGGTCTCATTTTATGAGACTGCAAATTGACTATGAAGACTCAGTCCTGAAATGACACTAATCTGTAGTCTAATTGTCACGTCTGGCTTGGATATGTGTGGCCCTGACAAATTATTTGTGAACACTTCATTTCATCTAAGTGAACTTTCTTTAGAAAAACAGCAGTGGCAAAACAATTCTACCACCGTCTTGGCCCTGGATATAAACATTATCCATTAGCCAAATACAAGGTTGCCGAAAAGCCAAGTTTTTCCACACTGTATGCTTCAAACCCAGGAAAGGACTGGAGTTAACTAATAAGGGAAGTCATTAGCACTGCACAGCTGCTCCAAAGAGCAGGAGCAAAATAACACAAAATTATCAGGAGAAATGTTTTACACGTAGCAGATGTAACAGAGTTTAGGAGTGTGCCGACTTTTTTTCACAAAGGAGTTGCATAGCAATTACGGATGTTTTCCACAGCATTTACATTAAGCATAATGAAAACAAGGAACTGGTTGTCTTTTATATTCACAAAGTACTTCCCAGAAAGGAGTCCCCCTTCTCCCTTAAGGAGGGGCTCACTATAGTCAAAGAATGTCAAGTATAATAACAAAGGGTTACTATCTCTTCAAAGAGACTATATTTATGGACTCGATGATTCTTGGAAATTATACACTAAATTTTTAATATTTGTGGAATTTCCCAGCTGCCCATTAAAAAAAAAAAAAAAAAGACCCACAAGCATAATTCAACCCGCCTCTTTGGGGAGTGTTTTTGACGTGTTTACTGTTTCTTATCCTTACTAAATGTGATAAGCTCTGCTGCTTTCTATTCTACAATAGTTCATAACTAATGGTTTTGCGAACACTAGTTTAAAGGGCCTGAAGACTGCCTTTGACTCATTTCTTTTCAAAGCACGGGCAAAAAGTCATGAGTCTGGATTGGTTAACATCTATAAGAACATAAGCAATGTTAACTGTACTTGAAATAGTGGGACCTCCCTTTTAGAACTACTGTAAACATCCTTTAGAATTGTCTCAAAGGAAGGAAGCTTTTGCACGTGGATTTGTATTCTGGATGGTATTAATTCCACTACCTAAAAATCCCAGAAACAAACTGATATCTTTGGGTTTGGAAAGTCATACCTCTGGCTTGAACCTCTACAGGTTGAGCTGTTTAGAGATTTTGTTCTGAGAGATTTTTGCTTTTAGTCCTTTAATCTCATTCTTTTTGTTATTGATTTTTCTTCCCCTGTTGTGTGGATCTGATAGCCCGAACTACACACTGAGGTTGGGCCTCTATTACAATGGTACTGCAATTGACCAGGACAGCCTGGGAGCAGCTGTCTGCACGGTTTAAAACAGTCATTCAATATGGCCAAACTCTTTTGTTATCCAAAACCCTCGGTCTAATCTGTTGCCTGTTTCACTTTTCCAGTTATGTGAATGACAGAAAAAAAGCATAGTCATAAATAATGTTAAATCTGATTTTATTAGAATTCATGGGATTTGCCGAAGGCCTTCTGATTTTTTCTTGTGGGTAATAATGTCATTTGTAATTCCTCGAAGGACTGTGTGGCTCATTTAGATGCAGATAATATCATCTGATCCTGGAGTGGCTTTTCTCCATCAAAACTGGCATTTCAGAGTTAATTTGATTATAATAGGTATTAAAACCATTAAAAATGACACTGGCCAATGGAGTGTATATAGTAAAGTAACCTATTTATTAGCACTGATATTTTAAACTTGTTTGCATTTTCTCTATGTAAGAATCAAGTCTTAATATTAACAGTCGTACCAGTGGGGAAAAAAGGAGGTCTAACACAACAAAAATAGTTCATTTGCAAGACTACGAATTGAGAAGCTAGATTACTTTTTGCCTGGAGTTGTCAATGGGAGACGCTGGCTAGAGAATACTTCAAGACCTGCTGTTTTGCCTTCTGTGCTTCCATTAAAAAATAATAATAATAATAATAATAAAGCTGAACAAAAACACATCTGAAATCTTTCACCAAGACTGGAAGAAAATACGTGGACCTGATGACCCCGTATTGGACCGAGCATATGACCATTGAGGCCCACGGCCGTGGGACAGGACCTGATCTACAGAGGACTGCTTGTCTCAGGTCATGATTGTGGCTCAGTGCTTGACAGGTCCACATACTCCACGTCTTCCCACCTTTGCCCTCTTCCACTCATGTCACGAAGTGCTGCCAGCCTGGCCACCTTCCATTGTGTTGACTTGCTCAGAAACCTCCAATTTCTTCACCAGCCTTTTGAGGTTCCAGCCATCTTCCACAAACTGCCTTCCCATGCCCTCTGGAAGATGATGGTTCCCTGCTCTTGGCTTCCCTGCCATTTACCTTGCTAAGAATGCCTCTTCTCTTCCCCTATCCAAATCTGTGCACCTTTATCTAAAATGACTGCCTTTCCCCTCCGTCTCCATAGAGCACAATGTAGCTGGCCTAGGACATAGAATAATTTTTTTTCCATGTGCAATTTTTGAAATTTAGCTAGCTCACTTTCTTCGCAGAGTGCCTCCTCTTAAACAGTTGTGTTTTTTTCTTCATTAAAAGGGTCTAAAATGTTTTTGATATCCAAGTCTAAACTGGCATTCTGACACAAAAGCATCACAGAGTCAATTTCTGCCCTCTTGCAGGCAGCAGTCTTTAGGCAGCATTACACCTCTGTCATTTGTCAGGATATACCCTGGAAGTATCCTTTCGTGACACAAAGTAACTGTGGCCACTACTCCCTCAGAGCATGGGCTCAGGTGGACACAGCTTTGTTCTCTTGATTTAAGAAGATCAGCCAGCCCAGATTTAGCTCAGCTGGTTAATGTAACAGGGGCCATCCCCCAGAGGATCCTGTCGAGGAGCTTGGGACCTCTGGCTTCATCCCTATACCTAGTCTTTAAACTTCTGATTCTTCCAAACCTTGCCTAATAATTTTGTTGGTGCACAGAGCTTTGGAGCTCCCTCCTTCTGAAGGAGAGTGCTGCCACTGCATTTTTGGAGATGTTGTGCATTATGATGGTGGGGGCCAGGAAAGTGGCTGCTCATCCCTTAAAACCACCCTAGGAAGCCATTTCATGAAAAGGAAGTACAGTGAGGGTGAAGAGAACTCGGGCACTGGGATCATCAAATATTACCCTGAGACAAGGATTGATGTTATTGCCACTGACTGCAAAATCTTCTAGAGGTACAATGTCACCAGCATTTCACAGTGTCCAAAATTTATCTGACAAGGACAAAATGCTAGCTTTCAGCATCACCTCTAGACAAAGACTCAATATTCCCAGTGAAGTTGTTTATCTTATTCTCACCGAAGTAGCAGAGCTCTGAAAATATGACAGCTATTCACCAACATTTTTTACTTCCAAGATTTTTAAACCACATGGGGCAGAAAGAATGTTCATTGAAATAACTAATCAGATTTCCTAGGTGCCTTTCTCCTCTCAGTCCCTCAGAACTCCATACCTGCATTTTAGCACTGAGTTTTGCTTTGTCCTGTTTTACTATAGTTGTGTAAACACTCTGGTCTCCCCATCAGACCAAACTATTTAGGGCAAGGACTCTACATTTTTTTCTTCTTCTCCTTTTCTGCCTTTTTTTATATAGCCTATTATTAACTGTTAAAAAAACAAAACAAAACAAAAAAAAAAAAACAACTAAGGCTGTTTCTTAATGTAGCTCATTACCAAAAAGGTCCTCATGCTCTCTTGATTTAAGATCAGCCAGTCCAGATTTACCTCAGCTGGTTGATGTAACAGGGGCCATCCCCCAGAGGATCCTGTCAAGGAGCTTGGGACCTCTGGCTTCATCTCTATACCCAGTCTTCAAACTTCTGATTCTTCCAAACCCTGCCTAATAATTCTGTTAGTGCACAGAGCTTTGCCATAGAGCTACAACCTTGGCCACTATGGTGAAGACTCAATCCACCATTGTACCTTATGTCCAGAGAGTGGTCTCTGGCGAGTCCTTAGTAACTACTAGATGAGTTGTTTTGTTGACTAAGTGGTATTCTCTTTTACTCTTTGACTGGAATGATGACTAATTCTAGGCCTCTATTCAGATGTCGGATGAGAGTTTTGTTAATAACACCTGATTTTTTGTGGGACACTAGGGCTCAAACTTGCCCCAGTTTCAGGCAAGTACTCTACGATTGAGCTCCATCCTTGGCCTTTTTGGAGCCAGGGTCTTGCCAAGTTGCCCAGGCTGTCCTGGAACTTGGAATCTTCCTGCTTCAGACTCCTGAGCTGCTAGGATTACAGGTGTGTGCCACTGTTCCCGTCTTGAAAATCAAAATCTGAGCGAGCTGTACAGGCTCTAGATCACCAGGACCAAATAGTATTCTTAAGAGGGGGCTCTTTTTATTTTTTGCCAAGTCCTAGCTTCATGGCCAGTTTCAGAATGTCACTTGCCATCTTGGCTAGTTCTGCTTCTCACTTTGGCTCATTATATAATGAGTGTGACTTTAATGAGAATGTGGATGGTCTCAGAATTAACCAGGTAGTTTTGAACCAAGACAGCCTTAGTCTTAAACCCTGCTGTCGCCACTCCAAAAACAGACACCCAATGCCTTAGTTATCTCATGGGCAAAGTTTCCTCATTTGAGAGGTGAGGTCAGTAAGCTCTACCTCAGAGGGTATTTCTGAATGAGTAAAATAATGGATCCACAGTGCTAAGTGAATGCTAGCCATCAATATTCCTTATATGGATCTAGAAATCCAAAGGTGAGAGTACTACTATCACCAAAATAATTAAAAATAAACCCTTTACTTTTCAATCACTACAATCTTTTTTCTGCTTTTCTTTATATAGCCTATTATTAACTGTTTATGAAACAATCTTAGGTGATTTTTTTTAAAATGTAGCTCATTACCAAAAAGGAATAAATGCTTTTAAAATCTTTCAAATTTTGCTAAATTAGAAGGCAAGATTTTGTACTTACTCTGCCCTTTACATTCCCCCTTACTGTTCTCTTTAGAAAAGAGAATATTCTTCCTAATCTGAAGAGCTTCAATTTTCAATCTTTGAAGCCAGGAAAGATTGTGAGGTGACAACAGTAGAAAGATATGTCCTTCCTGCCTGCATTCCCTGTTCTACTCCTATAAATATCAGCAAACAATATTTAAACTATAAAGTTCAGGGGAGGGGGCTAAATTTCTCAGTCACTGTATTTATTTATTTATTTATTTTTAAGGGCACAGATGCCCAGAATTTGTTAACCGTCATGATTTGGATGCAGCAAAGCCTATTTTAAGTCAGACTAAGTACACAGAGGTGTAGCTGATTATTTTGAATTAAATGGTGTCAAAACCAGCTGTGATGAATAGCACTGGGGTCTCAAATCATAAATAATTGAGAAACCAGAGTTGCATTTGATCATCCTGATCAAGTTCTCCTCTCTAGAGGATAAATGTTTGTCCTGAATACCATCAACATTGTTAAATGCCTCAATATTCTTGCTCAGTCATCCAGCCAACAGTCAATTGAACTAAATCACTTTAACACCACACACATTTGCTGTCCTCATGAATACAAAATGTTTGACTTAAACCATGTTCACTGTAGTTGAATAGGCACCTTTTTGGGTCGACATCTAATAGGAGCATTAAGTACCTGACATGCTTTTGTTTGTTCCAGGAAACATACGACTTTACAGAATAAATCACAAGAGTCCTTTCTACCACCTTTGCCCCTGTTCTGCTCAAAGAGATGACACAAAAACTAAGAGAAAGACTTAATTTAAAATGAGTTGTCAATATAATTGCCTTTCTGATAGCCTTTGGGGATTCCACATTTGCATAGAGACGGGATTTTTGTCCTATTTCTCATTGTTCCTGTAGGATGATTACTCCTCCCAGCTGTGTGGCTCCCGGATGATTCCCCAAGCACTTACCTCCCATCCCCTCACTTGAGCCCCAGAACCAATTGTGCAGAAAAAGAGGTGGGCAGGTTAGCGTCATCACCGTCATTTCCATTTTAAAGTAGAAATGAGAACGAGAAAGGAACCGACTTACCCACAAAGCTAGAAGACAGCTGAGCTGCCATGAAAACTTGGCCTCCTCGGCACAACTCTTGCTGCCAGAGATGTGCCTTAGTTAAGCGCCTCAGTGAAGAAAAGGGCAGTCTGTTTAATAGCTCCTCATTGACACCCTGTCACTGCTGAACTGGCACAGAACCCAGAGTTGGCAGGATAGCGCGTGCCACGCTCTACCTTGTTTCCTATACACCAGTTCTTAAAATCAGAAGGCTGTGTTAACCACGTCTTGTCTCCAAGGATTAATAATCATGCAAACAACCACCATCAATGATTTGCTTGCTTCTTAATAATTAACCCAGCACTTTCAAAGATGCTTATCGTGTATGTTTCGTAACAACTTTAGGATGTGGGCGACATTAGCAGCATTTTTTTTTTCTTTTCAATGAGGAAACTAGGGATCAGAGATGAAGTGATTGGCCCACAGGCTGTGAAGCTCACTACTGGTGCAGCCAGCACCCAGTTCCTCACGCCAACCTGCTGTCTCCACTACACCACGTGCAGCACAGACACGACAGGGAATTGGGGTGCTTAACTATGACTTCCCCACTAGAAGGAAGGTGAAGAAAGAACCCCCAAAATCAACCCCCACTATCTGCCTCTTTTCAACCACTAAGTCTGTTCTTTCACGAAAGCACATGTTCAGGACCAGTGCAACCAATTCCCTTTCACATGATTTTTCTGGGAAGAGAATGGCTGTAAAAATCACATTTGAAAAAAATAATCTCCAATTGTCAGTTGTTTTGTTATGCCGAAAATAAACTCAGGTTGACAATAATCTCTGAAGTAAGAGTTAATTTTCTAGAAATTTCCAGTTTTGAAACATACCTCAAAATCCTCAGAGAACCCGTGCTGGTTATTAGAATAGAGCTCCCCGATGTGTTTGACAAACTGTTTGACAGGAATGGCTTCCATATCATCTGGGGGAAGACAGTGAAATTCAGGGTCACACAGAATACTTCCATGGAGCAAACCATACTCATTTAAGACAAATACTCGACTTTTGCAAAGAGTGATAACTGCATTATCTGAAATATTTCCCATTAGGACCTTGAGTACCAATAAACTAGGTAAATAGGAGTTTTTTAAAAAGTAGATAATTCCCTTTACTTTTTATATTAAAGGCAATTTACAAAGTTACATGACATCATACTCTTAACTGAATCTTAATTTACCAATGGTACCTGTTTGCCAAGAAATTTTACCACAAGAATTTTTTTTTTTTTAATTGTTCATTGGGGTTTCTAGCTTAAATTTGGAGCAATTAACTTCTATTTCCAATCTTTGACGTTTACGTGAGCCTTTGTACACAGATCCCCTTGTACTGGCTGGCTCTGGGTACAATGCCATCTCCACGTGTTCAGGATTTTAGTTCAAGACAGCTGTGTCTCCATGATGCCAAATAGTCAGTTTGACTAAATTAACTGGATTTGGGGGGTGTTGACAGACTAGGTATAGATTCAGGAAGACTCCACATTCCAACTTGCTGTAGTATTGTCACTTCAAAAGGACATTTTTAGTTCAGGAGCCCCTAGTATGTCTTAGGCTTATTTCCTGAGACCCCCTATGGTCCTCCTAAACAACAGCCCCACCTACCTCGTTGGAGCTCCCGCCTCCGCCTCCCTTCTCCCTCGACCCTCCCCCGCAAATATTTCCTTTTAAAAATACTCCGCTGAATTTGAGATAAACAACAGACATGACATTTACTTTATTCAGAGTGAAAGATCTTTGGCAAACGCACAAACATCTAAACTGCCACAGATGCTTTTCTTAGCAAAGGGTATGAAGATCTGTATGTGTAAATGAAGTCCTACTTTGGCAAGAATTTTATAGATCCAGGCCTGACAATCTGATTTCTCTTCATCTGGTGACAGTTAACATTGACTATGTCATTCCTTCTTTACTTTCTTTTGAGAGAGCAAAGCTCTAGGGTGGCTTTTTGCATCTATTGACATTTTCAAACTTGAATCATCCTTAGGCAGAAAATAGCATCTCTTATACTTTGTTTAAGAAAGGTGATTTATATGTCCATAGTCCAAGTTGCTTAGCCTAGAAATACGTTACTTATCAAAGAGGCATTCCTTTGTAAGCACAACTTCTTTCTGGGTGAACAATTAAAGTCCTGATCATTTTAATACGCAACCTTATGAAAAAAAATTGCCAAGTTATTTACAAATATTTCAGGATTGAAGATGTTCATGAATATGCAATCATTTTGTATGCCCAAGAAATCTATAGCTCCCATGATGTAACCAGCATTAACAGAATAAGCACAGCCAAAATGTTTCCCCAGAATATTTAGCAGATCGCACAGTTCAAGAAAAAAAAAATTTCCAAATTTATCTGATCACTTCACTTAGAGATGTTTAGAAGTAAGCGGATTCCACAGTAATGATCAAGTTGAGGAAAGGGTTAATATGCTTAGAGTTAGGGAGTCTCTCAGGGATTTGCATTAGGACTAATTCATCTTTGGACAGGAGGCAAAATGGCTGAAGACATAGCCCAATCCCCAAAACACCCAAGTTTATAAACCATATCAGTTCTCTCCCTATCTATTTAGAAATGAGATACAATGGGTATAGTTAATAGTGCAACATAGAGAGGGCAATATTTATTCCATAACGTTACTTTGGAATTTTTGATTCCCAATAAAGCTGTAAGCCATGATTAAGGACGTGAGCTATAGTCTAAAACAGGAAAATGTCCATTTTTCCCCATAAAAGATTTTAAATATTACAGGATTCTAGGGTAAAATCAATGGCAATGAAAAGTCACAGCCCACTTCAAATCTTTGACAGACAGTCTTTCTGGTTAACCTTTTTTTTTTTTTTTTGCCCCTGCAAAGTAAATGCTCAACAGTAACATCCAAGCTTATGTTACACATGCCCAGAAATGAATCTGCCTGCTACTCCCCATAGCTAGAAGCAGTAAAATCCAGCAGAGCTCACTATGGTAATTGTGGAACTATGACTATTTTTTCCAATTTGTGTCTTTATCCAAGGAAGTCTAGCCACACCCCTGGGGTTTCTAGGCACTGCCAATAACGTCATATAACTACTAGACAGACAGATGCACATACAAATGCTTTTTGTACTGACCTCCCTCAGCCTCTCAGATATTACATCATTTTTCTCAAGTAACAGAGTTATAATTTGTTTTCTTCCATGTTATGGTGAATATAAGGCTATGACCAATTACAAGTACCAATTATTTTCCTCTCATAATTTTTCTATTAAGTTTGTGAGTCAGGAGATTATCAAGTTAATATGACTAGCAAAAGGGTCAGCAGTTTAGGGCAGCATCATAGGCCTGATCTGTGCAGTTCTTATTTGGAAAGATCCTGGATGTTATAAGAAAATGTCCATGCAGAAAGTGTTCTTTATAGACAAATGTCTGAGTTTCAAAGTTGTGGAACCAGCAGCAGTGCTAACTAGTGACCATGTACTTTGGATGCACATTATGTGTATTAATATGCAAAGAGACAGGCACAGTTTTTCAAACCCACCATGCTGTGAGAAAACAGGTCCAAAATAACTGAAGGCTGAAGTATGGAAGAAGAAAGAAGTTGCAGATCCAAAGGGAAAGAGTGCTCCAATTAAGACAGCAAATGGCTGTGGTCTGGCCACAGAGGATGGAATACAGCATTGGTGGACACAGCATTGGACACAGCATTGACTGAGCTCTCAGAACTCCACCTGATATTAGGGAGATGGTCTCTGCTCAGGGGGTTGCGTGTGTGTCGGAGCAGAGATGAACACAAGAACGTCAGGGCACGCACAGTGTGCAAAGACGTGGTGAACGCTGAGTGCTAGGAGGAAGATGGGTTTGATCACTTGGGGAAGAATAAAGGTCAGTGCTGTGGTGGTCGAAGCATATAGAAAACAGAGGCTGGACTCAAAGCAAACATGTTGTTAGTAACTCCAGCCTTGACAGGAGCTGGGTATGTATGGCATAACAAAGCCCAGGGTAAAGAAAGAGCGCTCCCACTAATTCAGCCCTTACTGGTTTCCAGAGACCGTGGAAAGGCTTTTTATACATTCAGGTGTTCAAGAACCAAGTGATGCAAACACAGGTATCCTCACAGTCAAAAGAAAACTTGAAGCAACTTGTCCCAAGTGACACATTTAGATGGCAGAGCTAGGATCTGAAGCCAAGTCTACCAAACTCAGCCTGCAGCCCTATGCACCATAACATACTGCTTGCTGATCCTTGTCTCAAAGTACCACAGTTTGGAGGAAGACCAAAACATTGAACAGGATATCTTGGTTAACATGCTCAAAATATTACTTTATAATTTTGTGCCAATGTTTTTATTTTAGTTTCAGATATCTAGGGTTAAGTTAGGCAAAAGCAGGACTACTACTTGTTACTACTAAATCACCCCATTATAAAATACTTGAAATACTCAAATGACAATTGTTATCTCAGGAGTGAGCTTACTGCTATCAAACAGAATTATTTATGCTTACTTCCAAGATTTTAGCTTTTTGTGGGTAGACTTAAGCTTGTAGGTAAATGCCTTTAATTTGAGTCAATCCACAACAAAAATTCCTGTATAAGTTTCTGATTTGGAGATACCTCTGATAGCTTTCCATCACTGTAAACAAAATATGTGTGTGTGTGTGTGTGTGTGTTTGCTCACTATTCCAGAGTTAGTACATGGGTGGCCAACTCCATTGCTCTGGGCCCATGGTGAGGCAGATCACCATGGTGGAAGGTTGTGGTAGAGGAGCACTGCTCCATTCATGGGTAGCCAGAAAGCAGAGAGAGGGAAGGAGCCAAAGATGACTCCTTCCAGGGCATGTCCCCAGCGACCAACCTCATCTAGCCATGTCCACCTGCCCATGTTTACCATACTACCTAGACCTATTAAAATACGATGGACTGATTGGATTATATAATGGGCTGATTGGATTACAGTTCTCACAGTCTGATCATTTCACCTCTGAACATTCCTGCTTCATCACAGGAGATTTGGGGGCACACTTCATATTCAAACCAGAAGAGTACTAAAAGCAAAGCATTAGAGGGTGAGCTGAAGACAGTAACTTCTTCAGAAAGGAAAGCACCAGAGATGAGACAGTGTTGACCTCACACACAACACTGCAGGTAATAAAGAACTAAGCTAACAAACAGAAGGCAAAGCTGTTTCTGTAATCTATGTGTGCCTTTCTCCTGTACTTGCATCTTCAGAATTGCAAGAGGCAGATCACCAACACTTCATGCTTCTAATGAACTCCTATGTGTTAAATTTGCTTTCTCTTCATCTTAAAGAGAAGAGGAGAAATAAAGAGAAACACTTTGTTTTATGCAATCTTTGGTTTGCTATTAGAAAGGAAAAATAGGCAGCAGAGGCTGATCCTGCATGTACACCACAGGGAGAAGCTATGCGGGCCCACCTTCAGTGCACTGCCCAGCAAAAGGAAGGGCCATTAACCAGGACCTCAGAAGAATTTGTGTATCTGTTACTCTTCTCAGCCCCCACTGATGAAATACTTCCAGGGATTAGGCAGCCAGAGGCAATGGTGTTACAGAAAGGCCAAAGTACCTGGTGGTGACTCTGCCTCTCAGGGATTCCCTTCCTGTAGCTGTGAAATGGGAACAGCAACAATACCCGATTCGTATGGTGTTATGCAAAGTAAAAAAGTACTTGTAAGAGCGCTTGGTATTTAGTGAATATTTAACAGCTTTGATTCCTTGCCAGGTGCCACTTGCATTGACAGGTGAACTCAATGACTTGGGGCTGTGATTACTCCACAAATGAGGAAACTGACAGACACCACGGGAGCCTGCCCAAGGCCCACTGCCACTGTCCACCAATAGGGCCAGGCTGACATACTTCATTACCTTCCTACCCTGCCTACATTTCAAAGGAACTTCCCGCTAGGGGAAAAACAGAAGGTTGAAATGACATGCTTTAAAGTTAAGTTTCAGTTACCTGGAAAATTCACACTGGTAGACTGGTCACTTCATGATGCCAGGTAGTTAGTTACCTAGTTACAAGGTAACTAGTAAATAGTTACCTTGCTATCTTTGGCTTAAGGTCTACTCAAGCAAAGATCCCCACCTGCTTGCTTAGGAAGTATGTGGGTATACACATAAATACCATAAAGATTTCAGAGGTCCTTAAGTCCCCTGCTTTGCAAACAATGCCTGTAAAGTTCATTTAACCCTCAGCAGATCTTCAACCCTATCCCACAGTCCAGTTCACCGGGGGTCACACGGGAGGCCCCAGCACAGTAGGGTTCTTGCCTCAGAGAAGTTCTGCTCCGATTTCCTCTGTCCCCTTATCCTTCACCCCAGTCAGTCCCCATACCCGGGGCTACCATCAGGTATTGTTAACCACTCCCTCAGTGGGTAGACCTTAGTTTCTAGAAGTTGGGATTTCCCCTCTTGTCTGCCCAAGTGCAGGCCTCTGCTCAGTAATGCCTCTGTGTCAACTTAGGAAGATAAAGCAAACAGGATATAAAGGAATATTACCAAGATTTTCATTCCTGAGCTAGGGTACAACAAATAGATTTTTGTCTAAATCAGACTCTTAGGATACAAGGAGTGTTGTGGAGATTGGGACATTTTATTTCCTGACATAAAAAGAAATCTCTTTTTCATTTATGGCACAATGAAGTCCATAAGAAAGGGCTTCATTATATTCAAAAGACCAATGAATCTCCTTTGAAGATAATCTCTGTATAAATAAAATATGCCAACAAGTGCTGCGCCCCTCCCCTGACTCAGGCAATGGCAAGGCCCTACTGAGGTGGATGGCGCAAGGCGTCCATCCTCTGGAGGAGCGCAGTATGTTTCTGGGAATGGGCTGATTTGTTTTTGTATTCCTTTAATAAGTATAGTTGTGACTTCTCGTATGACCATTGAGTATGAAGGAAAAAACTTTCCCAATAATGCAACTACTTCTAAAGAATAGATCTGTTTGCTCTAAATGCAATGATTCAGCTGTGGAGAGTAAATTGTTAATGTCTAATGAAAAACTCCCTGTATTCCTGTCAAGGAAGTTTTTGAGAAATTAAATTAAAATCTAGAGAAGAAAAATTAATGTTAAGAAGACAGATTAGTGCTTAGTACTGGGCAACTTGTTCTTGTTCCTGTGCACAATGGTTTGTGCTCTTACTCTTGTTTGATTAAAACTAATAACAAGTCAACCACTTGCCATAACCATGGCACCGGTTCCAGTCAGTAAGTCAAGAAAGAATAGTCAAGGTATAGGCCAATAGTTTGGGACATTTGTAACTATTATTAAAAGTTAACTAAGCAAAAACAGCTCAAAGCAAAACACGAACTGAAAGTACAAATGTTTGCTTATGTATAAGCCAAGATACATTCTTCTATTCTGATTGTAGCTAGGTAATATTTTGTTTCTTTGAATAATGATTCCTGTTTTGTAACCACAAAGTACTGTGAGCCTGCCAAAATGAAAAGTATATATGATCAACTTCACAAGTAAAAATGGGGATCAACACCTGCACTTTGGTGTCTGTGTTGTTTCTCCACCCCTCTTTCGCCGACTCCTCACCATCCGTTCGTCTCCTGAGACCCCCTGTTGGAGCTGGTCTCCGACATCTGGCGCCCCCCGAACAGGGACGATCGGTAATCCGTAAGTCTGATGCATTCATTTCATTCAGAAGTTTTCGGGTGAGGATAGGATTCTTACCTAGGGTACTGCAGACCCCTTAGCAAGGTGCTAAGTAAGTGAAGGGTAAGTAATCAGAGAACTTATTTTGAGAAGTCATGGGCCATAAAGAGTCTAAAGAAAGAGGACTCTTTATTGATATAGCTAAGCATATACTCCATAAACGGGGCATTTCAGTTTCTTCTAAGCAGTTAAGACATTTTTTTCATTTTATTCAAGAATGCTCTCCTTGGTTCCCTGAGGAAGGAACCTTAAATTTAGAAACATGGAAAAAACTAGGTAAAGAGATGAAAGTTTATTATGATCATCATGGGCCAGAAAAGATTCCTGTAGATGCTTTTGCATTATGGAATGTTTTTAAAGATGCTTTGGATCCGACCCATGAGGCAGTTTGTTTGGCTCGTCAAGTGACTGAGTCTGAACAAACCCCCTTAATTGAGGCTGCTGCTACATCTAGATTTTATAAAACTACATTCCCTCAAAAACAGTCTCAATCTGATGATGAACAAGGGGATGAAGAGGAGGATAAACAACTTTCTCCTCAAGATCAGGAGGACTTAGGGGAGGCTGCAGCTCGATATCATAACTCTGATTGGCCACCAAATTTGTTAGTTTCTGTGTCTCCAGAGCCTCCTTAGAGCTTTAAATAAAACTATGGAAACTATGGGAGCCTTACAACTGGGTCTCCCATCTCCTACTGCTATAACTAAAGATCATAACATAATGGTGATAGACTTATAAGATTGCTTCTTTACAATTCCTTTAGCCAAAGAAGATTGTAAACATTTTGCTTTTAGTCTGCCTTCCTCTAATTTACAAAGACCTTATTAAAGATTTCAATGGAAAGTTTTGCCTCAGGGAATGAAAAATAGTCCCGCCTTATGTCAAAAGTTTGTTGATGCAGCCTTAGTCTCCACGAGAAGTAAGTTTCCATCTGGATATATAATTCATTATATGGATGATATTTTATTAGCTCATGCTGATTATTTGATACTCCAACAAATACTTAATTTTATGATTACAAGTTTACAAGACTGGGGATTAAAAATTGCTCCTGATAAAATTCAAACTCAGGCTTCTTTTTCTTACCTAGGAAGATTAATTAATTCCAACAATATAACTTCTCAAAAAATACAGATTAGGGTTGATTCTTTACATACTTTAAATGATTTTCAAAAACTTCTTGGGGATATTGATTGGATTAGGCCTCACTTAAAATTAACAACTGCTGACCTTAAACCTTTATTTGAAATTTTACAGGGAGATTCAAATCCAAATTCACCTAGACAATTATCTCCTGAGAGAAAGAAGGCTTTATTTAAGGTGGAGAAGGCTATTTCAGATCATTATTTACAACAAATAGACTACAATAAGCCCTTGATGTTAATAATCTTACAGACTTCACACACTCCTACTGGATGCCTATGGCAGGATGATCCTTTAGAATGGATTCATTTGCCTTCTACTCCAAAAAAGATTAATATTTCGTATCCCACCCAGGTGTCATTATTAATTTGTAAAGGTAGACTTCGAAGTAGAGAGCTCTTTGGACGAGATCCATCCTCCATTATTATTCCATATAAAAAGGAACAATTAGATTTCTTATTAAATGTTAATGATGAATGGCCTATAGCATTACAGGGATTCTATGGAGAAATATTGTTTCATTTGCCTAACCACCCATTACTACATTTTATGACTAAGGTAAATACTATTTTTCCTAAAAACTTTTCTCATGTGCTCCTCGATGAGGCTTCTCTAATTTTTACAGATGGATCCTCTAATGGAATAGCTGTTACTATTATAGATGACCAAGAGCCAATAGTTCAACAAACAACTGAAACCTCTGCTCAAAGGATGGAATTAATTGCTATTATAACTGCTTTTGAAAGGGTTACACAGCCTTTTAATCTTTATACTGATTCCCAATATATAGTTAATCTCTTTCCAGCCATAGAAACATCTTCTTTGTCCTTTCATTCATCAATTGTTAATATATTACAAAAGTTACAAAAATTAATATTACAGAGATCCTATAAATTTTTTATTGGACATATTAGAGGACATTCTAACTTACCTGGACCTTTAGTGGCAGGAAATACTAAAGCTGATTTATTAACTAGGACTGTTTATAACGTTATTGAACAAGCTACTAAAGATCATCAATTACATCATCAAAATTCTGCTGCTCTTAGAACACAGTTTCATATAACTAAAGAACAAGCTAGACAAATTGTTAAACAATGTCAAATCTGTCCTACTCACTTTCCTTCTCCACAGATGGGTGTCAACCCTAGGGGTTTATTACCTAACAAATTGTGGCAGATGGATGTTACTCATATTCAAGAGTTTGGAAAGTTATCTTTTGTTCATGTTTGTGTGGATACTTTCTCACATGTTATTTTTGCTACAGCACGTACTGGAGAAGCTTATAAGGATATTGCCCAACATCTTTTTGCTTCCTTTGCATATATGGGATTACCTCTTCATATTAAGACAGACAATGCTCCTGCTTATATTTCAAAAACCTTTAAACACCTGTGTCAGACACTTAACATAGTTCATTCCACAGGCATCCCCTATAACCCACAAGGACAAGCCATAGTGGAAAGAGCTCATCAGACCTTAAAATCTCAAATTAATAAATTAAAAGAGGGGGAACTACATTATAGCTCTCCTCATCAAATTCTTCAACATGCTCTATTTGTTATTAATCATTTAAATGTAAATGATTCTAAATTAACTCCAATGCAACGTCATTGGTCTGAGCAAACAGTAACTCAAAAACCTTTAGTTAAATGGAAAGATCTTCTTACTGGACAGTGGAAAGGACCTGATATTCTCTTAACATCGGGGAGAGGATATGCTTGTGTGTTTCCACAGGACGCTACTTCACCTTTGTGGATTCCAGATCGACTCATCAGACATTATGACTCACCCATATCGCAGGCGGAGGTTCCTCCCCAAGCCATACCCAAGGATGCCATCGACCCAGGATGAAGAACTTGCCGAGGACATGACTAATCTTCACCTTCATTCCCCTCGACAGGCACGAGCAACATTGACATCAAAATTACCTTCCTGGGGTCAAATAAAACATCTGACCAGTCAGGCACAAAACTTGGTTGTTAACCAAGGTGCCTCTGCCTCTCCTGAAAAGGTGTTTCTTGCTATGCTAGCACTCTTATCCTGTCAGGTATCACTGATTTCTGCTAATCAATCTTATTGGGCTTATTTTCCTGACCCTCCTCTTTTAAGAGTTACTGATTGGGGAAAACTTAATATTAAGGTGTTTACTGATAATCCTGATTTGTTAGGAGGGATTTCTGATTCCCTTATTCCTCATAAGATGTCCTATAATATTGATTTCAAGGGTTTAATAGAAGAGACTCCTATTTGCTTTGCTACTGATAATAAATTCATCCCTCAAGGATGTATGCCTACTAATTATAGACAATATTTTACTGATTGCCCTCCTGGCTTCCCAGACATGGATGATAAAAAGAGGAGCCTTTGGCTCCTCGAAATGGTTTCTTTAGGATATTATATAGTTAATGAAACCTATGTTAATAAGACATTACCTGAAGCCATTGATCCATGTGGATTAAAGAATAACAAAAAAGATTTTTATTGGAATAATATGATTGATCCTTGGGAAGAATTTCCTCATTGGTTTCAATGTGGATTTATACAAAGGGCACAAGTCTTTCAGCCTAAGTCTTCAGATGTTAAGATCTATGATTGGTCTGCTTCTGCCCCTCATTTTGATTATAAAAATTATTTTAAGACTAAATCTCAAAAATTTAATCATACTGAAGGAATGTATACAAGTTCTCCTATTCATAGATGGTTCTCACCTGGTTGGGTCACTCCCATATTTCAGAGTGAGCTCCCTAATGGAAAGGTTTCATACTTCCCAGATCTTTTTAGATTAATTGCAGCTACTAATATGGTTCTTTTAACCAGACCTGGTAAAACTCCAGAACCTTTCAATGTTCGTGCTTGCATTAATGCTCCTCATGCTATTTTAGTAGGTAATAATAGTACCTTGACAATTAATCGTAATAATAGTGTTTATTCTATTTCCTGTGATCAATGTATGTTAACTAATTGTATACATGCTAATCTTCCAAAAAACTACACTACTTTTATAATTATACATCAGCCTTCCTATGTAATGATTCCTGTCCTTCTTAATGATGATTGGTATGATGATGAAGGGTCACAAATTCTTAAAAATTTTAATGAATTAATTAGACCTAAGCGATTTGTTGCAACATTAATTTTAGGAATTACAGCATTAATAGGAATTATTATTTCTTTAGCTTTATCTACTACAGCTTTAGTTAAAGAAATTCATACTGCTCATCATGTTAATGATTTATCTCATAATGTTTCATTAGCATTAGCTATTCAAGAAAAAATAGATAAGAAATTGGAGGCCCGAATTAATGCCTTAGAGGAAGCTTTATTATATGTAGGAAACCAGATTCAAAATATAAAAACTCAAATGACAACCAAATGTCATGCTAATTTCAAATGGATCTGTGTTACTCCCTTAAAATATAATCAAACTAAATATGGATGGAATCAAGTACAAACTCATTTATTAGGGATCTGGAATAAAACTGAAATAGGCCCCAATATACAAGATTTACAACAACAAGTAAAATATATAAGTAAGGCTTATTTATCTACTGACTCTACAGCTGACTTTGCTGCAGATTTATACAAAAATGTACAAAAAACTATTTCCAATAGTACTTGGTGGTCATATATGATTAATATTGGTTTTGGCTTTTTATTCATTGTTCTTGTTTGTCTCATTCTTCCAGTCCTCTTCAGACTTGTCTGGAAATCAATCAGAAGCATCTCCGTCCAAATCGAACACCTCAAATTAAAAAATAAAAAAGGGGGAAATGCTGCGCCCCTCCCCTGACTCAGGCAATGGCAAGGCCCTACTGAGGTGGATGGCGCAAGGCGTCCATCCTCTGGAGGAGCGCAGTATGTTTCTGGGAATGGGCTGATTTGTTTTTGTATTCCTTTAATAAGTATAGTTGTGACTTCTCGTATGACCATTGAGTATGAAGGAAAAAACTTTCCCAATAATGCAACTACTTCTAAAGAATAGATCTGTTTGCTCTAAATGCAATGATTCAGCTGTGGAGAGTAAATTGTTAATGTCTAATGAAAAACTCCCTGTATTCCTGTCAAGGAAGTTTTTGAGAAATTAAATTAAAATCTAGAGAAGAAAAATTAATGTTAAGAAGACAGATTAGTGCTTAGTACTGGGCAACTTGTTCTTGTTCCTGTGCACAATGGTTTGTGCTCTTACTCTTGTTTGATTAAAACTAATAACAAGTCAACCACTTGCCATAACCATGGCACCGGTTCCAGTCAGTAAGTCAAGAAAGAATAGTCAAGGTATAGGCCAATAGTTTGGGACATTTGTAACTATTATTAAAAGTTAACTAAGCAAAAACAGCTCAAAGCAAAACACGAACTGAAAGTACAAATGTTTGCTTATGTATAAGCCAAGATACATTCTTCTATTCTGATTGTAGCTAGGTAATATTTTGTTTCTTTGAATAATGATTCCTGTTTTGTAACCACAAAGTACTGTGAGCCTGCCAAAATGAAAAGTATATATGATCAACTTCACAAGTAAAAATGGGGATCAACACCTGCACTTTGGTGTCTGTGTTGTTTCTCCACCCCTCTTTCGCCGACTCCTCACCATCCGTTCGTCTCCTGAGACCCCCTGTTGGAGCTGGTCTCCGACAAACAAGGTTGGTTTAATCCCAAGGGTTTTAAAGTGCAGATTTAAAGTCCCTTTCTATGCTGGCACCCTGCTGAAGCCAGTGACCTTCAAATTATTAAGATGTATTTTAACTGCTGGAAAGGCACGAATCATTTCTGGATTTCTAAGCCACTGGGTAGCAACATTTTGTTTTGTAATGTTCTTATTAGAAAGTTAGATTTTCTAATTTCCACAGAAAAGCATATGTAAGAACATTTGGAAAACTTTTGATATACTCTATAACAGATTAATTTCATGAGCTAAGCCCTAATCTTAAAATTTTAATATGTAATTAAAGTCTAAAAGAATAATGTATACAGTTTATAGTTGAAAGGTATAGGGAATGCTTTAGGAATAACTGTAGGAAGAATATTATTCAAGTTTGTTGTTTCAAAAGAATATTCCCAGATCACCAGATTTTTAAAAATTACTTGTCAATTTAAAGATAGTACAGTTCTTTAAGATAGAAATTTGTGACTTCAGTATCTTAGAAGATGGAAAGCATTAGAGATGACCAACAGCTGGGTTATCTCGTTCAATTATGCTTCATCCTCACAGTGTTTTAACAATGGGAAACAAGTAACCACAGGATGTTTGATTTTCAAAAACCATTTGTGAAAAATATTAGGGGTCAAAACGTATTTCATTCTCTTGCATAAGACACACTTGAATTTGTCCTCCACTCCCACTTTTCCCATACATCCTAAGAACAGGCACTATAATTCAGAATCTTCCCATATGAAAGATAATGTGGATTTCATGGTGACTGGAGACTAACCTCAAAAGACTTCTTTCTACTGTGTCTGTTTTGCTACAATGCTCATCATTTTCCACATTTTACCCGAGGGTAGTGAGGTCAGGAAAAAAAACACCTCCTTTCTTTCTTTTAGGAAGATCCTGCCTCTTTAGAGGTAGCTTTCCAAGCTTGCAATATTTATTTTGAGACTAGTGGGGTATTCTTCATTGATTTATTTTGAATAGGTGCATTTTAGTTATACATAAGAGGAATTCATTGTGATATGTTCATACATGCACATGAATGGTTTGGTTAATTCTATTCTGCTGCTCCTCCCCTTTCCCACCCCTCCTCCCTCTCCCTTATTCTCCTTCCTTTACTCCACTGATTTCTTATTATGAAATCCTTCTTTTATAAAAGATTCTTTATTTCTCTCCAGCTTCTGCATATAAGAGAAAACATCTGACCCTTTATTTTCTGAATCTGGATCATTTCATTTACCATGATGTTCCATCCATTTACTAGCAAATGACATAATTTCATTCTTTATGGCTGGGTAAAACTCCATTGTGTAAGTATTCTCACATGTTCTTTATCTGGTCATCGATTAATGGACACCTAGGCTGGTCCCATAACTTGGCTCTTGTAAAAATGGTTATGCATGTATCATTATAGCCTGTTGCTTTTAGTTCTTTTGGATAAATACTGCAGATTGGTATATCTGGGTCATGTGGTGGTTCCATTCCCGGTCTGTTTTTTTTTTTTTTTTTTTTTTTTTTTGGTATTGGGGATTGAACTCAGGGGCACTTGACCACTGAGCCACACCCCAAGACCATTTTTGTAATTTATTTAGAGACAGGGTCTCACTGAGTTGCTTAGCACCTTGCCATTGCTGAAGCTGGCTTTGAACTCATGATCCTTCTGTCTCACCCTCCCCAGCCTCTGGGATTACAGGTGTGCACCACTGCACCTGGACATTCCTAGTCTTTTGAGGAATCTTCACACTGCTTTCCAAAGTCGTTGTACCAATCTGCACTCCCACCAACAATGTATGAGTGTATCTTCTCCCTACATTCTCACCAGCAATTATTATTATTTGTATTCTTGATGACTGTCATCCTAGCAGGAAAAAGAGAAAAATTGTGTAGTTTTCATTTGCATTTTCCTGATTGTTAAGGATGTTGAACATCTTCATATATTTTTTGGCTATTTGTAAAATATCTCCATTTTTAAAAGACTGTCTTGCTCTATTAAACCAAAAAAACATGCCGAGGGTCCTAAATTACCTTTCATTTAGAATTAGTAAAACTGATAACTCAAAGTTCTTCAAAAATGACTATAAACTGCTCTCTTCAAGGGATGCATATCAAAAGTTTGCAAAGCTTTCCTTAATCATTTGCCTATTTTACAATACTTCTAACAGTGTGACTTACTGATTCCACTTGTGTTTGAGATTTAAATCCTGAGCTGTGTATTTATGAATTTTAACCATAGCAGAATCATCCAAAAGTTGCTGATTTAATGTCTAAATTTCTTCAATATTTAACATGTCTGTGAATTGCTCCCTGAGTCATTTAAATCAACAGACCTGTGTTTGCAAAAGGAATGGAAGTGCAGTTGCTGGGCTGGGAGTCTTTTTCTCGGAAAGGAAGAGTACAAAAATAACTAGAGAGCAGATATGCGAGGGAGTTTTTCTTTTTTCTTTTTTTTTTTTTTTTTTTAATATGGAAGAAACTTCAACAGGAAGGAACTCCCTTCAGGAGGATAAAAGAGAATATAATGGAGAAGTGAACGGCCAATGTCTGCTAAAGAATATGAAAAGGTTTAAGAACTCGGGAAAAAACTAAAAAGAACATTACCTGCATTGGCAAATGCCTTGATTTAATGAGGCCATATCCAAATGAGGGGCTCTGAAGTTTTGAGGCAAGTTCTGACCAAGAAGCATGCCGAGCCATTTCTAAGTATCTGTGCTTTGAAGTCACACCACGAATTCCAATGCTAGCTCCCCTATTTAGAGATGTAACCTTGGGCCAACTAAACAATGTCTCCTAACCTCAGTGTCCTCATCTGTAAAATGGGGATATCAACTGTGCTTGTTGCTCCAGGACTGTAGTGAAAAGGAGAGATTTGAATGAGATTCTGTGGGCAGAATAAGCATTCTATATAAGCTCTATAAATCTCTCACTATTTTTAGAATCATAACAATGGACTACTAAGGTAAAGCATTCTAAATGACCCCATGAAGGTCTCTATGAGAGAAAGCTGTGGTAAAGGCTTTAGTAGAATGAAAATAACTCATGAACCTGTTAAACACTGTGGTTTTCTTACACTGAATTTTCTTATACAAAGTTGCACTGCTATAAGCAGAAGAAAGTGAAAATAAATAGGATGAGAGATTGTTAAAAGTGCTTCATAAATTACGATGTTTCATGAATATAGCTATTGGACAGGACTGTGGGGGTTTTACTTAAGAAAAAGAGATTGTGGTGAAGTTGAAAGCTCTTTAAGAAAAGGATACTCGGGTAACTCTGCCAGCAGTTCGTTAGTCTAGGTGTGCCCCTATTAATGACCCTG
This sequence comes from Callospermophilus lateralis, assembly GCF_048772815.1. Lineage (NCBI taxonomy): Eukaryota > Metazoa > Chordata > Mammalia > Rodentia > Sciuridae > Callospermophilus > Callospermophilus lateralis. Next base: position 171,943,778 of record NC_135305.1, read on the forward strand.
CCCTCTAGGAAAACTTGAAGGAATCAGAAAGATGGGTCTCATGATGTCACTGGGTGAGCCCTGTGACATCACACGGCTGTACAACATTTAAAGTAATTCACTTTCAGAAATGTGTTACCTTTCTTCAAGAGTGCACCTCCCATGTCAAGTGAAGCACAACTGAACACCAGTTAAAATTCAAAGAAATTTTCTTTCCATACACTCACACATATATTATCAGTGAGTATCAATTAGGAGAAACTCACATTGAAAGGGGAGAAAAAGACACGTGTGGGGTTGCTGAGTACTTAACATGGTAATTAAACCAGTAGCTGGCAAATACAGCAGGAAAACATTCAAAGGCAATTTCTGGCCTGGGACATCTACTCAAAAGATGCGGCAAGACAGGCAAAATTTATGGCATAGTCAGAGGACTCTAGTGAGCAGAAGATTAAAGCCCCAAAGAAGGAAAAGCAGTTAGAGACAAGCCACGCCCTGTGGGTGTAGTTTCGAGTCAGGGAGGATTTTAACACAGCGGCCATGAAAACACTGTCCATAAGTTTGGAGAGCTCCCACTTCTGTCGCTGTGCATGCTTTCCAAGCACTTGTCCACACATCATCTCATGTGACCTTTCCAGTTGCCACAGGTGGCAAGCACCCTGTTCATTTCATAGATTCTGGAAACTAAGGCTCCAGGGGGTTCACACATGGACCACAAGATTCATGGTAGAGCCTAAGTGAGACCCTGGGTAATGTGATTTCTAATCCAATGTTTAAAAAAAAAAAAAAAAAAAACCCTGAAAAAACAACTCAAGAAGTATTTCACAATTTATCCTTTTAAAAATGGATTTTAGCCAGGTGTGGTGGCGTATGCCTATAATCACAGTGGCTCGGGAGGATGAGGCAGGAGGATTGAGAGTTGAAAGCCAGCCTCAGCAACTTAGTGAGCCAGATCTTGTCTCAAAATAAAAAATAAAAAGGGATGGGACATGACCCCGTAGTTAAACGCCCCTGGGTTCAATCCCTGGTACAAAAAAAAAACAAAAACAAAAACAAAAACAAAACCAACTTTAATTGCACAGCTACTCAACAGCAGTATTTATCCAACAAACCAGGCTCCCAGAAACTTCCCAGTGGTCAAAATTTTAGATGATGCAAGAGTATATGCATATAAGTATATGCACACTATTGTGCAAATCTGGTGGATTGGACAAAACAGCTTATCCCATGGTGATGAAGCCTGATTCCTGTCTGCCTCCTCTCCTCTCAAGGTAAGAGGGCATTTCCACCCAAAGATGAAGGTTCATGGACAGGACCCTGTGGTAGCACAAAACCTAGCTCCACTTGTATGGCAATCATTGAGCAGCCACAGAATGGTCTGATAGGAATGAGACTTTTTTGTTCTCCTTCTTGCTCTGTGACAAGTTTTGATGAGAAGAGTTGACTGGGATGGATGGAAAACACAGACAATCTCAGCATTATTTAAGGAGTGAACATTTATAAACACTTAAAAGGTCAGTTAAGCTCCCAATCCTAATGACAACTACTAATACTCTGCAAACAAACAGAGCTTCTCAACTCTGGCCTTTGAGAACTTGAAGGAAGTTTGGCTGATACTCATTCATGCATGCATCCATCAAATCGAGTGCCTAACTGTGTGCAGAGTGTTACTCTGGCACTGAGAATCTATCCACTTGCCCTTACGGAGCTCTCATTCTAGAGGGAAGGGACAGCAAACTTTAAATCTATTCCTAGGTGGAAGCATATAGAGATGAGGCAGATAAGCAGGATGAAGGTGGCACCATAATAATAAAAGCACAGCCTCTGTCTACAAAGCAGTAATAAATGTCAAGATGGATAAGACATCTGAATAGATATATAATGAAACTCAGCATCAGAAAGTTCCAATCTGGCAAACGGGAAAGGATACCACATAAAAAATGGTGGGTGAGATCTCCGAAGCCCACATCCTATTTATAACAACTAACCTACCACCCAACTTTTAAGTATCTATGGCATTTTCTAGGATTCATACTCTACCAATCCTACTCCTAACATAGCCAAGTGTTTTATCCTGAGGACAAATGAAACACGCACCAGACCGACAACATATCCCTAGACTCCCATATCACATCCCAAGAACCAAAACATCCAATATGAAGAGAAATTATTCTCAGATTTAAGAATCTTAGGTGAAAACTTGCCTTTAAAAAACTATCACATCTATACCCAAAGGACTTAAAAACAGCATGCTACAGGGACACAGCCACATCAATGTTATAGTAGCACAATTTACAATAGCTAAACTGTGGAACCAACCTAGGGTGCCCTTCAGTAGATGAATGGATAAAGAAAATGTGGTATATACACATAATGGAATATTATTCAGCATTAAAAGAGAACAAAATCTTGGCATTTGCAGGTAAATGGATGGAGCTGGTGAATACAATGCCAAGTGAAATTAGCTAATCCCCCCAAACCAAATGCCGAATGATTTCTCTAATTTAAGGATGCTGATTCACAATATGCTGCGGGGTTGTGGGGGGGGAGTATTAAATGAACTCTAGATAGGGCAAAGGAGAAAAGGGGAGGGAGGGGAAGGGAGGAAGCATAGGGGTAGGAAAGACAGTGGAATGCGATGGTCCTTATTACCCTAAGTACATGTATAAAGACACAAAGGATGTGACTCTACTTTGTGTACAACCAGAGATATGAAAAATTGTGCTCTGTATGTGTAATATGAATTGTAATGCATTCTGTTGCCATATATAACAAAATTTTAAAAAACGATCACAAAGTATGATAAAAGCACAAATTGTTCATCCATATGAGACAGCCTGAGTAGATTACAAATGATTTTTGTATGAATTTACATTTTCCTACTGTTACTTTCCTTTCCTACATGTGCCTCTGTGCTTAATATTAACTTATAGTTATGCATTCCTCTAAAGAGGAATTTATTACTTTGTTGATATGCAAAAGGAGCTAGAATTGCATTAATTACCCTTATTTAAGGATCTCTGATTGCACAAGCTTTGAAAAGTTATAAAAATAATATTTTTTTCATGGCTATTGCAAAAACCAAGAACAAAAGAGAAAACAACCCATTGGAAGTAAGAGCAGTGTCCTACTTACCCGGAATAGGAATAATAGGAATACTTTCATTGGGGACCACCCGAGGTGAACTGCTATCTTCCACATAGAAATGAGCGGTCTGGAAACATTTTCTGTGAGGAAAACAGAAAAACACATTAATAGTGCAATCAGAGAAACACACTCAGAGTTCACTTTTTAATTATTTCACAGATTTCCCCAGTTTCCTGGGGGCAAGCCCGTGGGAAAGTTGCAAGACACAAGCAGCACAACATTCAGCGAACTGAAGCAGATAAATATCCATTTTATATCATAGCCACATCCAGCCCTGGAGTAAAAGGGGAAAGACTTGGTAGCCAACCACTCCAATATGTGAAAACTTGACTTGGACAAGGTATACTCACTGCACAAACCACAGGATCACCCCGGGGTTATTTTTAGATTTGACCTATTCTAAACCTCTAGCATCAAGTTCAAAACCACACCTCAGATGCCCTCCACGTAGTAGTCATCCAGCAGCCCAACTCCACAAAAGCACTACATTGTTTGTGCTAAGCCAAGGCTCTTGAAGCCTCAGACAGCTCTCTAAAGGGGTCACAGGGCTTCCAGTGTGCAGACATGCCAAAATCTGAGGCCCTTACTAGATGGCATCTAAGACAAGGGCCTGAAGCCCTCCAGTGTCCTCTGCTTATTTTTCTTTTTACCTGTACTTCAAGCAAAGCAGGGAGCACACGCTGGTCATCACAGGACAGGCAGCAAACAGAAAAGCCATCTGCAGCCTGCTCAGCCTCTGCCCACCGATGCTGGCTGGCCCTCAGCCTCCCAGCATCCGCGTCACTGCTCACTGCGGCCCTAATGAGCTGCCGGAAGCACAGGCTGAATATTTAATGAGGCTGCTCAGTGTGAATGGCTATTGTGACCAGAGATGGGTCCCTGTTCATCTGGCGGAGGGGCTTTACAATAGCAGGCCCTACTGCTGGGTCTTTTAGCCAAGCAGGCAGCATCCTTCTGGTGCTCTGTGTCACTAGGATCTGTCCCACCCCTCTGGCGTCTCACACCAAGCAACATTTACACACACACACACACACACACACACACACACACACATTTTTTTTTTCTTTTTCTTTCTCTGTATTGGATCCAAATTTCAGCTACTAGAGTAAGTCAACTTTTCCTTGGAGTGTCTTTGCTTGTCTTATCAAAAGCATTCTGGGATGATTCTGCTGGAGGTACTGTGTTTCTACAAAGTTGAAAAAGGGAATTAGAGGGTAAGAAGAAAAAAAAGAGCTCATACAGATTTTTCCATTTCCACTTTCTACTGGGCTATTGTAACCATTTCCAATCGGAAATGATCAAATGTGACATTATAATGTGCTTTTCTGAAGTGGTGGCTATTCTCTGACAGAAAGTAGCTCGAACCAACTGTACATGTCAGTACTTTTCTAGAATCAAACCAGATTCCTCCTTCATACCCTTAGGGGGTCCTGAACATAAAACAACACCAACTCTTGGCACATGTCACTCAGGACCACTCTTGTAGCTGAGGAACAATGATTTCTTCCAAGAATGACATGGCATTTGTAATCCAAACAGTTAAGAAAAGAGTTTCTCTCTCTTCACTTAGTTATCTTTACCTAAATTTGGCATTTGCACTAGCCAGACTTAAGCTACATGGGTATGAAATGGGCATGAAAGAACTCTGGTATGGCCACATCCATTAAATGAATAATGATGGAAACATGTCAAAAACATATTCTGTTGTTTGAAATAATAGGTTTTTTTCTGTTTCTAAATTATGAATTTTTTGTTTGTTTGTTTGTTTCCTTCCTGCCTCACTCACCTCCCCAGTGAGCACAGACAAACAGAAACTGCCACTGAAGTGAAAACACAGGCCATGGACTTCACAGTGAGATGGAACCATAAGTGAATGGTGTCTAGCTAAGGAAAATCGGCTTTTGCAGAGTTAAAGCCTCACCACTCAATAGCCCCTAAAAAGTGCCTTAAATCACTGGAATGAGGGGCACACAATTTACCAGGCCAGAAATTATTAAAATAATTTCTATTCTAAGACCATAATTACCATGCCTATTCAGTTCCTAAAACATAACGTGAGTACCAGTAGAATCACGGCAGGCCAAGTCACTATTAAAGCCCCGCAGCTTTGGAACAGACTGTACAGTAGCTTTGTTTATTTTCTGGAAAAACAGGCACATGGTCCAGCCGGTCTCTCAGTTACATGTGGAACGAAAGGATTCACATTATCTTTGGGGGGCGGGGAGCAGTGTGTACTGAAGCAGATCACACTCCAGTGCCCCATGTGTTGCTGTTTATAATGGATTTTCCCTGGAGCAAAATAACTCTGTGATTGCCAGAGAAAAAGCACACAACTGCAGATGGGGGTCAGAAACTCCCGGACAAAGCTTTGTACATCTGCACCTTGCTGCACGTTGCGCACGCTTTCCTCCCATAAAAAGATGTGGGTGGGCAGCTCGCAGCAGAACTTGGCAGGTGAGGGCTTCTGTAAGAATGACAGTTTCAATGCATTCAGGAAACTCTCATTCAGCATCCACTGCACCACACTGGGTGTGCAGAGAACATTCTCTAATGTCTGCAATCCTAAACCACTGCCTTAAACCTGGTGAAGCACTGGAGTAATTTATAAAGATTCACATAAGGATCAGATGAACTTGGCAGAGAAATTAGGAAACAGGAATGAACAAAAGGAAAAAAAAAACTTAAAATCACCCCCAATCCCTCTCCTTGTGATCATCACTGTTAATACTGGGGGCATATCCTTCCCCACTTGTCCTCATTTATTGAGTGCGTGCTCCTTGGTCATGTGCAATAAAGACCAGGATGATAGAAGACAAAAGGCACTGTCCTCATGACCATCCTGTTTTCCTGCAGAAAACGGCAGGGGTAGGAATCAATCACAAATTTGAAAACCAATACTTGCAAATAGTCAGAAACTATTAAAAAAAAAAAAAAAAAGAAATATGGGGTGAAGGAAGGGACTCTGCCAAGGAGGCAGCATTGGAGCTGAGACCCAATCATGGAGAATGAGCTCTCGAGTTACAACGGAAGACCACTCTGGCAGATCTAGCAGCTAGTGGCAGCACCTAGGAGCAAAGTAGGCCCAGAAGATGTAGGAATGGAAAGGCAGCCAGAAAAGGCTGGACAGGAGGGTGGGAGCCTATCATGAAAGGGCCAGGAGCCCCCAAAGGGCCTTGGTTGGTGTCTAAGGGCAATAAAAGGCCAGGGAGAGCTTTCATCCATGGAGGGACACATTCTGGTTCACCTCTTTTAAAAACCTCATTTGGGCTGCTCTGTGAGGAATGGATTATTTGGCAGCAAGAATGGAACTAGGAAATCGATCAGAGGGCTGCTGTTGTAATGTCACCCAAATTCTGACAGATGGCTGTTTTCTGCTTTTTCAATTTTTTAATAACAAAGTGCAATCGAACTATACACATCTTCTTGATAACAAATACAGTTGGCATCCTCATTGCTAATGTTTTCTTAATCTTCCATTTCATGGAGATACTACAATGTTGGTATTTAATTTATTGCTTAGGGGTCCACTCTGACCCAGGCACTGATGAGGGTTTTTCACTACCCCACAACACTGTGATGATCCCTTTGCATGTTCCAATTCACCACAGTGAGTTTAATATTTTAGAAAAGCAGCTGGACATTGCATTTTAATTTGCTCATTTCTGAGAAGTCCTATGGGGAAAAAAAGTTGTTTCTTGACCATTAGAAGTGTCTTAAGAAAACAAAAAGAAAAAAAGAGCCAACAAAGGGATTTTGGAGAACAGGAAAAATACCCACAAGTTTTAGTGCCTCTAAAACTTCTAACCTGTGACAAGTTCCAACATGCAGGTACTATCTCCAATTCCAAATTCAGAGGAATGGAGACAGAATTTCTGAAATGGCTCCAGTGTGCATGGAGTTCCAATTTTCTATTTATCTTGATCTAATTCTCTTTCAAATAGCTTAACCCTAAAAGTTCCTTCAAGTGAAACAAGTTCCTAGGTCACCAAGAGCAATCGTCTAAAATGATCCTTACTTCCACAGTGAGCATGTTTACGCAGGTATCATCAACAGGGAAAATGATGGGGCTCAGGATATGGCTGGGGGGAAAGTGCTAGCCTGGCATGCACCAAAAACTAAACCACCAAGGGGGAAATGATGAAATAGATCATGTTTGGAACAAAGAAATGCATTTATAAGTTTAACAAAGTGTAATCCAATGGGTCTCCAGTTTGCATTCTATATTTATAGCTTGCTTTTTTTTTTTTTTTTTGTTTAACTTCCCATCCCTCCAGGGTACTCTCTGTCCCCTTTAGGGAACTGAGATCAGGCAACATTAATTTCATTGACCCTGACTGCCCTATTCAGTATCCAAATTAGTTCTCTTCTGCTTTCCCTAACCAATAATTGCACTATGTTTTTCTGATGTTGTTTCACAGTTGAAGTTTGTAGGATCCTAATAATCAATCTCTCCCACATCCAAGTTTCAGTCAAGCAGGAGTTATTTAACCAGCAGAACATCTGTCTTTGGTTGAGGGAGTTTTTATTTTTGGGTCCTGAGGATTGAATCCAGAGGTGCTTAACCACTGAGCCACCTCCCCAGCCCTTTTTAATATTTTATTTCGAGAGAGAGTCTCACCGAGTTGCTAAATGCCTCACTAAGTTGCTGAGGCTGGCTTTAAACTCATGATCCTCCTAATATTCATGTGGGCTGAGCTCCATTCCTGGTGGTTCTAGCAGAGTAGGCCTGGGGGATGGGCACAGCCCTGTATATTCTGAACCCCCAACTCCCAAGGAGTCTGGTGTGTACTGTTCCTGGTTCAAAATGACTGTGACAAAGAGAATATGGTGCCTGAGAATCTCCAGCACTGCCACCAAGAAGCCATTTGGAAAAAAAACGAATGGCAGGTACCATTAAAGTGCCCAAAAAAGGCAAACGAGAATTCGTTTCTCATCCAATATGGGATCCTGCAGACATCAAGACTTGAAGGGTATTAATATAACGATCTCAAATACAGAAAGAAAAGTTGTAGAAGTTGAATAGGAATTTCAAGATCTTCTGCTCCTCTCCTGTTAGAACCTGAGTTTTCAGAATCAGGATGGCAATCTCTCAAGTTAGAGCAACCAGTTATGCTACCCACACAGAATGTCTTTTCTCAGGTTACGGAAGAGACTTATGATTCTTAAATGAAAACCTTTTCTCCTAATGTTACCCGTGAAACCATACTTGTGCAATAATTGTCTGAGAGCAAAATTCATTTTTATTTCTATAAAGGAATTCAAGTTGTCAGTGTCTACTCCAATTTTAAGTGGTTCAGGATGTCCTGAATCCCAACTGTCCTGACTTTTATAAAATCCACCCTATCAGCAAAGTACCAACCAAGAAAGAATGAGTGACATCAAATGTCCATGGAACACGTTCAGATGGTAGAAAGACAATAGCCCATTGTGCAGACGTTATTTCCTCAAATGCAACAGGACAGAATGAAAGTGAAGTGGGTGACATGAATCTGTGGTCCCTAAACTGGGCACACTCTCATGCCTCCCACAGAGTGAGCACCCTGCTGCACAGAGTGGGTCTTCTGCTTAGTGGTATGTATCTTTCCACTTTACCCCTGCATACGACCTGAAAGTATCTGATACTTGATCAAAGATGGGTTACATGTTAGATCTATGCACAACTCCACAGGAAGTTTCAAGTAGCAGCCTGGGAACAAGCTGCCTACATTCTTCTTCATTCATATCCCTTCTTAAAAAACCAATGTGAGCACATATATTTTGAAAATATTTCTAAGAAATGTTCGACTAGAAGTCAAGAGTGTGTGTATGGCATCCTCTGCCATAGCTGATGGATTCAGGCTAGTGGCTCCCTTGGTTTCCAGCCCACACCCCACCCATGTGGGGAGATCTGGAGGATGGGCCGTGATGTCGTGGTAGGAGTGTGCATGGATGTATGAATCTACCTTCTAAAAGCCCACAGGACATGGGAGACTTCTGGTCTTACAGTCATGAGCATTTGCTCCTGGACTGAAATTCCTCGAAATAACTTTCTATCCTTTCAAATAAAGAAGATACTCGAGGATGGAGAGCTTTCCAGAAACAGCAACAAAAAATTTGACTCTTTACAAGGCAGAGTGCATCTTCTAATGAGGATGCAGGAAGTATCCACCCAAATTAGCTGTCAATTCCAAGTCCCTGAAACACACACATACACACACACACACCACCAGCACACGACAGGGTCTGGGGGTTTAACTGGTGCTCTTGACTAATCACCCACATGCACATACACACATCTGCTCTGATAGTGCTTTGTAAGTATTAATACATATTCCAGTTCAAGAGGCTTATCCTTCAAAACAATAAAGATAACCCGAAAATCTCATGATTTCAATGCCCTCCCCCATTTCTTTCTTAAGGCATTAACACCCAGAATGACCAAATTCCTACACAAAAACTTTGCCTTTCTGTTTGTTTTTCCAGGACCTGTTCAGACAGTTTCTGATACGGGTTAACCATTTTCGCAGAACTAATCTCTCTTAAATCTCTGACCCTGTAACCAAGACTTACACAAGCAAAATGCTGACACCGAGTCCAGAAAGGTCTTGAATTCCACTCAAGGTTCCTGTTTATCACAAAGCTCCTCTGAGAGCCGGCATCCAAAACTGCTTTGATGACAAGGGGCTTTCAAGGTCTATCGACTTCTTTTCAACAAGTGTGAGATGTCCAACTAGTCCTATCCTGGGTCCCTGGCTTAGTCTAACAACACTGTTGTCCATTAACACTGACTGTTTAGGCCCCGGCTGGGAGGAGGATCTTCACCCAGTTTCCAGACTTGTGTATAAACTCAGACCCACGAACAAACCAACTGTTGACAGGGTTAGAAGTCAAGTCACTATCTTCAAACTAAGCTCAATGGTTTGATAATCACAAGAAGAGGCACTTATTAGCAGCATGCAGCTCCAAATTCTAATTGCAGACTACAGTGGGCAGTTGGCTGAGTGGCTGACGAACATTAATCAAGCAATCCTAACTGATCTATAGACTGTCATTTAAATTGACAGTGGCATGTCCGCTAATCATCCCATTTATTCTTGTGCTGTCAAGAACAGAAATCACATTACTTTTGCAAATGGCTCTGTTGTATGAATAAGAGCCACTCAGACATAGAAAGGTGGAAACGCTCATGTGCCTTCAAGGAAGATGATCGAGAACTGTGTTAAAAAGACATGGTTGATTTATCAGGGCAAAACATTTAAGTGACAGTGAGGAGGAGAAGGCTGTGAGCATTGTTGGGCTTTCCCTCAGACAGGAGTGTCTATCTGCCTGAAGTGACTCTGGGGTTCCACTTGGAAAGGAGCCCAACGTAAGTTCTAAGTTGAGATCTTTCATATACAACAACTTGCTTGCTGTTGAGTTTTCTGTACTGCAAGTTAAGTGATTCAGTTTATACCACTCAGTTTACACTGGTGGTGTCTCCTCAGGAAGGGATCTTCCAAAAAGACAAATTCAGAAATCAAAACGTACTTCTGTTTGGCAGATTTTCCAAACCAAAAAAGGGGACTTGAGATTGATAAACGGGACTGTGCTTCTGAGGATAATCTAACAGAGTGCTTCATATCAGGACTTTCCTGGAAATCCTGGGGCACATGGTTGTCACAGCTTGGGTAAGTAGGGCTTCTCAGATAGGAGGAGGGGAGGAAAGCCAGAAAGGGAGAGAAAAAGAATGACATCCTCAGCCAGATGGATGGTGGTGTGGTTGGGGATGCAGATATTAAATGAGGAGAAAAATGTTTCCAGATATTTTGGATTTCACTTGGGTAGAGAGGTGTGCCAGGCAACTCCTGCTGTAGGTTCAAATGATAAAAATCTGGTTTCCACAGTGAGAACTGTTTTGGGTGATTCAGACTGCCTGTCATTAATGTCTTTATGAAGGTGGGAGAAGATTCACAGTAGACATGAAAGTGGTCAAGACAATGAACTCTCTTCTTAAACATGAGCTTAGCCAAGAAATCCTTTGAAGATAGGTAGGAATGACTGAAGTTGAAGCAACACTTTTCAGTAGATCAGAAAGCAGAGGCCACTTTTTAAGCCACATTTTGACAAGAACCCTAACAGGTTTTGTACCCCAGCTGGCTTCAAGAAGTGAGCCCTGCAGGGTATTTCCCAAAGCCCCCAGGAGTCACCTAGAAAAGATGGCTTGACATCTGGGGCTTTGAGCAGCTGCCTCTCCCTTTGGACCTGAGCCTGGAATGTTCTGAACATCTGGACTGAGGCTCTGTCCCATTTGCCACTGTGCTAAGGGAACAGACATAATACCCACTGACTTGGGAACAGTCATGCTCATGCGATGGCCCAACTCATTTTGGGGAGGAGGTAGTAAATGGATTCTCATTTTATTTACTGCACATTATTCTTCAGTATTTATAATATAAATGGTCTGGGAAAAGCCTTTTGGCAACTGCTCATTTCATTACCATCATGATGGACTGATTTGCTATAAAAGTGTTATTTTAAGAATTATTAAGTTACCATGTGCCTCTTTGCTAAATAGTCTCTTACTAGTGTATTCCTGAAATATTTGGGACTACCAAGGGTGGGGGAGAATGTTGATCACACTATCGACCAGATTAAATTCCCAGTGTTTTCAGAATTTACTATTAAAACTTGAACCCGTAAAAAATATTGAAAAAAAAAAAACAACAACCCTGGAATTGGAGACACTTTCTAACTAACTCAAAATTTGGAAAACAGAAGTAAAAATATAGATACATTCGATAATATAAAAGTCAAAGGAGTATCAACATAGTTAAAAAGAAACTACTAATTGGGGAAAAATATTTGTAACCCATATTACTAACAGAGACTCTCTTAATTAGAAAGAGACCAACAATACAAAGGAAAAATAAGTTAAAGACATAAGAAAAACAAATAGTTCAACTTCCCTTAAAAGGCAGCATTTTAGAACTATAGGAGGATACCATCTCTTTTTCCACAGATGAAGTTAGCAAAAAACGGCCAGCACACTGTTTGGGAGGCTGTAAAGAACAGGCTGTAACTGGAACAGGAATCCATGGGTATCCCACAATGGAGGTCAAAATGACATCACCCATGTTACAGCGTACCTATCCTGTGATACTGCCAATCTACTGAATTCACCCTGCATTTACATGTATCCACTGGCAGTATGACCTAAACAAAGTTATTCACTGTAATATTGTCTGTGATAGCAAAAGAACGGAAACAACCCCAAATACAGCCTTGGGGACTGCTTAAAGAAATCACGATATGCTGGGCATGGGTGGCGCACACCTGTAATCCCAGAAGCTTGGGAGGCAGAGGCAGGAGGATTGCAAGTTGGAGGTTGGCCTCAGCAACTTAGCAAGGCCATTAAGCAACTCAGTGAGGCCCTGTCTCTAAATAAAATATAAAAAAGGGCTGGGGATGTGGCTCAGTGGTTAAGCACCCCTGGGTTCAATCCCTGGTACCAAACAAACAAAAAAACATGACTCATCTATACTGGAAAAAAAAAAAAAATCCATGCTTCTGAATGAGAATAAGCCAATTATATACGTAGAGAGAGAAAATCATGTTAAAGTAGAAAAAAAGAAAAAGGGGCATGGTAGAATATGTAGTATTTTACTGTGTCAAAGGGGACAAAAGGGATATTATATTCGTTCCTGTGTAAGAGAATTCTGGGAAGAACAGCTGACTGACTAGCACTAGTGGCTACCTCTCTGGGAACGGGTAGGAACAGTGTGGGTCGGCGACGGGCTGGAGAGAAGGAGTGTATATGATTAAACTTTTTGGTTTTGTACTGTGTCAATATTGCCTCTTCAAAATTTAAATTGGCTTTTTTGAAAACTTGAACACTGTGCTCCGATTTTTATAGTTTCGTCCTCTCCTTTCTGAGAGAGTCATCAGCTCTCCCTTCTTAAGCTTTGAGCAATCCTCTCTACCCTGCGACTTAATGGGCACCCAGGGTTCCCTCTCCTGCCACATCAAGGGCTACTGAGTGCCGGAGGAGAGAGGTAAGTTCCAGAGCAGGAGCTCCAATAGCTCTTGCAGCTGTTTGGAGGGTTCTATTTCAGGCATTTTGGGGGGCTTTTCCTCCCATTCCTGGCTGCATTTTGGATGCATATGCAGGCCAAGAGAGGAAATGAGAGGGAGAGAGGGGGCACAGGTGGGACACAGAGTCTGAGGGAAGCACTGCCCTGGTCCATTCCAGCTCCCACAGAAGCCAGGCTTTAGTGGGGCTTCTGCCCTCCAGAAGGCTGTCACAGATGGGCAGCAAGGGAGAGCTGGGTCAGGAGGCAGCACCCAGAGCACCATGGGACACAGTAGGACAGGACAGAGCAGGGCATGGGCTGGTGGTTGAAGGTACATGGAATTGTAGCTTTTGGAGGGACAGAGCATGGCAGAGTGGCCAGGACAGGAAAAACAGAGACTTTGGACCGCTGGATCTCTAGTCATCTCTTCCTCATGGAGGAGCAACCCTAGGATGAAGCAGGGAGGAACAGGCTCAGCCACCTAAGCAGGTTGTCTTGCCTTACCTTTACAGAGCCTGTTTCCTCATCTTCTCAACAGGGTGATGTAATCTGTACACTAAGCCTTTTATATATACTACCTCATTTAATATTCATGACAATCCTAGAAAAAGGAGCTATCAGGAGACCCATCTTCCAGATGAGGAAATTGAGGCTCTGTAACAGACTTTGTGGTATAAAGCCAGGAGGTGGAACAGCTAGGTGGAAGCACAGGCAAAGCCTGCCTTTCTTAGCTACCACCCTGCAAACCAAAGTGCACTAACTGGTGTGATCTATAGCCAGAGGGTTTCTTTAAATACTCATAGCTTCCCAGGATGGTTCCCAGCTCCTAGACCCAGCTGAAGCTGACCCGTTCTTCTCTCACTCAGGAGACCAAGTGCCCTATAACAGAAGCTGTCACCAAGTCTCTCTTAAAACTTGCAGTGTGACTATAACAAGCGCACTCCCACACTGGGGGCCAGGTACATAAGTGAGATAGTCTTGCAGGCTACAGCATCGTTTCTGGAGAGACCTCGAGATTGAAAAAAAAAAAGGCACCTTATAATGGACCAAGTATAAAACATTCAAGTGATGTTCAGGAGTCCCTTTCTTAAGATAAGCTCTTTGCACAGCTGGGCTCGGTGGTACATGCTGTAATCCCAGTGGCTCGGGAGGCCAAGGCAGGAGGATCATGAGTTCAAAGCCAGTCTTAGCAATTTAGGTCCTAAGCAACTCAGTGAGACCTTCTCGATAAAATATAAAAAAGGGCCTGGGATGTTGCTCAGTGGTTAACTGTCCCTGGGTTCAATCCCTGGTACCAAAAAAAAAAAAAAAAAAAGAATCTTTGAATTTAAAGCTATAAAAGAAAAGGGAGGGGGGACCTATTCAAGTTTTTATCCTTCCATTTTGAAAATGTTCTAGAAATAAGTAAACATAATAAAATAGTTACATTACCTGGGCCAGCAATCATTCACTCCTTCTCTATAAAGCCAAAACTGCACCGTACTGTTTGAAAGAAGATAGGTCATGGACTTTCTCATTAATCTGTCACAATTCCTTTATTATATGGTCTCAGATATCATAGGTATATCTGATTATAATGCATAGAAATTTTGTCTCAATATTCTGATTTATCTACTACCAGTGGACACAAATCATCCATGTAAAATTCCAAATGTAAGTCCTATAAATTGAAAGTAAAGATACTACTCGTGACATAATACTAGTGAATTAGCCTACTTATCAATATTAAAAGATTATCATATTAATAGTATACAGTTTGCCTAAGATAAGCCTTACATAAATATTATCAAGAGGCTCAAGTGTGGTAAGATTATGAATTCATGACTTCTTAACATTTGTTGTAAGTCTCTCCAGGACAACGGATTTTCAAAGTATTCAAACTGTCTAAACACATGCACTTTTGTTTATAAAAAAGTGTTCACCCTTCTTATGAAAAAGCACACACATTTGCTTCCCTCTCTCCCCCTTCCTACTCTTCATTCCTTAATTATGAATAAATTCAGGTTTCAAAAGATATTTTTCTCTTATACAGCTAAATACATGCATTTTTAAAAATTAAAAATAGCTCTAAAACATGCAAACATCTGAAAATTTGGAAAGAAAATGGATGCAGCACACATAGACACACAAACACAGGGCACCCCAGGATATACCCATCTAGAGACACCCGCCCCCCACTGCCAAACAAAGTGAAGCAAGCGCACGCATTACTCTACTGCTACCAGCTACCAGCAGGCTGAGCTCATATTTACAAGGCTTGCTTTCAAGGATTGGAATACAACAGGGGAGTTTCAGCCAGAAGACTTGAATCCCCAAGGCAACAAAACAAAAATTCCACAAGCCAGTCCCAGCCATCAAGACCCCCATTAAGCTTGACCGCCCCTCACCTGCTCCCCTTCTCTCCTCTCTCCCCAGAAGAAGGCACTTCATGGAAACGTCTGGGAAAGCCCTTGGACTTTATTTTGTTACACCCTCTAAATAGACAAAAACAAAAGAGAACAGGTGTAGAAGACAGTATTTCTAGTCAGCCACCATGAGCCCCACACAGGCCCTCCCCTTCCCTCTTACACCAAGATCACCGTTTTCAGGCCTCCTTGGGATTCCCCCCACCAAAGGAGGAAGCTCACAAACAAAGATGGTGTGTTTGAGAAGATCTCTGATGCTGAGACAGAAATGTGAAATGCAAACTTTGTTCTAATAGCATCTTATTTATCCGTAGGCAGCATTATCCTGGTATTAACAGAGGCAAGGATAGTACCATCATGACCATGTCGTTCAGAGACCTCCTCTTCCACCTTTGGCAGCTGCCCTGGCTAACAGGATGGCTCAGAATTCCATGGGAATGAACAGAACCTTGCAGGAATCTCCTGGGGACCATTTGGGCCTCCTTCCTGCTACAGTTCCCTCTCAATTTCATACCATTAGACCAGTGGTCTGGGGTTTCATCTTTTCCCCATGCATTCCTGTCGTCTCTGGCCACCTTCCAGATTCACAATACAGATTGTAGAATACATAAGGGAGATGGGGACAGCAATTGGCAAGATATTACTATATATAAAATCCTATATTTAGTTTCCCTTTAAAATTTAAATAACCATAGCATATGACACTGAGCTACAGACTTTGAAAGATGTACATATTCCACAGAATACCTGAAAGTGTCTGTTCAATTATACTTGATACCCCAAACCACCTGGGCTATAGGATTTCACATTACAATGATTCCTATTCTTTCTCCAAGTTCATTAGCTATAATGGATGCTCTGTTTTTTTGGATGCTCTGCTGAATCTTGCATCAGGTAGGTAGATGCAATATTGAGTCACTTCTTGCTGTTTAGCAGCTTTTCACTTCGAGGAACAAACAGCCTCTAGTTATTCCGTATTAGGTTTTTTTCCCTTCATAAATGTTTTCCTTTCTTTGATAATTATTAATTGTGCATGGGGTAAAAGCACTTGGCACAGGCACCAAAATTTGGAGAAGCCAAAACTTGGGAGTATGACTACAAAGGGGGAGGGACTGCTGTAACTCAGAACTTCTTGTCTCCCTCTGTTGAGAACATTCCGGAACTACACCACTGTCCCCCTAAACGTCACAGATATGCCGTGTGGCTCCGAACATTAATCTGAAGAAATCACGAGTGTGTTGGAATGTTTTTACAAATTTTCATAAAAACTTGAAATTTGCAGCTTCCTCAAATATTTAGACTTTTTCTCAACCCTTAGCCCTACTCTGAATCCTGCCAGATTCACTCTTTCGGGAGTTTTGGAGCGGAGCCGGCTATCTCCGCAGCTTTTCCTCACATACAATCACAGGCGCTTCAAACCACCACCCGCAAACTGACAACACTTCGCGGAGAAGCAAATGCCACACCATCAATAGCTAATGATCACGGGGGCTACCTGAGCAAATGCGAACCATCAACCCTGGGAGAGAAGGCATGGAATTCTGAGAAATTCAAAGAGGTGGCTGCTCACCACACAACATCCAGGGAGTTTCCTTCCTGAAAAGTGAGCTTGCTTCAAGGATGTTATCCATCTTCCCTAAGAGAGTGGGTCCAGTCTTTCAAGTATCATGGAGCTATGTTTAAACAGCAGCCTTCAGCTGTGTCTCCTGCCCTGCTTTTGTCTAATGACTGTGTGTTAGCCTGTTCCAAGAGCTTCCACTGGCATCTCAGGGCCAACTCGACAGCAGGGGGCCGGTTACTATAACAACTGACAGCTCTCTTGAATTCTGAAAGCCCCCCCACCCCCAGTAGCCATTTGGGAAACAGTTATTGAGCAAAAAGTTGCCTGGGATCTGTGGCATTAGCTGCCACAATCTCTGTGCACATTTGTATGGAGGCAAAAAAAAAAAAAAAAGAGCCACCTCCTTGAACAGCTGGGGACCTCCAAGGCTCCCCTCCCCGATTCTGGTTAGCATCTCAGAGCAAGTGAGTTTAACACCAGTGTCATCACAAACCCAAACCCTCCGAGCAAGCCATCTTCTGGCATCATAAACTGTGCTCTAGTTCTCTTTACTGGCTTGACAGATTGTCAGACTTTGAAGAGTTGAATGGTAATAAATTATTACTAATGATTAAAAAAAAAAAAAGGTCTTGAAATATGGCCAAAAGTTCAAGTTCCAGGAAGAGAGGGGTTGCACAGACTGATTTTAAAAGTGGGGCAGGGAGTTGGAAGGGGAGATGCCCAGTATATCCATGGGTCATTGAATGAGGTCTTACACTGAAATGATAGACATGATCACAAAAAGCCACCAAAAGTTATTCTTAGAAAGTCTGATCTTTCTCAACATGAGAACAGTTTTACGAAGACCTACCTTTCCATTCTTATTCTCTCAGCACAAGACGACACTGGGCAACTGGAACTGAAAACCCTGTGCCTGTGTATGCACAGAATCCCCTGGAAAAGATCCTGATCATTCTTGTGGAAGTAGCCTTTGCTTTGCATACAGGAAGGGCATCTAGAGGAGTTTGGCCCCTGGTGATATTCAATGTGCCAGGACTGAGCACTTCCAGGTCATTGCTCAACAGCTGCCCAACTAAACATTTGTCCTTTTTCTTTGTTCTGCAAAAGTCGGAACCCAAACAGCCACTCCTCCAGGAAGCCCTCCCTGACTCCCGCTCCTTCCCACCACACTCTGGCTGTAGTTAACATCCTGGAGCACATGGCAGCCAGGGGAGTCGAATGTAACCACCCACAGGGGCCAGGTGTCAAAGAGCAGTGAGGGCAGAGGCTGGACTGGAGAACCAGTGTCCCTTGCAAAGGGGCTCCATCCAGCCCAACAGTGCCAGAAGGGGCAATGAGGACTATGTTGCCAGACCTTCCGATTTGCCACATGAACCCACAAAGCTGGGCTTTCAAGTCCAGTCTTATTTCTAAAATATTTCAAAAACTTAAAATGATCAGCTGAATAAAACTGGCTGGGAGATCACTGGTTTGGAGTTTTTGACCTTTATTTGGGATGATCTTTATTTACCTGCTCATCTACTCCTTCAAGCTATATATAACCCCCTGCAAGACAGGACCCCTCGAATGAATCTCCTCCAGTGCCTGGCACAAAAGTGACGGATGAATGAACAAAGGGAGGACTGAACAGGCCAGCCACACAATACAAAACCCCAGGCGCAAGAAACTCCAAAACCTGCGAGCTACATCCTCCCAGAAGGAGAAATGACCTACATCTCTCTTGAGGGACGGGGGTAAAGGGCTCCCTGACGGCTTGCTCACCACCGGTGGCTGCTCCAGGATTCAGTACCATAGCACGTGCTTTGTGTTAATTCAACCATCAATAGTGGTTTCTATTAGCAGCGTTTCCCCTTTGCTATCCCTCCAATGTCACCTGCTTAGGGAAAGCCATTCTTATTGCACTGTATGCAAATGAAGAATAATCAGGCTTTCCTGGGGTGGAATGGGAGGAAACATCTAATCCAGACCCATTCATCAGCAAGCCGACTTTTGAAGTTTCGGCCACAGAGCAGATGGGTGTCGCTGCTGCTTCTGTGGGAATACAGGAGGGATCTGAGTTCCAGTGAGGCACTGTGGTCAGTCATCCTACAGGCCCGAGAGGCGTGTCACCACATGCCCACACCCCACTTCCTCGAGCATCTGTCTGTTTGCCCAAGTCCCTGTTGTGCCAACACGAATCCCCCACACATTTGTGGTTTGCCTCCCTTCGTATTTATTTCTCCCCCACTAAACATCCAGGAAAGAAAAAAAATTGCAATGTCAACAGAACTCACTTGTGTACACGAACGGCATTCCTAACGAAGAGGCACACATGAATAACAAAAATCTCTAAAAGTCTAAAGAAGGGACTCGGACTAAAAGAAACTCTTTTCTATGAGCTCATGTGGCTAAACTGGTGTTGATGGATTTGCCAGATTTACAGATGGCTCAAGTGGGACGTGCATTTTCCAGATTAGAATAGAGCATGAAACTTTTTTTTTTTGGGAAACAAGGTACCTCAAAGGCTGCCCAGGCTGGCCTGGATCTTGCAATCCTTCTGCTGTGGTTTCCCGAGTAGCCGGGATTACATGTGTGCACTACCTTGCTCAGAGCATGCAACCTTTCTGATATCAAATTTTAAAAAACTTGATGTCAGATGTTATAATTTCCACATAGAGTTTCCAGTTTTCTGTCCCAGGACCCATGTAGTTAGCTCATACTTATGTGAGAAGTAAAGCTGGTTTATGCTTTTGGGAAATCCTTTTCCAAGTTATGGTTAATAAGATACTAAATTTATCATCAAGAAAACTGACCAGCAGGGACTGAGACCAAACAGGCTATATTATACAACATCAAATCCTTCTTAGACTAATGAAGATGTCACTGAGTAGATACATCCTTATTTAGCTTCCAGAATACCTAAGAACATAGTTGGTCCCTGAGGTTTTCTTCCACTGATCTTGGCAATTCTAAACCGCAAATACATACTGGTGACCACCACAATGAGAAGGTGGCGCAGGAGTGAGTTCATCTTCCTGCAGGGTTTTTTTTTTTTTTTTTTTTAATTTTTTATTTGTGTGTGTGTGTGTGTGTGTGTGTGTGTGTGTGTGTGTGTGTGTGTAGGGGGGGGCGGGTAACCAGGGATTGAATCCAGGGACACTTAACCACTGAGCCACATCCCACATCCCAACCTTTTTATTTTTGATTTTGAGACGGGGCCAAGTTGTTTAGGAACTTGCTAAAGTGCTGAGACAGGTGTTTTTGTTTTTGATTTTTTTTAACTATTATTTATTTTTTTAAAGCTGTGGATGGACACAATACATTTATTTAATTTATTTATTTATTTTGATGTGGTGCTGAGGATCAAACCCAATGCCTCATACTTTCGAGGCAAGGGCTCTGCCACTGAGCCACAATCCCAACTCCTCAGACAGGTTTTGATCTTGCAATCCAGCCTTCCAAACTCCTGCAGCGTCTTTTTGACAGGCGAACACATACAACTGGAGCTGGCTGTGGAATGAAGCAAATGCTTTCCCCCAGGCATGCTACTCCCTCATCTGAGACAAGTAATGTGATGGGGAAGATAGCAGGCGAGGAAAAAATCAGACTAGTTGAGTTCAAGCCCAGGATCCAGAGATTAATACTGTGAATTGGGCATATCACCTTATTTTACCAAGCATTAATCTTCCAATGTACAAAATGGACATAATACTAACCACTTCCTAAGATATGCATGCCAATTAGGTGGGAATATTATCTGCTAAACACAGGTCTGGGATGGTGAAAATTCAATCGAAGGTTTTTGGCTAGCCAGGTCTTAAGATGTACAAAGTCACTTCAAAGGCACAACTTGACTCACCATAAGGAAAAGAGCTACCTTGGATGCAACTTCCTTTAGGATTCCAGGAAAAAAAAAAAATCTTTGCAAACTGCATAATTCTAAGTGCACACAAATGCCCTTTTCATAGCAGCTAAAACTCTTCTACAGCATGCTGGTAATGAACACTCAAGCACATGGACTGTACACCAGGCACTTAGCTCCTCTACCAGCATCTACCTCAAATTACGAAAGCAGATCAAAAAGGAACTTCCCCCTAATTTTCCTCTCATCTCTGAGTGGCAGCAGCTACGCAGCTCCAAGTGTTTTCAGGAACATTAATGCCACAGAAACAGCTTGTCTTCATAAGGCAGGGGATCCAACTCTTGGAATATGCTTTCTATTAATTCAGAAGGTGTATGGTTACCATCTTGAATAGTAAGGCCACAACGGCACACTTCAGAAACTACTGAGTTGATTTCTTCTTCATTTTTAAGAGCTCTGAATGCTTTCTAATTGCTCTGAATCATTTGCAATAGCTTGGAAACATTGCATGACTGAGGTAGACTACAATATTTACCAGGCACACAACAGGGCACTATTTGCAGAATGAGGCAAGCTCTTTTAACTGTTCGTTTATTTTATTTTTATTAGCTACCCACCATATTTCTTCCTAGCTTCACTGCAACTTCTTCCTCATTACGGATTCTGGATCCTACATCTCTTCAAGGTAGACCTTTGCGAGGACCCTTCAAAAGACAAATGCAGCAGGCTACCTGTAACATCCCTGCCCAAAGTATTAGAAAATACATTCTTTCTCTGGGGGAAGAGTACCCTCCTACAGTGTTGGTGGGACTGCAAACTGGTGTAACCCGTCTGGAAAGCAATATGGAGATTCCTTAACAAACTTGGAACAGAACCACCATTTGACCTAGTTATCCAATTCCTTGGTATACCCAAAGGACTTAAAATCAGCATACTACAGTGATGCAGCCACATTAATGTTTATAGCAGCTCTATTCACAATAGCTAAGTGATGGGCACCTAGGTTGGTTCCTTCAACAGATGAATGGACAAAGAAAATGTGGTAGAACAATAGAATATTAGTTAGCCATAAAGAAGAATGAAATCATGGCATTTGCTGATAAATGAATGGAACTGGAGGCATTATGCTAAGGGAAATAAGCCAATCCCAACAAACCAAAGACCAAATGTTTTCTGATATGCAGATGCTAACACACAATGAGGGGAGGGGGAACAGAAGTTCACTGGATTAGACAAAGGGGAATGAAGGGAAGGGGGGGAATGGGAACAGTAAAGAGTAGAATGAATGAAACATAACTTTCCTGTGTTCATATATGAATACGCAATTAGTGAAACTCCACATGTCCAACCACAAGAATGGGATCCTAATTAGAATAAGCTATACTCCATGTATCTATGATATGTTAAAACACACTCCACTGCCTCATATATCTAAAAAGAATAAAAAATTAAAGAAAATCCATTTCTTCCTTTAGACCCACATTGCTACCTGTCAAAATACTGCTCAAATAGTTCCCCCAGGGGACTCTTTGCCTGAAATCTCTCAGATATACGAATATCTGAGATTTGTACCCATACTTTTGGGTTCTGACCATGTATGAAATAAGGAGATTAATGACTGGCCCCCAACATGGTCACTTTCAGGAAACACACTGAATGCAGTGACGTCAATGGGCCTCAGTGTTTAAGGCTCTCTGCTGCAGAGCTTCCCAAACACCAGGCACTCTCCTACCTCATCTGGTATCCCTGGGTGTGTGGCCATCTGGAGCTAGTGATGAGTGAATGGGAGCGAAATGTCCACTCCCAGGCCCAGCAGTTGAGAGCCAGCTGCAATGTGGGGGGCCACACACTCCCAGCAGAGGAGCCACCGTGGAGGACCTCAGAGCCCCATCAGTCTTTGAGAGGGTGTGCAGTTAGGCCACGGGTCTTCTGCAGGGGCTGATGGAGTAAACTCAATACAGCCAGCTCTGAATTCACAAGGCTGCCCTCTGGGCTTCAAAGTCCTGCCCCTGAGTGGAGGTGGGGGCTGGGGTCACATCTTCAACCTAGTTACTCAGGCATGTCCTCCTCCGCAATTGCCTTCGTCCCATCAGGAGCATCACCCAAACCAATTTCATTAACTTGACTGTCACCCGTTCCTTTTTTGGCCCAAAATGAATCTGCTCACTTGGTTAACCTACATTTATACTATATTTAGCTCTAAACGGATGACTTTTCGCTATTTCTAGGATGTTCTGTTCAGCTGAGCATTCCAAAGAATACACTTGGAAGGAAATTCCAGAAGTTCCTGCCTATTATTTTATGGAATGGTACTATTACTAGAAATTGTGTACAGTAACACAATGTGATTACATTTGAGGGATGGCATTTCTTGAAAACTGTAAATTTCATTTTATTAAAAACTTTTAAGCACCTCAGGATCCAGAATTCCATCTGCTCTGGTGGCGAATGCCTGTGCATTCATCTACCAGGCACCAGGAGAGGCATTTCCCACAGCAAACTCCCAGTCCCCGTGGAAACTTGGGTGGCACGTTTCTTAAATCTATTTTGCAGAGGTGGAAACTGAAGCTGGTGAAGGAGCCTTCATCTGAGGCTGATTTTTACTGGCACCACCCAGAATGCTCTGCTCAGGCATCATTTCCCAATTGCCCAACCCCAGGCAATACTAACACCAAGAATACACCGCAAATCTGTCTACGCGCTTTATCTGTATCTGTGTTTTACACTCCAAGTCAGCAAGTTTTTTTTACCTTCCTAGAACAATTGCTCCCCTTTGGGGATGGCAGCTCCAATTATGTACCCTTTCTGGCTACACAGTGATGAGTGTGGTACAAACTGTCTCTGAATCCAGGCTGTGACTCAGGACCCATGTTCCCCCTTAAACATGAGGCAAGGCCTCTCTCTGATCTGCCTTCCTGTACCTTGGGCTCCTTCAGTGCCTTTCAATCATCCTCATGGCAAGGCATACATCCTTTTGGGTGGCATCCAATGCCTTCCTGATCTGACCCTTGCTGTCCCACACTCTGCTCTCGTGACAATGACCCATATCTGCCTGTAGGAGGCCAGGCTCTCTCTAGTGTCACCTCTTTATGTGCTCCTCCCTTGGCTTACATCTTCCAGGCTGGGTTGAAGCCCTTTTCCAAAAACTCTTCACACTCATCCACGTCTTTCAATGGCTCTGAGGGACAAGGGACATCAACCCTGAATCATCAGGCCCAGCACAATGTATGGCAGGATCTCTAAGGATTGCATAAATAATAAAAGGTTGAAAATGGGTCCATGCTCATGCAATAGCACAAAATGCTTTATGATTTCTTAAATATCAAAATACTGAGCCAAACATTCTAAAGTAGCCTCCTTTCTGGGCCAGGATGGTCCTTTGTAACCCCTTCTCCAGTTTTAAGCCCCTAGTTTTCATGGAAATGGCACTGACTCATTTTGGACACACATGCATACACACACACATTTTGGGGCAGAGTTAAATTTAAGATATAGGCCCAACAAGCACAGAGGCCCTATTCTTACAAATAGTGTAAGTCATTCCTGAGCGATGCCATCTTAGGACTTACCTGGACCTATTTTGGAGGGTGGAGTGAGAGATTGAACCCAGAGGCACTTAACCACTGAGCCACACCCAAAGCCCTTTTTAATATTTTATTTAGAGACAGGGTCTTGCTGAGTTGCTTAGGGACTTGCTAAGTTGCTGAGGCTGGCTTTGAACTCACCATCCTCCTGCCTCAGCCTCCTGTTAATTGGACTATCAAAGGAAACATCTCTTTCAGTGGGAATGGAGAGATGTAAGTCGCACATGGACTCACCATGTGTTGAAACAGGCCGAGGCCTGCTTCGGAGAACAGATCCCAGAAACAGACTACACCAGCCAATGCCTCCTGTTCTTGTTCAACCTTCCAATTCCAACCAGACCTGACATTCCTGAAACTTCCTACTCCATGAATCAACCAACATTTTCCTGTTCTGTGTGCTTAAGGCAGTGTGAAATGGATTTTTGTCAGACTGCAACAGAAAAGGGTTCTGAGCAATATGGTATGAGACAGTACTGCCCAGTGCCTAGTCCACAGCAGGTATTCAACAAATGTCAGTTCCCTTTCTCTTCCCAGTTCAAAGAAAAGGGTTAGACACTGTACCCTGCACAGATTCGTAAGAACCACATGGGATGGTACTATCCAAGTGCTTGGCCCTCAAAAAGGGCCCACTGAACGAACATCAGCGAGTACTGACATCCTCATACAGTGGAACATGGGTGGGGAGACAGAATTTAGAGAGCCTCACTCTTCTTCTCACTGCTTCTCCCATTGAATCGCAGTGTCAACAGCTCCAAGTGAACTCACCCAGCATTCTGGAATGCTAGCCCCAAACGATCAGGCCCTGGTTGCGGTAGAAACTGCTGTCACTGGGAGCTGGTGCCAGACCTGCACCCGAGGAAATGACCCAGGAGGCTTTGCTCTGCCTCCATGCTCTACTTATGTCAAGTCTACTTGCCAATCACCCACTCCCACTGGGCCTCAGAAGGCAGAAGGGAAACAGTGCAGTTCCAGCTTCAACAATACACGGCCAAAGGGACACGCACGTCTCTTCCGCAAGTGCCAATTCTCGACGTGAGCTCCCTAGCGCCGCTTCTTCTACATTAATAAGGAAAAAGTTGGACAGAAAAAAAGGGCCCTTGTCTCCTCCAGGCTAAGCCAACGCATCCATCCTGACACTAATTCAGTTTTATTTTCTTTGTGTAATTATTTTTCTGTTTTGCATTGATTTTTGTGCTACTGGCACTAAATTTGGTAAAAGCCCCAATCCAGACTCTACTGATGGGGGCGAAAGCTCTGGCTAGTTGAAACCAAGCTATGTATATAATTTTGGAAAAATACAGGCATATGAATATGATTTCCCCCCATATTTATGTATATAATCTTTCCCTAGAAAACTTGTGTATACACATACATACATGCACACGTAAACATGTGCTCACATACCCCGTTATAAAAATATTCTGGGCAGGAGCTGTTAATATATTTCCCATTTTAACTGAGGTTTTCAGGAGTTTCAACAGCTGTTTTCTCAAGGGAGGGCACACCTTGAGCAGTAGGGTTTTAAAGCCGTCTTCACCATGTCCATAGCCATTTAGAAGGAGGTGCAATAAACGCTTGTTTTTTGGACCTTTGCCTGCTAGGTTCATGGTCCTCCTTGGCCCCTGTGATCTGCTCAGGAATGAGCAGAAGACACAAGGTGGGCTGATCAGAAACAGTCCTGAAGAATTTGCGAAAGTACTGTGTACAAGATGCTTCCTTTAAGCTCAAATTGCTAAACGAGGGTCACTAGTGGCAGATTGCTGTGGGATCTCTGTGCTCCACAAAGGGAGAGGCTGAGACCTAAGCCGCAGAGCCGGGAGCTGGGCATGCGGATCTTTAACTTCCCACACTCACCTGGATGCACTAGCAGCCTCCAGACAAATATTTGTTAGCAAATCACTATTTGCTGGAGAGGGGATGTCAGGGAGTCTATCTTCCGGTGCTCCCTGGACACCAGGCTCTTCACAGTCTAGCACTAGGAGTCTTGAGGTTACTACTGGACACCTGGGGAGGCCCGAGAGGATCCTTTTCTTACCCCCCTGTTCTCAGTGACTGAGAACAGACCCCAGGACACACAGCCAGCCTGTCAGCACATTCTCTTGATCCCATCTTTAGGATATATCTATGTGTCATTGCTGCTCACCACTTGCACAATCTCACTAGGACCCGGCCACGTCCTCCACTGCAGGGTCTCCCTGATGGACTCTGCTTCTCCCCTGCTCCTCTTCAATCAATAGCATAGCCCCCAAGTAATCCTGAAGTCAAATCACAATACCCTTCTACACCCAATCATACTTATGTCAAGGTCAAAGCCTATGTGTAAACAGTGGTCCCCAGGCCTCCTGTGACCTGATCCTCCTCTGCCTTGCCTCTTCCCAACACTCTCTTCTACCACTCTCCCTCTGGGCTCAGGTGCTCCAGCTATATGCACCCACTGGGGTAGTCCTGCTCCATGCCAGCCATGATTCTGCCTCAGGGCCTTTGTACTTCTCTTTCTTCTGTTTGGAATGTGCTCCAGATGGAGCTCATTTGATCTCATTTAAGTCTTCCCTCAGGTATCACCGGCCAGTTAGACTGCTCTCGACCACTCTGAACACTCACCCCATGCCCCAGCATGCCCCCTCCTTTCCTGAGTTTTCTCCATTACATGCCTAACAGCTCAGGAACCGTATGTTTCAATTATTTGCGTGGTTTATCACCTGTCTTTTCCATTAAAATGCAAGCTCCCGGGCCGCAGGGATTTATGTCTGGCTCTGCTTTTGTATCACCAGGGCCTAGAGGACTAGCTGCCCATGGAAAGGGCTCAAAATTAACTGAATGAATGAGAGGGAGGGATGAAGATATAACACTATTTGTCATTGGAGACACATTTAAGGTACAGGGCGGAAGCTGCCTATATTCATCTGAGAAGTGCCAGCCTGCCTCAGCTGAGCTGGCTGAGGCTGTACAGCTGAAAAACCAGAACTTCAGCATAACTTGCAAGCTGGCTCCACAGGGTGCATCAGAAATCACTTCAAAGAAGACAAAAATGGAAGGATGGCTTACAATCCACCCCTTTTTTTTTTTTTGGTGGGGGGAGTACTGGGGATCGAACCCAGTGGTGCTTAACCACAGAGCCACATCCCCAGCCATTTTTTAACATTTCATTTACAGACAGGATCTCCCCGAGTTGCTCGGGGCCTTGTTAAACTGAGGCTGGATTTGAACTCTCAATCCTCCTACTTTAGCCTCCAGAGCTGCTGGGATTACAGGTGTGCACCACCGCACCTGGCTATAGTCCGACATTTTAATCTCCTAGGTCAAATGCCACATACCGTGCTGAATATTTTCCTAACACCCCCCACCCAGTGTAATTTTTGGCAAAAGGTTAGAAAAAAAAAATTTTTAATGTAAAGAATTTTTATTAGCTGGATATAACAAAATAAAGCATGGTCTCAGAGACACCAGAAATACCCTGAAACTTATTAACTCATTTTGCAGGTTCAGAAACCCAGACTCAAAGTGGAGATGGGATTTGAATCCAGCAAGCAGCAGAGCTGGGGCTCTGCTGAATCTCCCCGATTCTCCAGCAAAACGTCTTTGGCAAAAAGTCCCAGAAGTGTACCCTAAATCCCTCACCCTGAGAAGTGGCTCAGGCCCCTACGGTCTCCCAGAGTCAACAGGGTCTCCCAGGTGAGAACACTAGGAACAATGCAGCTGTCTCAAGTTTTCTAAATGCCAAGGCCCCGGGGTTCTCCTCCCCAGTGAGGAACACCTAGCCAGCGCCCGCTGGGCCACTTACCTCCAGTAAACGAGGACGGCAATGAGGAGGATGAGGCACAGGAAGGTCAAGGCTGACACCACAATCAGAGGGATGATCCACTCCATCCTCCCAGGAGAAGGTCGGCTGATCATTCCTGAGGTGTTCTTTTCTGCTGTAAAGAGAAACCATCCCAGTTAGAGGACAGAAGACAGCAGAGCTGAGCAACCAGAACACAGTGTGGAGTTCCATATCCAGTTCTGTCTGGTTTCCCGAAAGCTGGGTGGCCCGCTCTGGGCTGCCCTGTGGCAGGCGGGTGGGGTGGAGGAGAACATGCACCTCTCTCCATTTCCTTGCCTGTCCCAGCCCCAGGACAGCCGGGCCTCACCTGCAGGGTGCATTCTCCAATGGCCAGAGGGACGGATCTGCTGGTGGAGCTGAGGATGTTTTTAAAGAGAGGGATGTGGAAGGGATATGCAGCTGGACTCAAAGAACGCTACCCACACCGAGGGGACTCTGGCACACTGAGCAAATGCGGTGAAGTCTCCAGGAAGGGACAGAAAAGGGCCACTGGAGCGCCTCCGGGGTTCCCCATGCGGGCAGGAGCAATACCACACCACCATGGATTTTGCTACTGGGACCAGGATAGGCAGCTGGGACTACAGGGCCACCTCGCTCCCCTTTCCTAAGGTGACTACACCCCGATTCTATTTTGGGAAAGCACCTCTCCCTAGCAGTCATGGTGAGGCGTCCCAGGTAAATATGGGTCTCCCTGCTCCCCTGGCCGAGGGTGTGTGTGGCACTCTGGCCCTGGAATCTCCACCAATCCCAAAGACGGACCGACAGCACCCCGGAGGAGCTGGGGCACCGCGATATCTCGTCCTATTGATTTCCATCACCCAGATCCCCAGCACTCCTGTCTCTCCCCAAATCTTGTTTCCCAACGTTTCCCTGAGTTCTGGCACCTACCCGCGTTCCGCTCAAGGGCTCCAACACAATGAAAGATGGGGAGGCACCCCTCGCTCTCCTCGCAGCACAGGACCATCTCTAAGTAGCAGCCGCAGTCTCGGGGTCTCGGGAAAAGTCTACCCACTGGCTCAGGGTTCTCCCTGCTCAGGCGATACCCCCTACCCGGGCAGCTCCTTCCTCCACCTCTCCGGTAGCTCAGCAGGAAATCCTATGCTCTTTTGAAGGGCAGGGCCTGGGAGTGGCCAGGTGTCTGCAGTGCAGGTCAGATGCGGGATTGGAGGAGCACAGGTGCGCAGAGCCCACCCCCGCAGGCGGGCGGCAGGAAGCAAAGGTTAACCAGGAAGCAAAGGTTAACCGGGACCCGCAGGGAGAAGCCCCCCTCAGGATCCCTAGGCTGCCTGCCGGCTGACCTGGGCTCGCAAAGATTCCACCTGCTCTGCAAAAATGAGGCCAGCCCGC
The DNA here is from genome assembly GCF_048772815.1 of Callospermophilus lateralis. NCBI lineage: Eukaryota > Metazoa > Chordata > Mammalia > Rodentia > Sciuridae > Callospermophilus > Callospermophilus lateralis. The sequence continues at coordinate 171,973,490 of NC_135305.1, forward strand.
GGTGTCCCCCTGCAGGATAGACTAAGTGTACGGCTAATCAGCCTGGGTTTCCAAGGGAGAGAAGGTGGGCTGAGCGGGAAAGACATAATTGATGTCAGATGCAAAGACTTAAAGAGCAAGACTCCCCGAGTCACAGGAGATGCACCACAGCGATTCCCGGGGTTCCTATAGTTACTTCACACCCAACACCTTGGAGGATTCAGTTGGGGCCCTATTTACAGGTAAGAAGACAGAGTTAGGGGGGTGAAACACACTGATTACAAGCCACCCAAGAGCACCTTACTCAACAGGACCTTTATAAAAGTACCAATGCCTAAAAACATAAAATAAAAGTATTAATGGCTGCTCATTTCTGTCAACTCCAATTTTAAACTAGGAACACATTTGCCAGGCTCCTGTTTGTCGGTCAGGATGCTATACTCTAGGGATCCAGGGGCACCTCTGTGCCCATGAGTCAGGTGTCACTTGAAGGAGAGGGGGTGGGCCTCTGAACCATAGCCAGGGGAAACCATGTCCCCTCAGGGGCTCCAGGAAGTGAGGGTGAGATCTGAAGGATGAAGGGCGCCGGTCAGCTTGAATGTCAGGGAGTAGGGGTGTCCCGGAGACAGCATGCCATTCAAAGGAGGGCCAGTAGGAGGAGGGGAACCCAGATGGAGACTGAGAAGCCAGATAAACCAGGGTCTTGGAAGGAACTGGTTTTGGCCCCAAGGGAGGCGGACGCTCCTGCAGGGCATGAAGCCTGGGCAACACACAGCTCCTGGCCACTTAATGTTTTTATTGCAAAGTAATGGCGACTGGCCAGAGAAACTAGAGTTGCAAATGAGAATAATTTTGTGGGGCCCCAGTAGGGGTCGGCTCAGCCAGGCAATTATCTGGCTGGAGGTGGGGGCGTCTCCAAGACCTGGAGGTTCTGATAATGGAAAAAAATGTCAGGAGGGTTGACGACATAGGCCGCAGGTCCAATTAGCTCAGTATCTACCCTGGGCAGCCCTCAGGTGCAAGGGGTCTCGCAGGGTCTTTCCCACTCCCTACAGAGGATTCTTGCCCGTGCTACTGCTGGGTAGAGGGAGATGCAAACTCCCTCTTTTACATCCTAAACCACTGAAAAGGACTCTCGGCCCAAATCATCCTTCACAGTTTCCACTCTTTGGACGTATCGGCTCCATGCTATTTTGGCCATCCTAAAAGCATCTGGTGTGAGGATCAGGGGCATGGTATGTTGTCCCTGAAATCACACACCTGTCCAAATGGCAGTGGAGGAGGCCTCGAGTTGGCAACGATTTGTAGTGTGAGCAACTTAAGGAAACCATCTGACAACAGTTGCATTTTTTTTTTTTTTTGGTACCAGGGATTGAACCCGGGGTTGCTTAACCACTGAGCCCCATCCCCAGCCCTTTTCATATTTTATTGTGAGACAGGGTCTCACTGAGTGGCTTAGGGCCTCACTGAGTTGCTGAGGCTGGCTTTGAACTTGTGGTCCTCCTGCGCAGCCTAACAATTGGATCTTGACCCTGCCTTATGGCAGGCGCTGGATTTGCTGGCACGAGGGCCAGAGCATAGTAGGGGTGCTACTGGGTTTCCATGTGGGACGTGATGAAGCCAGTTTTATTTCCACATTCACAGCATTGCTTTACGCTCGTGGTAACAGGGGCCTGGAACTGGATTCCATCTCCAGGCGACCCACTACCAGAATCTGCTCCTGTCCCTCTTGACGAGCTTCACATAGCCTCAGGAAGACCCCGAGTCCCTGGACAGGGACAGCAAGGCCTGCCATCCCGCCCTGGCCTCCTCTCCTGTCCCACCTGCTGTGTTCCAGCCACGCTCCCCACGTTGGTGACCACCACGCTGTGTTCCAGTCTTCCCCTCTGCCTTGCCTCCTGATATTTCCTCTGCCAGGAATGACTTTGCCCTCTGCTCCCTGGAGGCTCTTAATGACCCCTCAGTCCTGGCTTCAGAGTCACCTTCTCTGTGAGGGCTCACTAAGTCCTCAGGCTGTGCTATCTCTGGACAGCCCAGGAGACTTGAGATCACAGGGTCAGTCTCTGGCTCTGCCCCTTTCTGTGTGACCTCTGACCTATAACTCCAACCAGCCCGGGCCTGAAGTTTGTCACCTATAAAATGGGGTTAAAAGCACCTATTTCTTGTAATTGGGAAAATTCAATGAGAAGATATACAGAGAATGCTTAGAAGGGTGCTGGGCCAAAGGCAAAGGATAAGCATGTACCACCGTCACCATCGCCTCATGCTGCTCTTACTGTACATGTCACACTCCATCGTGACTATCCTTTTGTTACTATGGGTCCTCTGAGCAGGGCTGATCGGCATCTGTATTTAGGACAGTAATATAGCTCTGCCTCCCACTCGCTGTGCAACTCTAGGTAAGTGGCCTACCCTCTCTGTGCCTTAGTCTCCTCCTCTGTAAAGGCAGAGAATACTACAGCCCAGTGCACCTTGGTGGTGTGAGGATGGAGAGAGTATGTATAGAATACTCAGAAGGTTTCCTGGCACTCGCCAGTTCTTGGCTAATGTGAGCTGTTGTGACTGTCATCACCCCTGTCACCCCATGATCTGCAGCAGCATGATCATCGTCACCGCTGCCTCCGTCACTGCTCTCTTTCTTCCTCACCAACATCCTAGCACGGCAACAGGCAGATGGCGGCGCTCACCGGGTGTCTATGGCATCTGACTGCTCCCTGAAACGCCAAGTGCATAAGTGACAGTCAGAAGTACTTCAGACGCGTGGGCCAGGAACTCAGGGGCTGCCTGGCTAGTGAAATGCTAGCACCTCCAAGTTGGCCCCAGATAAGACTGCGCCGGAAACGTCTGTCTGCAGCACAGGCTGTGGCCCAATCCTGCCCCCAGCTGTCCCGGCGTCAACACCTCCAGAGACCCGAATGTACCAGAGGCATCCCCCACCTTTTATCTGTAGGGATACATTTCAAGACCCCGGTGGACGCCTGGAACTGCAGATAACACCAAACCCTGCACGGATACATTTATGATAAAGGTAATTTATAAATAAGGCACATCAAGAAATCAACAACAGTAAGAAAAAATAGAAAGCTTGCAATGACATCATAGAACACAAGTTATATGAATGTGGTCTCCCTCTCTCTTGAAGTATCTTACTGTAAAGCAGATCTTAGCAACCTCAGCATATGATTTTTTTCCCCCCATACTGAGAACTTTTAATTTCTGAAGGAAATACCTTACAGCTTCCCTTTGGCAGATCTGAATGGCCAACTTCCCTACTCTTGTGCTTTGAGGTCATTACTAAAATCAGGGTTCCCTGAACACATGCACTGTGGTACTGCAGTCATTCTGATATTCAAGATGGCTACCGAGTGGCTAATGAAAAGGTGTATAGTATATACAGCATGGACACACTGGAGCAAGGAACGACTCCTACCCCTGGCCTGATAGGACAGCATGAGATTTCCTGAGGCTACTCAGATTGTGTCCCATTTAAAATTATTTATTTCTAGAATTTTCCACTTAAAATTTTCAGACCAAGATTGACGGCAGGTAACTATGGAAAATGAAACTGTGGGTAAGCCAGGGGACACCTGTATAAATCTTTCCTAGTACAACTGAAATAGTGTGCCATGAGGGTATGATCCTGTACTTCAGAGTCAGGCAGACCTGGGCACAAATTCTGACTCAGGTCTGTGTGTGGTTTTGAGCTAATGACTTCCCATCTTGGAGCGTCTGGTCTCTCTTCTATCAATGGGAGACATAGATTCACAGTTACCTTTCAGGAGATTCATGAGGATTAAATGAGATAATTTATGTGAAGATGACCATAATTTATGGCTACATGATTTATAAGGCCAGATACAAAATAAAACCATGGGGTCCTTGTTCAAAGTTATTAGTTTCAGGAAGGGGACAGTATGGTGTAAAGGCAAACACAGAGCCCTTCTGAGTCCAGTGTGAGTGCCCAGGTCACAAAGCTGCTCCTGACCTGTCAGGCTCAGTACCTGACCCAGAGGAGGCACCTGGCAACGTTTACTTCCCTTCCATGGATCCTTGCTTGGATCCAGGAAGAGAATGGGGAAAGCGGTAGCAGCTGATACCCACCCCAAGTGCCTAGACTTGGATCTTCCTGCGGGATCTAGCTGGCTCCTGCAGGGTCCAGTAATTGGGCTTCCCAGTTACTAGATGGCTCGTCTCCCTTCATAATGCCCAAGCCCTGGCCTGAACAGTCTTCTCTAGTTCATCTGGATTAGGCAGATTCCCCAGCAGGACTGGTCCTTCAATTCTTGTGTGCTACACACTGTGAAGTGACAACCCACAGATGTGTTTGGCACAGTACCAAGTACATTTATCCCCAGTAATTATTATTATATTGGGGGTGGGTGGATACCAGGGATTGAACTCAGGGGGACTCAATCACTGAGCCCCATCCCCAGCCCCATTTTGTATTTTATTTAGAGACAGGGTCTCACTGAGTTGCTTAGGGCCTCACTGTTGCTGAGGCTGGCTTTGAACTCATGATCCTCCTGCCTTAGCCTCCCAAGTTGCTGGGATTACAGGCATGGCCATGACACCTGGCTTCAGTAATTATTTTTAAGTTGTGACTTACCTGCTGACATTTAAATATGAATTTACTTAACTATCAGCAATGGACACTTCTACTGGAAATGCTGAAGGCTGACAAAAAGGGCCTGAATTTCCACACGGCAAACACATGCTGGAACCAAGCAATCTACTCTCTTTTTTCAGACAGGGAGTCTAGCCAGTTTGCTGTAGTCCCCACTACTCCCCAACATCACCCGATGCATAGGCATTCTTTATCCCCGACTCTTACTGTCAGCTCATTCTAGCTGGCCTACCTTCGGGGTGCAGGATGGTACCCGGACCCAATCAATCAGCAGAAAAGCACTAACTCAGGTCTTTTAAAAAGGCCTCAAGATCAAAAGCAAACATCATGGTTTAATAAACTCCTGACCTTGACCTTGACATTAACTTGGCTCAACACAAGAGGCTGTTTCTGCACACAGCACCTCAATTTATTTGGAAAGAGATTTTATTTTTGACCAATAGGAAATTAACCACGCTGTTTCTCTGCCTATCCAACAAGGTGCATTCTCCTCAAGGAATGTGACATTTTCCACACTCTCTCCAGGCCCACATCTCACTGATCTGTCCTTGAGGCCTGGACTCAAGAGAATGGGCCTACTTCAGAAATGTGTCCAAACAAAACTTGAAGCAGAACATGAAATATCTTTCCCTGAGCACATGCCGGAGGGAGGCAGGGAAGGTTCGAGGACCTCCCCCGGCCTTGCCTCCTCCCAGTTTTCATTCCCAGCTTCCGGCAGGACCCAGTGAAGTGCTTCCATTCTGCTTTAAAAAAAAAAAAAATTTTTTTTTTTTAAAGAGAGAAAAGAAAAACAGTTTTCAGTGGCATATGTCATCACTGAATTAATGTTGTTTGCCTTTTACTGGCTTGGCTCTCATCCCAGTAGAAGCAAATAAAAATGGAGTACAATGTACTGCCGATGCTCTGGGTGGCGATGCACGAGATGGACCCGCTGAACTGTCTCCTGCCCCACGGTTAAGGGCTCAACCTGGGCCACAGGGCAAGGACCTCTTTGTGTCGGGGATAAAAATAGCTTGGATCTGAGAGGGCACTGTCAAGAGCAGGGAAAAGCACATTTCTGTGTCAGAGACATGAAGAGAAGGGCAGTTTGCACACTTGTGAATCTATAGTCTGTTTCCATCCCGGGCAATGTTGCATTTGCTCTCAGTAGCACCTGTCATTAATAGCCACCCATTGGAAATGAGGATGGCTGCTGCTTTGTTTGACGACTGATTAAAAAAAAAAAAAACCTGAGCACAGTGGCGCACACCTGCAATCTCAGCATCAGGAGGCCGAGGCAGGAGGATGGCAAGTTCAAAGCCAGCCTCAGCAACTTAGCGAGGCCCTGACCAACTCAATGAGACCCCCATCTCTAAATAAAATATAAAAAAGCCTGGGGATGTAGCTCAGTGGTTAATCTGGGCTCAATCTCCAGTATGAAAAATAAAAAACTAAAAAACAACATAACATAAAATTTACCACTTAAGCACTTCTAAGTACGCAGTGTAGTAGTGTTCAGAATATATCCGTGGTTGAACAACTTCATCTTACAGAACGGACACTACATCCATTAAACCACTCTCCATTCTTCCTTCCCCCAGCCTCCACCAAACATCATTCTACACTCTCATTCTACGAATCAGGCAGGCACTTTCTGGAAATGGAATGGTATAGGATTTGTCTTTCCTGCAACTGGCTTATTTCTCTTTGCATGATGTTCTCAAGCTCATCCACGCCCCACCATGCAATGGGATTTCCCTTCACAGGGAGCATCCTATTCCACTGGATATATACATGCCACATTTTGTTCATCCACTCATGCATGGAAGGCCACTTGAGTTGCTTCCACCTCTTGGCTATTGTGAAGAGCAATATGGACCCAGACATGCAGATCTCTCTTTGAGATTCTGCTGTCAATCCTTCTGGGTCTCTGTACCCACAAGTGGAATTGCTGGATCACACAGTCTTATTTTCAATGTTTTGAGGAACTGCTGTTCTGTTTTTTACCAACTGTTACTTTCTGTTGTTTGACCCACCTCCTCCAGACACACCCCACCTGCCCACAGTTACCACCCAGTCAGACCATTCAAACTAAGATGCACTGATTAGGTCACAGCTCCCACACCCCAATCATTTTACCTCTGAATATTTCTGCATTAACACAGGCGTTTCTGGGGACACCGCATATCCAAACCATAAGCCATGCGCTTACCTAAGCCAACTACTACAGAGAAATGGTTGCTTATTGATTACAGATGCACATATTCTGCTGCAACCAGGCCTCGATCCCACTCCCATTTCCACGTGAGCCAAATTAGAGCCACTGTTTGTCTCCACTTATTGGAGTCTGGAGTTGTCCTGAGCCAGGCTCCTTCACCATCTCCCACAGGGCCTGTTTCACCAGACCTAGATAACCAAGTGACAGCCTGCCATTTCTATTTCAGTTAGATGCTGGGAAAGTGAGGGTTTTGCGAATTCCTAAATTAATTCCAAGCCTCACAAATACAGCCGGTCCTTAACCCACCAGACTGCCACCATCGACAACTGGGACCATCGGCGCTTGGTGGCAGCATCCTGAGGTTCTGAAATTAGTCACAGACAGAAGCCTTAGAATATCTTATGTCAAATGCACTGTCCTCCACAATCTGAATTTCTCAATCCAGTCTCCTCAGTTTTCCACACCAAGAAATGCACAATCCACCCCAGTTCAATGATCACTTTGGGGAAAGGAAACTTCCAAGGACACACATACTTTATGAAAGGAAATTAAACCATATGTGGCAGCTGAATGATCTCTTCATGATGCCTCAGGCGGATCTCTCCCATCACAGCCTGAAGAAGGGGCAAACAGAATTCTAAGGAAAGCATCTCCCCCCAAATCAATCTGACGGTAACTAGACTTGGCTGAGAGCAACTTCAGGTAGTCCATACAAGTTCCTGCCTTAATTTATTTTCAATAACACACACTACATTGTTCCCAACAAGCTGGGTACCATATTCATGATTTCTGCCCTAACTCTATAAACCTGCACTAGGATCGACTTTTGTCCCCAGCTTTTTTTCAAAAGGAAACTTCATAATAATACTATAGGTCAGAAGCTGTATTAATGCTAGCTTCGTCACTATAGGCATTTTGGACCTGATAATTGGTTGGTGTGGTACTGTCCTGTGTGTTCCATGACATTTAGTGGCATCTCTGCCCTCTCTCCACTAGAGGCCAGTGTCATCCTCCTCCCCAGTCATGACAACCAAAACCTTTTCCAGATACTGCCAAAGGTCCCTGGGGTGAGGAGAAAAATCACCCTGATATAGAACCTTTGATGTATATGGAAAACTCATAGCTTTTTGGAAATCTACAGCCAATTACTATTTTACTTGAAATCATCTTTTGTCACTTGCTCTGGGAACTAGTGCCTAAGCCAACAGGGAGGATGCAGAGGTGGAGGGTCGGCTCCCCTGCACTGTGAAGCCAGACCCATGCTCAGGTCCTGTCTTGCCCTGTGCTATGTGACCTGGGCATGCTTCTTACCCTGCTGAGCCTCGGTTTCCTCACTGGAGTGACAGTAATAATGACAGTGCAGACTGCAAGGGATTGCTATAGGATAAGTGACACCGGTAGTTGGTCTTTAACACAGGCACAGTCAGCAGGAAATGCTTTAACATAAACTGAGGCTAACGATGTCTTTTGATAATCAAAGGTTTTCAAATTGGATTCTTTGGACCCTGAGGCCTCTAAAGAGATACCTTGGGTTTCCCCCCAAAGAAGCAGGGTAGACAGAGCTCAGCACCCTTCATTCTGGCTCAAATAAGAAGAGCAGGCCAGGATCTTTGTCTAACTCTCCCTTTCTAACTCATGCACCATATAAAAGTAGGCCTTGGGCTAGACTGGCCCTGTGGGCTGCAGTTTGCTGACCTGAGCTGGACCATCCCTTTAGCATCTGCCCAGGGCTGACCGGAAGAAGTGGTTGGTAAACCATCCACGAAACACTGTGGATATGTTGCAGTTCTGAATCAAATTTAATCTGAGTTTCCTTCGTTCAAGCAAACAAACGTGGACAAATCCTAGCACAAAATGACGAGTCTATAGACTGTGTACTCTCTGCATGTGTTGCTGGGGCTTGCCACACCCCCACACCGACCCAAGAACCCAGAATTGCATCAGATGGGTTTTTAGTCTGCCTCCATATCCAGGCAGGGGCTCCTGAGGAGGGACCATCTGCTGGATTTCCACGCAGCACACATCCGGCTGAGGGCTTTGCACTAAATAGATGTTCATAAAAAGGTTGGTGACAGGGGAGGAGATGACTGCGACACACGGGCATCCAAAGCGTGGCAAACCATAGTGGTCACCATTATAACAGGAGTGGAGTACTGGTGGTTCCTACCTGGTCCAGGGATGTGTTTTTCTTTGGCACACATGGAAAAAAACAAACAAACAAAAAAACTTGGTTTTAAGATTTGAAGTCACTTAAAATTGGAGGATTCTGCAATAAAACCTGAATCATTTGACTCACCAGGCATTTTCAAAGCAAGAATCAGATGGAACTGGGAAGGCCCTCTTTTTATTGATATTATTAATTTTTTGGTACCAAGGATGGAGCCCAGGGGTGCTTAATCACAGAGCCTCATCCCCAGCCCTTTGTATTTTTGATTTTGAGACTGGGTCTTGCTAAATTGCGCATGCTGGCCTCAAGCTTGTAATCCTCCTGCCTCAGCCTCCCAAGCTGATGGGATTCCAGGTGTGTACCACCATGCTCAGCTGGGAACCACCAAGCCCAGCTGAGAAGGCCCTCTTGAGAAAAGGCAGGAGTTCCCTGGTGTGCTGTAGACCTCACCATTCCCTAATGCTTAACACCTGCTCCTTTTCTGTCACTGAAATTGCCTGTCTGATTTCTGTAGGTGCCTGACTTTGTCACCTCATCTGTAGAAGGATTCCCCTCCTTTTCTCCCTTAAGGGATAAAGCTATTACTCAGCTCTTCAAGGATGTTATTAAAGGACTGTAAACAAGCCTTTTGAAGATACTTAGAAAAACAGAATAGTTTATATCTTTAGATGCTATCACTTTTCTCAAGGAGGCTAAATATTAATTCAAATAATTGTTTTTAGTTAATGTGAAAATAATTTAAGTGTGCAATGGACTCAAACAAATGTATGTCCAAAGTCTTTTAAATTAATCACCACTAATAGTAAAACACCCATTATTTAAGTTGAAAAAACAAACATCAAGTGGGAGGAGGCAGATGGGGGGCAGGATGGGATGGATGGATGGATGGAGATGTAGCGAGACCTTGAGGATCATGGACCCATGTAGGCTTGCCATTTTTGCCTTCAAGTTACAACCTTTATTAAACAACACACACACACACACACACACACACACACACACACACACTATTATTTCTGCTTAAACCAGGAACCAGCAAATGACAGTTCATGGGCCCCATTGGGCCCACTGCCTGTTTTTGTAGACAAAGTTCCCTGGCCTCCAATCACATCCACTTATTTATGTCTTTTCTGTGGCTGCTGTGGCTGTTGGGAGACAGAACGGAGTGGTCGCAACCAACACCTATGGCAAAGCTACAAATATTTACTATCTGGTATTTGCTGGAAAAGTCTGCCAAACCCTGGCTTAAACAATCTCTACCACCACTTTCAAATTCAAATTGCCTGAAATTCTGAAGGAAGCACCTCTTTGGCTTTAGGGAGGAGTGGATCTTCCCATTGGCATGGAGAAGCCAGATTTACCAGTGCCCAGGATGGACAGTTGTTCTTGGAGGTCATTTTTTTTTAGTTGTAATTGAATACAATATCTTTTATTTATTTATGTTTATGTGGTGCTGAGGCTTGAACCCAGGGCCTCACATGTGCGAGGCGAGCGCTATACCACTAAAGCCACAACCCCAGCCCTGGAGGTCATTTTTAAAGCCAGCTAACTGGGGACCAGTCTTGATATGCTCTTCAATGTCCATGGATGTCTGCAAAAAAGACATGTTGTGCCGGGCATGGTGGCACACGCTTATAATCTCAGTGATGTGGGAGCTGAGGCAGGAGAATTGTAAGTTCAAAGCCAAGCTCAGCAACTTAGTGAGACCCTGCCACAAAATTAAAAAAAAAAGGCTGGGATATGGCTTAGTGGTTAAGTGCTCCTAGGTTCAATCCCTGATATCAAACGCGCGCGCACGCACACACACACACACACACACACGTAGGGGGATTCCTCATAGTTGCCATTATTCCTGCTGAGAGTACCTCCTTCCTCGTCACCAAGAAGGAGGTGGATGCTCTTCCGTGGATCTCAACATGACTCCTCCTTTATCCACATCATCCTTTGCACCAATGGGCTAGTATAATCTCCACATTACAGATGAAGAGATGGAGTGAATAAGGGACTGAGCTAAGATGATCTGATTCCAAAAGCCACTCTCCTCAAGACTATAAAATGTTCTCTAATACCTAGAGATGCACATGCCCCATACCTGGAACTGGAAATCTCCAAGGTTGTCCCTCGTTTTTTTTCTCCCCTCTCCCTGGAATCCGAATCCAGTGGCAGGAACTCATTGCCACCCACCTGGAGTAGTCCTGGACTCCACACCATTTCCAGCCTCTAGAGCTGTGACTACTCCCAACTGAGCTCTCAGCAGCCATATTTTTCGAAAGCATAGTCAAAGAAAGATCTGAGGACACTATTTGCCAGAACCTTTAGTCTAGAGGTCAAACCACACAAGCTCAAAGAACAGTTCTAAACCCACCCCGTGTTTTGGGAGAAAATACAATGGCTGGTCCTCGCCATATAACCAGTGAGTCCTAATCAGGGCTCCCCTATGATTTCCATGCAAAGGCCCAAGTGATCTTTCAAAAAAATTAACGAGAGGGACTCTGCCATTGGTTTCCCATTTCAAGTACAACCAATCCTCAGCATGGCCAATGAACCCCTCCCACACAGGACTTGTGCCAGCCTCTGAATTCACGCTTCACTTCTTCCCCCATGTTCTCACTCCAGTGGCCTTCTTTCTGATAGCTCCTCAACCCATCCAAACTCATGCCCACTTTAGGGTCCTGCTATACCTGCTGTTCCTGCAGCCTAGAATGCTCTTCTGTGGATCTCAACATGGCTTCTCCTCAGCACATGGTCCACTGCTCAAATGTCATCCTTGGCGACTCACGGTCATACTGTCCCTCTCCCTGACTTCAGCAATGAACACTATTTAAAAGTCATGCATTTGTTTAATGCAGTAGTTTCAAGCTCCCCCATTAGACTATAAACCCCAGGAAAACAGAAGTCTGTCTTGATCTAGGGTCTCATCCCAATGCCTAGTTCAGTGCCAGGGCTACAGTGGGCACTCCTTATTATTTTTTTTCTATGATGTCTTCAAGTGCAAGAAATTCAGCTTTCTCTCAGCAATCCCTAGAGGGAAAGTCATGTTCATCAAGGAACAGCTTCATAAGGGGTCCATATTTCCTTCACTTAATTCCACACGAGGCTCCTGAGCACCTTTCCCTAAAGCTGTAACAAACTGAGCAACATCCATAGGGAGACCCCTACTTTAAAAAATTAGTTCATACCAGCTTTAAGAGGAAAGTAATTCAAAACATGAAAATTTATTCTAAGTTGTATCTTAACATACGAGATCTCAGCTTTAGATGAATTTTAATGTTTACAAGTGCAAAAGCAAATAAATATTTACCAGTTGCCTTTTTTTTTTTTGCACTCTTATAACTCCACAACAGCTTAGACGCAAAAAAAAAAAAAAAAAAAAAAAGAAAGAAAGAAAGAAAAAAAATTGTTGCTAAACATCTTGTAGTCTGGCAAAACGAAGAATTTCTTATTAAGAAAACCCCTCACAACAATAACAACCCTTCATGCTATAGCTCCCTTGTGGAAACTATCAGAATGGTTCATTAAGACTTGAGCATATGATAAAGCAAAAAAGGAAAAAATTGTCACAGCAAGCAGAGGCCAGACCAGCCACGCCCTGGTCTGGACACTGGGTAACTCATACAGCCAATGGCAGCTCTGGGATAGAGGGCCACATTTTTGTGGTACAAGACCATGGATTAATAAGGTTTCAGGAGTAGGTCCCTGACCTTCTCCTAATTCTCTTTGATGACATTGTGATTATTTTCTCTGTTATCATTTTATAATCAAAAACTTTAGTTAGGGGACTGGGGTTGTGGCTCAGTGGTAGAGCACTTGCCTCCCACGTGAAAGGCACTGGGTTCCATCCTCAGCACCACATTAAAACAATAAAAATAAATAAATAAAATAAAGGCATTGTGTCCATCTACAACTAAAAAAAAAAAAAATACTAAAAACAAACAACAATTAAAAAAAAACTCTTTATAGTTAGGCAGTTTTCTGGCTTGCCACATAATGACCTAAGTGGATGGCCCTCTACTGTTCCTGCTACCCTGCTTCCTGACTTGTGCTCTAGGGAGCTGCTGCCAATCATCTGTCTTTCCCTTTATCCCAGGAGGCAGGTTCTGGGAGTCCTGGATGCAGAATCCAGCCAAGTGCCCCACACAACACTGACTGCCCATGTGCTAATTAAGGGTTAAGGGATGAAATCTTCATGGGTAAACTTCTTAGGATTACTGTCTTTTTTATTCACTTTTCTCACTGCCTGGTTGAAGTCTTGGGAGGTACTCCAAGGCAAGGACATAAGTATCAAGAAGAGGATTATTTCAGCCAAGATCAGAGGCTAGGTTCTTTTATAGGAATAGAACAGGGAGACACCTGCGGTCAGCACAGGCAAGGACACACACGCACTCCTCTTGCTTTAGGGGCACACACAGTACTGAGAGTCTCTACTACTTTCTGAATTTTCATTCTCCACCCCGGTTCTTATAAAAAGGGTTAGACTGGGTCCCAGCAGCACAGAACCTCAAAGGAGGACCCGCCCCACTTACCTGGGTTGACAGTGATAAATTTGCTATCCTCGGAAAATCGGTCCCCTCGGGACCCAGGCTTTTTAGATGGTACTTCGGGCTTCTTGGGATCGCTGTCTGCATAATGTTCCTCTGTGGCTGTGGGGGGCACTTGGGTGGGGGTGACCACGTCCGAGTCCGGGCCTGGGGCGGCATCCCCTGTCCGGCCTGGCTGTTCTGTAGGGGTGGCAGGATGGTCCTGCCTGTGTCCCGGTATTGTCTGATGCCCGCCCTCCTCCGTAGTCCTGTTAGGAGACGAAGGGGTCGGGGTGGGCATGACCCGATTCTGCTCCTGGGTGGCACGAGTCACCCCGCTCTTCTCCTTCTTCTCCGAGTCCTTCTCTCCTTCCTCCTCGTGCTCCCGTTCTCCATCCTCACTCTCGTTTTTCTCATCCTTCTCCCCATCTTCTGTGCCCTCGCTGTCTTTGGTGGGTGCAGAATCACCGTCGGGCCCTGGAGAAGCCAGGGCCTCCGTGGTCGCAAGCACTGGCCTCACCGCCTGCTTGCTGGCGGAGGCAGCAGTGGGGAGGCGCGTGGGCCACACAGTGCTGGGGAAGGAGGAGATGCCCCCTCCCCCAAAACCCAGGCCTGCAAGGAGCGTGCTGGTGACCACTGAGGCCACGGTGGCTTGGCTTCCACTGGAGGAGGGGCCCATCCCAGTTGCCATGGAAACAAATGAGAAGGGGATGCCAGAGGACGTCCAGGTGGAAGATCCCGAGCTGATGGGGGCCATGTCAGCTGAAGAGGCAGGAGAGGCTGTGGGCTAAAAAGGTCACCAGGAGGTTGCAGAAGCAGCAGAGGAATGAAAAAGCAGACAAGTATCAGTAATTAAGACTGAGAATGAGACTCTGGTTTGCAAAAACCTCATAGAGTTTGACTCATCCATCCATGTGGTCCCCCAATGGTTGGTGCAAATGTTGACCATGGGTGGCCAACTCTTATTTTAATGGTTTTATAAATAATTTGGATGCATTAAAACATTTAACTAGTGTAGCAAACACAATGTCACTGATGTTGCTTAGGATGAGGCTAGGTGGCACAAAAGTTAAGTGTGGCATTCAAGTTGGCTTAAAGACAGTGAAAAGTGACAACTTGGCAATATTAGATTGTCTACTATTCTCAAGGTGACAAAGGGCACGAGTTTCATGCTTTTATGTCAACCATTGGAAATTCTGGTGAACACGTAGCTCTTAGGTCTGGAAGGGCCCTAAGGAATCATGTCCAACTCCACCATCTTTCCCTGAGGGAACGGATGGAGAGAAAGGGGGAGTGGCCTGGCCAGGGGCACTGTGACATAGTCAGGAGCAGGAGTCACACTTCCCACTGCCAGCTCTGGGAACTGGCTTACATTTCTATCTTTCTACACTGAGCCCATGGACATGGTACCTTTCAGAGTCTCTGGGCTGGTCCATGGCAAAATCTATGCCCATGTAGATGACAACAACATTAACAACAATATCAAGAGTTGCACTCAACAAGTGCCAATTGTGTACCAAGGTTTTCCATGCTACCCTGGAGGCAGATCTGATCCTCACCCCATCTGATAGGTGAGGACAGTGTCCAGGAGCTTACCCCAGGTACTGAGCTAGGAAGATCAGAGGCACGGCTACCTACTGGCAAATCTCAGCTCATCCTGATCACTATACTATGAGGATCAGTTATGGAGTTTTATTCATATAAGGTATCTATGAAAATAATAAATTTTTCTGTTCCGAGATAGTTTAGTTCTCACAAGCTACAATCCAAAATTCCATCCCATCATTTATACAATTCAAAACAATAACGGGAGCAACTCAGGTTTCTTGACTTCATCGTCAAGTGAACACTTGGTACTTTAAGGAAGACCAGGTTAGCAAAGTTGAGTTCCGAAGTTCATTAATGAAGACAAAATACCACCTGAGACTTGACTTGATACAGACAGGTCAGGCTTCCTGGGCTCAAGTTGATGACCCCTTCCTTGTTCTCTGGGTGATGCTGGGCACATTACTTTAACTCAATGAACCTCACTTTCCTCATTTGTAAAATGGGGAGAATAGTAATGCAATTTTGTGGCTGTTTTGAGAAGTGAGTAAAATAACCTGTGCCTGAAATTCAGAAGTGCTTAGTGAGTTTCAGGCTATTATTATTATAACCACCATGGTTATTAGTTGTATCAGGAATGGGGAAACAGAGATATTAATTCAGGCTCCAGAAATCTGCAAATCTCTGTAACCCTAGGCAGGTGACAAAGTCTTTAATTTTATTTTATGCCAGATGAAGGGCTCAGAACAGATTAACCCCCTTGTATCATCTGATCTCAGGGAACAAAAATAATTACAAAATTATACAATATAAACCTCTAACACTATTGCACAGCTCTTTTTCAAAACGTATCGAAGGGTGAATAATATAATTTTTCTCTATTTTAACCACTTCAGATTGTACAATTCAACAATATCATATTGCCACCTTGTGGTAACACTCATAACTGCATGCAAATTAACAGCCACCCAGGACAAAGCAACCACTATTTCTTTACTTACCACTCCTGTTTTCACAATCCTGGTTCCCTGGAATATTCGAGTGGTATTAGCTGAAAAATAAAGGAATGGCAATGTAAACCACAGACAATCTTCTTGGGGGGAGGGGAACTTCCAACAAAATTTTTAATTGTGAGCACAAATCTGAATCTGAATTTTTATACATACATATAAATTATATATTACATATTTATGACGTTCTCATGTCATAAAATATTCCTCTGCAGGTTTTGTCCAACCGTTTAAAAATGCAAAAAAAAAAAAAAAAAAAAAATCACAACCACCACCACCACCAACAACAACCAAAAAACCCCAAATCCTTTCTTGCTTGCGAGTCATACAAAATCATGCGGAGATTTGGACTGTGATCCATAGTTTGCTGTCCCCTGTCTTAAGGTGCTGATTAAAATTTAAAATTTTTTGGTAGTTTTCTGTTTTAATATTGAGGTACAACTTCCATACAGTAAAGTACACAAGATTTAAATATACAATTCAATTTTTTTACATTTGTAAATACCTGTGTAACACCCATTTTAAGATACCAAAAAAGACAGCAAAATTAATTTTAAAAACGTATTTATTTATGTATTCCAATATGTCCAAACTATTATCATTTAAACATGTAGTAAATGATGTTTTTAATCATAAAAAAAAAAAGATCTAGACATTCTCTGGTGCTTTGCTGCTGTAAAAGTTTGCTTACACCCCCAACCCAGATAATATCCACTCAGCCCCAAAGTTAGCCCACATTCTACTCTGTTAGAATTTTGCCAATATTTGAACTGTATTTAAGTGGAATTATATTATTCCATTGTTCTTCTCAATGATCTTTTTGGTCATCATTTCCTGTATCATCCATTGGGATTCTAATATGCCTCTCTTCAATTAATACTTTTATCATCTAAAAAAATGAAGCAAAGCCTATTTTTTTGTCTTACCCCACTTTTTATGGGAGGAAGGGTTCTGGGGATTGAACCCAGTGGCACTCAACCACTGAGCACCATCCCCAGTCCTATTTTGGATTTTATTTAGACACAGGGTCTCACTGAGTTGCTTAGGGACTCACTAAGTTGCTGAGGCTGGCTTTGAACTCATGATCCTCCTGCTCCAGCCTCCTGACCTGCTGGGATTACAGGTGTGCACCACCACGCCAGGCATCTTACCCCCTTTGTATGTTATTATTCATTTAATTTCTCTTTGTGTTTTAAAATCTTAAGACAGTGCCACTGTTTCACATGGTCAAACTAGCTGATATTCATCATTCATTATCCTTTCAGTGGTGCTCATTTCTTCCTGTAGTTTTGTTTTCCCATATGGTTATAATTAAACAATGTAACTTAATTTTTTCGATTATAGTAAGATACACAATATTAAATTTGCCACTTGATCCATTTTTTTTTGTGGGGATGTGGGTACCAGGGTTTGAACCCAGGGGTACTCGACCACTAAGCCAAATCCCCAGCCTGATTTTGTATTTTATTTAGAGACAGGGTCTTGCTGAGTTGCTTAGCACCTTGCTAAAATTGTTGAGGCTGGCTTTGAACTTGTTTGTGATCCTCCTGCCTCAGCCTCCCGAGTCACTGGGATTACAGGTGTGTGTACCACTGTGCCCAGCATGGTGATCCATTTTTAGGTCTATGGTTCAGTAGTGTTAAGAATGTGTTCACGTTATTGTGCAACCAACCACCACTACCTTTTCTCTCTAGAACTTCTTCATCTTGGAAAATTGGAACTCTACATACCTGAAACAACTGCTCATTTCCTCCTACCCTCAACCCTGGCAATCACCTCTCTACTTAACATTCCTATAAATTGAACTTCTCTGGACATCTAGTATAAATGTCACCCTGTGTATTGGTGGTTTTGTGATTGGCTTATTCTGATTAGCATAATCTCCTCAAGGACAGCCATATATACCATATTTTGTTTATCCATTCATCTGCTTCTATCTTTTTGCTATTATGAATAATGCTAAACAACAGAACTTAAAAACATCAAACTTTGTGGTTAAAGCAAAAACCAAAAGTGCTGGAAGAAGCGAAAAATCTGCCTCCTACATACACTGCACTGAAAAACTAGCCCCAAATGCTAATTACCTAAATACCCTGTGCCTGCTACAGTTTTTACAACTACATCAAAAATGTCAAGTGACCTACATATAATTTTGTTTGCCTTGTAAGTCTCTTTTAAGAAATTGAGCCTACAATCCTAGCAGCTTGGGAAACTGAGGCAGGAGAATCACAAGTTCAAAGCCAGCCTTAGCAACCTGTCTTAAACAAAAAAGTCTGGGGATATGGCTCAGTATTTAAGTGCCTCTGGGTTCAATCCTTAGTATAAAAAAAAAAAAAAATCAAATCTTCTCCCAACATTGTAAAGGCGTCCACCTCAAAAACTCTCAGTTGAACATTGATCTGCAAAATTATGATGTTGGCAAAACTGGGTAACTTCCATACAGGGCAACACTTGGCTGGGGCCAAGGATCTGTCACCCCCTTTAGCTGGGCGCATGGTCTCACATTTCCCACGGAGAACCCTCCCTTCATTCACAACCTATCCTATGCCTGCCCCCTACCCAGGCACCTGAGTGTGCAACCCCTTGACCTAAAGACACGTTCATTTTGCATAGTTGGATACTGAAATATGTAAAGAGGCTCATGTGGGGAAGAGATGAATCTAGAAGGCAAAGCAACTGGGTAGATTCCAGGTCCAACAAGGCAGCCATGGAACAAACAGTGTGGGTCTCACGGGGACTACAAGTGGCCTCCCATGATCATGGAGTTGCCCAGGCATCCAGACCTCAACTGCTTGGACAGGTGAACACGCCTCCCTCCATTAACACAGGAAGGAAAGTTCTCAGGAGACTGGCCTTACCTGCCCTTTAGAAAGGGCTCTAACGAAGGCCAACAAACTCAACAGTCACTCCATCTGCGTGCCAGATTTTTGTTAGTCTTGCACACTCTTTATTAGGGTCAGTGGTAGCTCTGGTGACCAGGAACTTTCTTCAAGAACTCTCAGATCAGAAGTCCTTAAACCTGGACCAGGGGCCTAATGAAATGCAGGGATGAGGGGTGGGGGTGTGTGTGACATCTGTATTCTGGCTAAGCTCCCTGCAGTTGTGCACCTCCTGTCGTGAAGGACACAGGCAGCCGATCTCAGCTGCGTTCTCAGGATCCATTGTTTTCACGCTGCTTTGGCATTATAGCGGTTATTTGGGAATATCACTGATGTTCATCAATGCTCAGAAATAACAGCCACTCACAGGCCAGCTGTTTGTCATTTAAAACTTTACTACAGTTAGCGCATATACTGCTCAATCTCAGATTGGTTTAAAATATTTTGACAACTGAATTTAAACATAATTGGTTCCTCTGCTATGTATTCTACTCATTGATTTAAAACCATTCTGAGGGAGGATCTGTGAGCTTCTCCAGGCTGTCTCCTGGGGGTCTGTGACTCAGGAACCCCCCCCACCCCAGCCCTCTTCCTGTGACTGCTGAGATCTGGGAAATGGCTTGGAATACTTAGTCAGCTACTGTTTTATCCTTTCTTTGAACAGCTGGGCTATTGAGTCATAACTCTTTAGGGTGTTTCATGGCTGCAAATGATTGGGCTTTAGAATAAGAAAAGAAGTTAGATGTGATGGCCACACCTGTAATCCCAGTGGCTCAGGAGGCTGAGGCAGGAGGATCAGAAGTTCAAGGCCAGCCTCAGCAACTTAGTGAGGCCCTAAGCAACTCAGGCAGACTCTATCTCTAAATAAAATATTAAAATATAAAAAGGTCTGGGGATGTGGCTTAGTGCTTAAGTATCCTTGGGTTCAATCCCTGATACAAAAAAAAAAAAAAATGATAATAATAAGAAGAAGAAGAAGAGGAGGAGGAGGAGGAGGAGCAAACTCTACTTAGTAGCTAAATGATTTTCTCCTTGTGCATCCTGAACATTATTTCCCCATTTATAAAACACATAACCTTAGTGGCTGCCACCAAGTGAAGTTCAGATGAAGTAATTTATGTAAAAATGCCTGGTAATGGTGAGCCACTTCAAAAATACCGCTTGTTAGTATTATGGCTATTATATTTACCACAGTAAGGTAAATATACTGATTATCTTCTATACATAAATATTGTAATAGTTACTACAATAGGTAAAATATTCCATGTGACTTTCTCGAGTTCCCAAATCATATGCACATTTATTACTGTGAACAAAGCTGCTATAGAATTCTCTAACCTTTTTAAAAATTTTTCTTTCCTTTTGAATCTTTTTTTTTTTTTAAGAGAGAGAAAGAGAGAGAGAGAGAGAGAATTTTAATATTTATTTTTTCCAGTTCTCGGCAGACACAACATCTGTGTTTGTATGTGGTGCTGAGGATCGAACCCGGGCTGCACGCATGCCAGGCGATCGCGCTACCACTTGAGCCACATCCCCAGCCCCCGAAATCATATGCATATTTATTACTGTGAACAAAGCTGCTATAGAATTCTCTAACCTTTTTAAAAATTTTTCTTTCCTTTTGAATCTTAAGTTCACATTGATGAATTTGGTACCCTGGCCTCTCTTGCTCCTAACTGCCTACACCTGGCATAGCAGAAAACCTAAGTAAGCTTACCCGCATCAAGATCTAGGTTTTTACACTATGTACATGTGTTGTAGAAAAAAATGCTGAAGCTAACATGGGCAGGTGTAAAGAAAGATCCCGCCCCTTGACGCACCTTCAGGAGTAAGCTCCAGGACACATGGAGCAAACTCCTGTCCACCTCTGAGCAAAGATATTGTTGGACAAAGGAGACACCAGCCATTTTTAATAAGTCACTGTGATCAGACATTTAAAACACTCTTTGCTTTGAGTTTACAGCTGACAGGGCCTTTTTGAATTGCATTATATTATAAACATTTAATTTTTCAAAGTCAGCGTGAAAGCCAGGCAGCTCAAGGGCTATTCATCAGAAGAGGCAGCTCTGTAGATCTAGAGTTCTTGGATGGAGCACAGGGGAGGCCTAATCATGATTGATATGTCTGAAATTCCTAGGCCCGGCCGTAGCAAGCTCCCAGTCTGCCCTCCCTTCTCTCTCCCCTTGGCTCATGGTCTTAACACTCAGAAAGGGTTAATATATTCAGTGTATGGATAGACAGAGTGAGTGAGATTTACTTATGTAAAACCGCAATCAAGCTAATTTTGACTAGTTTAAATAGAAAGGATGAGATCATTAGCAAAGAATAAATACTACATGTAAAATTTTTGAGCTAGAAAGACGCCTTGAAAGAAATCTAGGCCAGAGGGCCTCTTGCCCTGAGTTCATCACTTTTTTTTTTTTTTTTTTTACATCAAACTAAAATACACATTGAGCATTGCTAATCTAAAAATCCAAAAATCCTCCCCAAAATTCAAAGTCCAAAACTTTATAAGCACTGAGAAATGGTTTTAAATTCTGGATCATTTTGGATCTTGAGTTTGTGTTCCAAAATGATCCAGGATGCTCAGGATGTGTTCAGGATGCACAAGGAGAAAATCATTTAGTTACTAAGTAGGGATGTTTGACTGGTAAAGTCTATGCAAATGCTCCAAAATCAACAAAACTTTGAAGTGTGAAACACATCTGATCATTTCAGATAAGGGATACTCAATCTGTATTAAGGAGATGTCAACAGCACTGCCAGTAATTAACACTATGCTAGTTCTTTAATATGCCTCACCTGTCACTCTACAAGGATCCAGTGAGGTTGGTACTGTCAATACCACCACTTTTTTGGATTGGCAGGCTATATGTAGCTCCAAGATAAGAGATGTTCTCAAGAGTGGCACAGTGGCTAGCCAGGACTCACTGGAGACCCTCACTCCAGATCCCTGGCTCCAACCTGGCATTTGCCAGCCCTTAATGTGTGTGCCAGTCACCAGGGGCACCTTGTAAGAACTCAGATGCCTGTGACCATCTCCCTATGCTGATGCTGCTCATCTATGACCTATGATATGTTCTAGAGGATTTCTGCATTTTTCAGGGACTCAAAAAGGTTAAGAATCAGTATCCTGGGGTGCAGGTTTATCATTTTGGAAATGGGAAAGTTGAGGCCCCTAAGAAGTAAAGATCCTGAGCAGGAAGGGCCTCAGACTGCCAGAGTCCCGTCCAATGCCCTGGTCCTTACTTGTACACTGCTCAGAGTGCCTATCAGAAAACCAAATCCACAACCTCTGGCCCATAGGGCTGCCTGTTTTTGGAACCAGTACCAAGATTAGGCTGGGGCAAGTAAGACAGAATGCATCCTATCTTTATTTTTAAATTTTTATTATTATATGTTTGGTGCTAGCGATTAAACCAAGGGCAAGGTAAGCATGTATTCTACCTACCACTGAGCTACAGTATCCCAAGCCCCTCATCTTCATTTAAAATTCTTTGTACTGATTTTGTTTTCTTAAAAAAAAATATCCCATTAAATAGTTATGTATCTTGTTGGGCACGGTGGTGCATGCCAATCATCCCAGTGGCTCAGGAGGCTGAGGCAGGAGGATCATGAGTTCAAAGTCAGCTTCAGCAAAAGTGTAGTGCTAAGCAACTCAGTGAGACCCTGTCTCTAAATAAAAAAATACAAAAAAGCGCAAGGGCTTGTCTGTGGCTTGCAAGTGGGAAAGGTGAATCACATATTTGGGGCTCTAGGTTTTTTTTTTTTTTTTTAAAGTGTGGTGCTGGAGATGGAACCCAGGGCCTCATGCATGCTGGGCAAGTGCTCTTCCACCAGGCTGCATCCGAGCCCTGGCTGCAGTTCTTGAGGGAACAATAGACAGAATCATGTTGGAAATCCAAACACCTGCCAACACACTCTGACACGGGGCTAGACAATGGGTAGTGGAAAAGCCCACATGCCTGGTTCCCCACAGTTGGAAAATAACAATAAAATCAATAAGCCAAAAACTGCTTTGCTTTTCTTCCCCTCTTCTGACCTAGGGTATGTCCAACCTCAAAGACAGATACAAATTCCTGGGGCTTTCTAGGTGTGCTTTAAATGCCTACGTGGACCCTTAGGCTGGGTTTGTGTTCTTGTGCCCAAACCCCTCCAGGAAAAGGACAAAGCATGAACAGAGGGTCAGGTGGGAGTGAGAGGGAAACCAGCCTTACCTTGGAAGAGCATCGTCTGGCTGAAGTCGCTGCGCATGTCATTCCGACACACGGCCTGGACTCGGAACAGGTAAAGGCTATCGGGTGAGACATGGCTAATGGTGGCTTTCTGCAGGGGAAAAAAGAGGAGGCAGTGAGTTTCTTCTGAAAGCCAGGCACACTTTGTGCTCAAAAGTAAATCTGGATACCCTGGCAAATCCTGGCACACGTGGTGTTCCCCACTAACCACAGCCTGCTTTGGCAGGAAAGATCCCTTGTAATGACCTTCCCCAGGAATCTGTCTTTAGCACTTAAGAAGAGAAGAAGTGACAACATCATTCTTTCTTTTTTATTTTTTAAAAAATATTTTAGTTGTAGATGGACACAATACCTTTGTTTAATTTATCTATTTTTATGCGGTGCTGAGGATTGAACCCAGTGCCTTGGACCTGGAAGGCAAGAGCTCTCCTGCTGAGCTACAGCCCCAGCCTGACAGCATCATTCTTGACTTGGGAGGACTTAGTCCTCTTTATTGTTCACAAGGTCTGAATTTCTGTCACAATTACTGTACCATGTAAGCTATAATTACTGGTCCTAGATGGCCTCTAGAGTTATCAACCATATAATCTCCAGAGCCATGCAGAGTGCAGAACATCAATAAGAAATTCTCTCTTCCTTTGCAGTTTGAAGGTCTTGTCGTATCCTAACTATGTATAACAGGGAGCACGAGGTAAGGAAGAACACTAGGTCACAGGTCATCACGCCACTCACGAGCTGTTACTCAATGGCTTTCAGCCTCTGCTACCTTCAACTGTCAAGTGGGAAGAGGAACAGCTACCTTATGGGTTCTTCTAAAAACTGGGTAACACAGGTCAAGCAAACCTTGTTCATGGTGTACCGCACTCAATAGCACACAGAGCACCACTGGTCTAACACAGGAGGTGGACAGATCCAGCCTGCAGGCCAGATCCGGCCCCTCTTCTGTTTTTATAAATAAAGTTTTATTGGCACACAGCCATGACCCAATTATTTATATGTTGCTGATAGCTGCTTTCACCCTTTAAAGGCCCAGATGAATAGTTAGGAGAGACTATATAACCTGTAAAGCCTAAAATATTCATCATCTGGCCCATTCTAGAAAAATATTTGTGAAAACTCTGATCAAATATCACCAGGCAAATCCAAGTCACCATTCCTAATGTGTCATTATAAGAGCCTTTGTAGCTGGATTTTGTGGTGCATGTTGGTAATACCAGTGGCTCCAGAGGCTGAGATAGAAGGATCCTGAGTTCAAAGCCAGCCTCAGCAACTTAGCAAGTCCCTAAGCAATTTAGCGTGTGTCCAAAAAAAAAAAAAAAAAAAAAAAAAAATCAATAAATAAAAAGGGTCGGAGATGTGACTCAGTGGTTAAGAGCTCTTGTAAATGAGAAAAATGGAACCTACCTAAAAAGCAGGTAGTACTTGTTTCCCCAAGAAATAAAGAGAAGCAAGCAATTTCCATACACTTCTCCCAGTGGATGAGACGTCACTGACCTGTATGTTTTGGGCACAGAGAGCTGCCCCGTGAGCCTCCCCAACAAGGGCGCTTCCCTGGCACAGCCACTGCACACCTCTGATGGGTATGAACATCACTGTGGCGATGGCTGCTGCTTTTGCCTAGAACACAGCTTCCTGATGGGAGCAGCAGGGCAGGGTCTTGTTATTTAACTAAGGCCTCATTTATCTCTTTTGGAAAGGGTGGTGTGATACACACAGGATGTGGCGGAGGGACCTTAGACTGAAGAATGCTATAATCGTTAGGTTCTGCTTTTAGGTTTCTGGAACCAGGGGTAGGAGCACAGTTTCCTGGCCACCAAATCGGCTCTCTTGATGTACTGAGAAATTAAGAAAATTAATTTTGTGTGTCCCCAAAGAAAATAACCACCCCTAGAAATTCCTAGGGATCAAAACTGGCTGTCAAAGTGTGTTTCTCTCTCTCTGAACCTAATTTATGCCTCATTCCCTAATCTTCTGACCCATCTTCTGTTCAGAGCACAAAATCTTCACTCCATCTATGCAGGGATTTATTGGAATTCACCCCAAGCCAGTATCTGTTCATCTTTGCATGTTTAATTATTTGCCACTTAGAACAAGAAACCGGTTAAGCCAGCGCCTAGATAGTTTCTGCTGATTAATGCAAGCCAGCTTTACTTCAGAGAGGGGAAAATCCCTTACGGGCATCCAGTGGTGACAAGAGAAAGGTTAAAACACATCGTAACCTTGGGTGCCTTTCAACAGATTCCTCTCTGATTTCATGAGGGCTCGTCATTCCCTAATGTGACCCAGATAACAAAGTCTAGTGGGGAAATGGAAAATATAAATGGAAATGAAGTGAAAGATTCTCCATCGAAAGAAATAAGAAAAGTATTATTCTATAACTGATTGAATGGGCCCGGAGGACTCTGTATGGAGAGGGAGAAAAAAAAAAAGGTGATAACAGTCATTAAGAATCCCACTAGGTGCCCCGCATTTTCATGCGCATATACAATTACAGGTTTCATTATTCCAACGGCTTCCTTTGATTAAGGATAAATGTAGCAAATGTGTCACTTTGAGTTTCTGTGCAAGTGAAGACTACTGCTTGTTGGAGGGTTTGCTTTGAGAAGGTAGCTTCTGCATACACCATTAAGGAGGGGCCTTGTTGGGTGCCCAGTGAGAGTGGAAATGGGGTGTGGGGTTGGGGAACTGGGGGTTGGAGGGGATTGAGCCCAGTGGGGTCAGATGGTCTGGGATCTGGGAGCTGCAGAACAGAAGCTGAAGTTCCATGGCCACAAGGGAGGAAATGGGAGCATGCAAGATAGGACAAATGGGACAGAAGGGAATGGTGGGGACTGTGGACAGGGGGGTGGTGATGTGACAGCAGGAAGTTGAAGGAAAAAGGAGGCAGAGGTGGAGGTGGAGTAACTGATTATAAGAGTGATTACTTATGTAGCGCTTGCTGTATCCCAGAACCTGGGGGATCCTTAAATGCACTAAGCATTTAATTTGTACAGTAATCCTACTGGATGAAAAGGGCCTATTAGAAGTTTCTATTTGTTAATAATGGCAGCTAAAGCAATCAGTCTTGGAGGGCCACTACAAATAACAATTAACTAGCTCTTCCAGGTCAGAGTTCACAGATGCGAGGTCAGGATGGAGCCAGGCTCCTTCCACTGTCCACTCCTGTGGCTAGTATGTGGGAGCATAGCCCACGGCAGTCCCTAAGCTCAGCAGGCTCCTCTGAAACTGCAAGGGCTGCAGCTTCTCAATCTGGAAACGGGGGTCCTTACCAAGTCTTTGTCACTGTCCTTTGTGAACGTTTTCTCTTTCTCGTCTTCGTTCTTGGTCCAGCTGTAAGAGATCATGTAGTTCATGATGGGTGGGTGGTAGATGGTCTCTGGCTGGCTCCAGGACACCTGGAGGGCCGTCTGGTTTAGAGGCTGCACCTTCATGTGGATGGGTGGGGAGCTGCAAACTGAAGACACAGACAGCCAGGCTCAGAGGGCTTTCAGCACAGCATGCTGTTCCACCATGTGCCCCCAAAGATTTCAACCACAAAAAGTTGAACTGATAACACGGCAAACACCCAGACTCCCTTTACCAAAATCCACCTACTACTAACAGATTTGGCCTCAGCTGTTCTTCTCTTTCCACCTGCACATATATACACACACACATATACATACACCTGCTTCTCAGCTACGTCACTGAAAGCAAATTACGATCATTTTGACACTTCCACCCTTAATACTCTACGAATAAGGACATTTTCCCACATCACCACAATACCACTGTCATACTTAAATCACATACTAGGATAAGCTCAACATGGTGGCTTATCTGTTATCACACCTGCTATCCCCATAGCTCAGGAGGCTGAGGAAGAGGATCATAAGTTCAAAGCCAGCCTCAGCAACTTAGTAAGGCCATAAGCAACCATAAGCAAGACCTTGTCTCTAAATTAAAAATTTTTTAAAAAAGGAGAAGAGCTGGGGATGTTGTGCAGAGCTGGGGATGTTGCTCAGTGATTAAGCATTCCAGGGTTCAATCTTCCAAGAATAAACAAACAAATAAATAAATACATGGTTGGATGGATGGATGTAGCTCAGGGAGAGATCACTCCTGGGTTCCATTCCCAATACTGAAAGAAAAAGAAAAAGAAAAAAAGAAAAAAACCCCACATACTAACTCAGGAGTCCCATCTCATACATAGTCCATATTCAAATTTCTCCCATTGTCTCAAAAATCTTTTCTTGCCCCCGCCCCCATCCTCTTTTAATCCAGCATAGTCAAATGACCCTTTCTCATGATTGACTTCTTGTTGTTGCTCCTTCTTTTGTGGTGCTGAGGATTGAACCCAGGGCCTCACACAAGCGCTCTACCACTGAGCCACATCCCTGGCCCTCGTGGTAAACTTTTTGAAGAAGCCGGTGCTTACGGCATGTCCCAACTACAATTGTAGGTGAGATTTTACTGTCAACAGATCAGAGTGTAAATAAATACAATTTAGCATGAGACCTTAAATAATTTTGAAGCGAAGGCACAAACAAAAAGGGTGACTTTCTCTGGGGCAGCAGCAGTACCCTGCTTAACAATCCTGATGTGGGGTAGGAGGGCAGGCGAGGCTAATTCTTCCATTTATTCCTGGTGGCTGTGAGATTTTAAGAGACATGGCGAGATCTACATCTATGCACAAGCCTACGAAAGGGCTGAGCGCATCAAGTGAGCCTTTACATGTCTGGGGCAGGCTTTCTTCCTGTCCACACTCGACCTCATGAACCAGATGATTCTTTGCTCCACCTGCTAAAGGCCAGGAGCTCCCTCCCCTTCCCACTGTGACAACTAAAAGTATCTCCAGAGACAGATGAATATATCCCCAGCAGGGACCATCTGCCCCCAGAACCAGTGATCTACAAGGGGAAACAGATCCAAGGACAAGATCATGGGGGCAGAGCCGATTCTGAGAGCCAGGATGAGATGGAGGCAGGGGAGCGATGGGTGTTTTCTAAGTATATCTGAGGAGCACTTGACTCTGTGGGCCAAAGGAAATTAACTGGGAAATTGGGGAAGAAGGGAGAGCAGAGAAAGCGTCAACAGGTTAGCAGGTGGGAGCAAGGCAGAGAAGAAGAGCCAACAAGGGGCCCGGCTCAGGTGGACAGCAGTCTTAGAGGCCAGACTCTAAATCTGATCTTTTTCCTATGAGACCTTGGAAGCCACTAAAAAGATCAGAACCCAAGAATGACAATCAGATTGTTGCTTGACAAAAAGTTCCACGTGCTGGGCAAGTGAAGAAGTCCCAGAATGGAAGAGGGGCTGTTCATGGAGGAGTGGAAGGTTCTAGAGCTAACAGCTGATAAAGCTGTGAGACCTGGTGACGGACTAGGTGAGCAGAAAGATGAGAAAGGGAGGACAAACAGGCATGGGGTGCAGAAGGTGGGTAAGAAGGAGGTGAGCACTGGACACGGGTGGTGCATGTTGGTAATCCCAGCAGCTCTGGAGGCTGAGGCAGAAGGATCGTGAGTTCAAAGCCAGCATTAGCAACTCAGTGAGACCTTTTCTCTAAATGAAATATAAAACAGGGCTGCAGATGTGGCTTGTGGTTAAGTGCCTCTGGGTTCAATCTCTGGTATTAAAAAAATTTTTTTTTAAAGGTGAGCCTGCTG
This sequence comes from Callospermophilus lateralis, assembly GCF_048772815.1. Taxonomy (NCBI): domain Eukaryota; kingdom Metazoa; phylum Chordata; class Mammalia; order Rodentia; family Sciuridae; genus Callospermophilus; species Callospermophilus lateralis. Next base: position 172,002,285 of record NC_135305.1, read on the forward strand.
GAGTGGGGAAGGAGAACTCAGTTCTGACTGTGGGTGGAGCTGATAGCTAAGCAGCCTACCACCAGCCAGGCCCTCCTATTCCCACTCAAGAGCCCCAAATCCAAGGCAGCTCTGGGGAGCAGGACTGTGTTCCAGTCAGAGAAGTGGGGGCCACCTTTCAGGGTGCTCTGCTGAAGAAAGTCAGGGATGGGCTTTGACAGAGGCATCCCTTCCCCCCTTCAACAGCAGAACCACACCAAAGCCAGTAGCTTTGTGTGACTGAGACAGGAAGGAAGGGATAAATTAATGAGGCATCCCTACTGCCCGGCAGAACCCCAGGGAAGCATCACGCTGCCTGCAGTGCAAATGCCACCAGGGCAGGGAAATCAAACAAAGAATCTGAAGGGAAGCTTCTCAGATGCTCAGGGTGAAGTGACAGAGCACCGACACTAGGTGGCGCCAAGCTACTGTTTTTTAAACACTTCATAGAGGCTGTTTCTCAAGAGCTCCTAGAGGTGCAGGGAAAGGACCAGAAAAGGTACACACCCGCCCCCACCCCTTTCCAAATACTACTACTGAACAGGGGAGATTTATATATGGGGAGCTTTCTGCATCTCAGAATGATGACCTCACTTTCAAATCTTCCTTCACCTCCTACCATGTTCTTAATTATTTTCCTTTTTCCGAAGCCACGCACTTCCCCACTCCAAGAGGTGAGCTACAGGAAAACAACATCTCTCTCTAGCAGTTACATCACAACCACATAAATAATTGTTTCACCCACATACGGATGCAGCCATCCTTCTTATTTATTTCTTGAAATGAAAATAACTGGGTTGCTCTGTGCAGATTAAGATGATTTATGTTAATTAAAAAACAAACAAACAAACAAAAAAACCATGGAGTACAAAAAAGTAAGAAGAAAGTTTTAAAAAGTAGCCCAAATCTCAATGCAACCTCAGATAACCCTGGAGAACATTCTGGGGATCAACATCCAGATAGAGCTCTATTGCTCATACATGTGGGGAAGTCCATAAATACCATTTGATGTAAATGGAAGCATGTGATTTGGAAGCAAATTTGCTGTTGCTGCATTTTGTCCAATAAGTCATGGGTATTCTTCCTTGCAATACACAGGGCTTGGTTATCATCACTTTGAAGGAAAGGGAAGAATCCCACTGCCTCAACCTATGAGAAAATATTGAGCTCAGCTCTACAGGAAAACAGGTGTGGCCATTCTCTAATGGGAATCACCTGCCAGGAAGGGAATTCTGTAATTAAGGTCTTGCAAAACCATGCTTGCTCCAGACAACACAACAGAAGAGTCTCAGGCCAGAGGGGACCACAGATTGTAGGCTAAGGAGCTCCTGCCCGGGATCTATGAGAAGCACTGTAGGAACAGAAGCTTCACTTTAGCTGACTCCTTCTTCACCTTCCTGGACAGGGAGAATGTTTATGGGCACATTGGGACACATTTGGAGGAAAAGAGAATGGCAATTTTTTTTTCCCCATGAAGAACCAAATAGTAAATATTTTCTGCTTTGGTTTGCAGATTTCAACTACCAACTCTGCCTTTGAAGCACAAAACTGCAAAGGTACTAAGTAAAAATGAGCCAGTGTGACTATGCCCAAGAAAATTTTATTTATGGACACTAAATTTCAATTTCCTATGATTTTCATGTGAAACAAAATTTTTTGTGACTTTTTTTCCTACTGTCCAAAAATATAAAACCCATGTTTATCAAAAGATAGTGGCAGGTGAGACTTAGAAGATAATGGGAGAGGCTAAATTATTAACTGAAACAAGTTTATCAATTGCATATTCTTTTTTATTTTTTTTTGTGGGGGGGGGAACCAGGGATTGAACCCAGGGGCCCTTAACCACTGAGCCACATCCCCAGCCAGTTTTTCTAAGCTGCTTAGGACCTCACTAAGTTGCTGAGGCTGGTTTTGAATTTGTGATCCTCCTGCCTCAGCCTCCTGAGCAGCTGAGATTATAGGTGTGCACCACCGTATCCAGCTCAACTGCAACTATATTCTTGGCAGTGAACTCCACCCCTCAGTCCAGACTGACAAGCCAGCTCCTCTATGGAACTCAGATTCTTGATAGAATTTATAGCTACAGGGAATTCAATTACTGACTTTGTGGAATGAACTGGAGCAATCCCACACTGGAGTGGAAGTACCCGAGGCTGGTTCCTTTTCTGCCTTGTTCGATACATATTTCTTGAATCTACAGCAGAGGCCGGCACATAGTAGGCTCACTAGAACAAATCTGCTGAACGACGTGTTAGTTGTACATGCAATAAAAATCTTAGTTTAATACTGGCCAAATTAGATTGCTGTGATGTGTGCATGCACAAATATGAAACAACAAATCCATTATATATAACTATAATGCACCAGTAAAAAATGTGGCAAAAGAAATCTTAGTCCTTCCCTTAATGGAGAAGGCCTCTGTGACCCTCCTTCCTGCTTCTATCCCCGCAGCTTTCCAGGTCATTTGTCACTTGCTGATCTCTGGTCAGCCCCACCTCAGCTTCAGGGACAATCTGAACATCATGTGGCCCCTCTGCCCTGTTCACAGTGTCCAGTACACTGTGTCCTCACCATCTGTTCTTTTCACTGGGCTGGAAGCACCCTCCAGGGCAGGGACCAAGCTCTTGGTCGCTAGTGCCCTGGGAAGAGCTCACATTTCAGAAAAAGAGATATCACTCTTCAGTCAGCACGCGGATGAGATTCCCATCTCCAGGATTAGCACCACATAATTCACTGCTGGGGGGTCACCTTCAGGAGCCTGTAGTTTGTGTGGAGATCATGCCCCCAGTCATTATTAACTCATACCTTCTGCAAAGGGATGTTTGCTAATTAGGAACTCCTCCATTTTTGTTCCTATGGAGGCAACAAAAATCCCAGAATGCTCAGCAGCTGGGGTCAGACTGCCAGGGGAACAGATATGCCCATCAAAGAAGGCAGAAAGAGGCAGCTTGCTTCCAAAGTCCTGTTTGCTTGCTCAGTAATGGAGACCCTTCCTTTCAACACAACCTCCCTCGGAATTTCAAATATAAAGCAGAAAAAAGAAGCACGAGAGAGTTTTGCATTACGGGGGACTGAGCCCAGGGTTAATCCACTACTGAGCTACATCCTCAGACCTTTTTATTTTTAGATACGGTCTTACTAAGTTGCCCAGACTGGCCTCGAACTTGCAATCCTCCTGCCTTAGCCTCCTGAATTGCTGGATTACAGCCGTGTTCCACTGCATGTGGTTGGCATGAGAGACTATGAATTGGCTCGGAAGAGCTGGTATAAGATAGCCCCTTGTGTTCTCTAAAAAGTGGGTGAGTATATGAGGCACTATCTTCCTCAAAGGGTCAGGGTGAGGATTACAAGAACTGTGGGTAGATAAACTGGAGGTTGTGGGCCTCAGGCATGGGGGGGGGCAGCAAGCTCCTAGGCCCACACAGTGTTTAAAAAAAATTGGTTTATTTTATATATACATCTGGTAATTTAAATTGAGTCTGCATCTACATGCAGCAGTGTTGAGCTGCAGCAGCGGAACAATCATCTCTTTGAGACTAAGGGTGTATCCTCCTGTTTGTCACAGTCCCCACTGTTCCCTATCGCCTCTCTCAGCCCACCTTACCTGCAGCTGCCTGGCACCCAGGGCCAGGTGGGTTTTCTGCTGGCCTAAATCATGCACAAAATTGAAGACTGTTAACTATGCAGAAGGTGCCACATCCAGTTCACTACACAGATATCCCCATGAGGTGCCCCCGACACCTCCCTTCTCAAAGACCTGATTACAGTCTCACCAGGGTCTGATTGCTTTTCACAGGCATCTGGGATGGCGCTAGCTGCCAGCTCTGAGGATTTCTGTCTGCACTCTGAACCACCTTTAATTATGATCCCAGGCTTCGTTAAACAATGAAGAGGCTTCTAGCAGAGCACCCAAGGTCCTCTGATTCTAAATCAATGTCAAGGATATTTTCTCAGCAGTTCACACAGTGCTAAGTCTCCCCCCAACACCCCACCCCAGGCTCTTCATCTGGGGCTTTAGATAAAGTATGTGAAGCCCTGCGTCTGAAGGCCCGTGTCATCTCCAAGTGCCTTCAACTCTTTGGAGTGTAAGGCTCCTCCTGACCCCTCCCAGCATCTGGCCCCTTGAGCTTCACACCTGAAGCCACAGGCCCACTAGGGTCCAGAAGACAGAGAGCCAGGCTGCTTAACCAAAGTGGTTTGGCCTTCATTTCCCATTTCACAATGCTGTCAACAAAAAAAACGAAGCCACTATGGCAAAGGGAGGTTGTGACATCAGCCACCACATAGGAATGGCCTCTGAGGAACAAGCTGGACCCAAGCTGGCAAGCACTGTGGGGGAGGGGCCTGCCTGGCTCAGGACAAGAGGGAGCAGGCGCTGTCTCCTCCTCCAAGAGCAGAGGGGAACTGGTGGGACAAAGCTGGGAGGAGCCTTACTTCAGACTGTTTTGATGTCTGTCATTTCTGTGGCTCAGGAACCTGAGTCCTTCCTGGGAGCTTTGCAAAGAAATGGCCTCAGGGAAGGATTTCTCTTTTTGAAGGACTGTATCAAAGACATCTGGGTAAACACAACGTCCCCAACAGTGGGCCACTGCAGGACTTCAAATCAGGAAGCTCCGTGCTCTGGGGTGTCACCTCTTTTACTGTCCAAGAGCTCATGAAGGGCAAACTGCCCTGAGGAAGGTGCTGGAATCAGAAAGGAAGGAATCAAAGCAGAACCCCACCTCGGGTACTTTTTGGACGTACAACTTCCAGACGTGATTGAGTGACAGCTATCTAGCTCCCACGTGCACGCAGCGCGTCCGCCTGGCCTGGCTCTGTGCACGCATGTCAGGTCACCTATGTGTTAGGATCAGACTGGTGAGGTTGGGGGAACATGAGGGTAGGAGAGTAATTCCATAAAGTGGGCCCACGGTGCTGAGCCCCATACACTTTCTTTTCCAAGAAGCAATCTGCCTGCAGTGCTGGCTGCCTGGCCTCAGAGGACAGGACATTTCACATTCCTCAGCAAGCTACCTATTCACTGCAGGAGAAATGCAGGCCCATGGTAACGCTGATAAGAGACCCAAGTTACCCTGAAGGGAGAGGCTTCTGTGACCAGATCCCTAAACTCTGGAGATAAGGATGGTTCCTGCTAACCATAAAATCTGTAAGAATTAGAACCGGCGAGCATGTGTGACCTAGAGTTGCCCTAACATCAGGGACTTGAAAGTCTGATGACATTTTGCTGTCAGTCAGAAGTTAAGAGGTGGACCTGAGCAGGAATCTCTGGAAACTTCTGTGGGATTCCCCATAAAACTGGAGTGCAGGAGAGACACATTCTCCCTCTCTTCTCTGAGAGGACCCGATCTTTCCCTTGAGAGTGTCCCTTTTCCCTTTTCTGAGCTCTTCAATAAACTCATTCCTGCTACTCTTGACTTGATAGCAAGAATCGGGGTGTGAAGAGGGGGGTCTTTGTGCTGCCTCAGTTTCTCGGAAGCCCCGACTTTGTAACACTTGCCCACAGTAACCGACTCCAAAAGGTGGGTTCAAGTATCTTCCCTAATAATGATGAAGACACTGGGGTCCAGAGAGACCAAGTCGCTGAGTGGGGCCAAGGACACAGAGTGCGAGGAGCATTCAGAACTGGAAGTGGGATAAAAGTGAATATAGGCTGGTGTGGCCCTTGACCTCCTGCAGATGGCTGTCCAGCAGGAGAAAAGATACCAGTCATTTTATTTTAATCTCCTTTTTTTTGGCGGGGGGTGGGCACGGGTGTACCAGAGATTGAACTCTGGGCAATGAACTACTGAGTGACATCCCCAGCCCTTTTTGGTACTTTATTTAGAGACAGGATCTCACTGTGTTGCTTAGGGCCTCACTAAGTTGCTGAGGCTGACTTTGAACTCAAGATTCTCCTGCCTCAGCCTCCTGAGCTGCTGGGATGACAGGCATGCGCCACAAGCCCAGCTAAAATAGACCTTCTTAACATTAGGTTCCTTAGGGTCTCTGGGGAGAATTCAACCATTCTAGGAACTTGGATGGGGAAGAAGCACACAAGTATTCACTAATCTCTACAATGTAGCATCTTCTTACATTTCAAATGTCAACAAGATTTAGTGGCTTTAGAAGGTCAGTGTGACATCACTAGTTGATCTAACTGCTACTAGAACTGCTGCTAGATCTTGTAATTTAAATGCCTTCATCAAGAAGCAGATAAATTAGTACATCAGAATCTTAAAACAATTTGATCACATCTCAGGATAATTGGCTTCCCATACAACCAGTCATATGTTACTTTATGCACATAAAATGGACGAATATGTCAAGAGGACCATGGGATCCATTGGAATGGCTACAAGGGTACCCGAAAGCTTACCGTATTTGACACACATGATATTCGCCACTGCATTGAGTATATTCACCAACATTGCACACATCATGATCTTGCACCACAGATGATTTAGTAATAAATTATTTTTAAGTAATAACTGGCAGAATTTTTTGAAAAAATATTTACATAATGGTGGCACCCTTTTTTTTTTTTTTTTTTTTGCCAAAATAAATTGGGGTAAAATCTGTGTTGATTATGCAAGGAAATACGGTAAACGTTCCTGGCACTAAGGAATACGCATGCTTTTAAGGAAAATGTTATAGGGGCTCTGTATTAGAATTTAATAAGGGACCCTGATCTAGATTTGGCAGGGTGGGTTAGGGAAGTCGCGCTGAGCAGAGGGATGTTGGAGCCGAAATCTGAACAATGAGGGGCTGGGGATCTAGCTCAGTTGGTAGAGTGCTTGCCTTGCATGCACAAGGCCCTGGGTTCAAGCCCCGGTCCCAAATACACAAAACAATAATAATAAATCTGAACAATGAATTGGTGTTAATACAGTGAACAGGGAAAGAAGCTTGGGTGGGTCAGACAGAGAGAAGGGCTGCAGAGACCCCGTGGGGGAAACCTGGAGAGAAAGCTAGTGTGTCTGGGAGCACAGAAAGAGAAGGACTGGGTCGAGATGAGGTCCCAAGGCCAGCAGGTGGGGAGCCAGGGTACCTCCTAGGGTGGGTCTGACTCTGGAGGCCAGGCTGTGCTGGATGTCCACTTTGCAATGTGGGAGACCTTGGTTTCAGTCACCCCAAGTTCTGCCAAGCACTAGGACAACTGCTTTTGAGCTTGAAGTCTTTGGTGTCTTAACTGATGTAACCTGAAGCCAGAGAACTTTCTTCCACACCGTGCAATGGCCTCTCCTAGCAGCACCAGGCACTGCCTGGGAAGGCAGAGGCTGAAATGCGATTCTCCTGCACTCCGGGCCTGTGCTTTAGACTTTCCTACATTACGCTATTTCTGACTCCCCCAGAGCCTTCAAGTCCTACACCATGTCTCTCTTCCTCTGCAAGCTAAAGGCCACGGGAGGTGTCCCTGTCCTGAGCAGGAAAATAAAAGCATTGTTCAGCTCAGTGCTAGGGGGATGACAAAGTTCAGATGCATCTTCCTAGCCCTGATGGATATTAACAGCTGCGTCCTGGATTCTGGGTGAGAAGTGGGATTCCAGGCTCTTGGGGCCTTCCCTGCCTTCAACTTTAAAATGCTGTGATTGCCTGCTAAGAGAGAAGAGTGGACAGGCCCCACCTAGACTGAATGCAGCATCCTCTGCACAGTGTCTCTTCCCTTCCTCTGCTTCCCCCTGCCTGGCTATGTCATGGGATCTGTACCAGAGACCAGACAACGGCAGGCACACACCCAGCACTCTTGTATTGCAGGGGTTTCCCCTGGCTGAGACTCCTGATTAAACTCAGGGGCCCTTGACCACTGAGCCACATCCCCAGTCCTAGTTTGTATTTTATTAAGAGACAAGGTCTCACTGAGTTGCTTAGTGCCTTGCTTTTGCTAAGGCTGGCTTTGAACTCCTGATCCTCCTGCCTCAGCCTCCTGAGCTGCTGGGATGACAGGAGTGGCAGTGCTAAGATGATATTAAAACTGTAAAGAAGCAGCTGGGTCACTTAAAATAGAGCCCGAAAGCTGCCCTTAGTGATGTGAGACTGATATCCAAACACTATCCAAGATCCAAGAGCCTATAAGCCGGCTAAGTGATCCCAACAGCCATGGCAAGAAATCAGCTAGTCACTCACACAGATGGGCTAAGCTAGTCTTTCATTTAAATAACTTATTTAACATGATTATGATTGAATTGGTCAAGATGTCCTCATTTGTTTTCCATCTGGCCCTTAAAATAATTTCCTTCTTAGAAATAGGCTTGGTACCTACTGTACTTGAAAGGAATACCTGACCCTACACCACACATTCATCAGACTGTCTCTGGAGCTCTGATTCTTCCTAGCCACCTGCTGCTCTCAGTTGTAGCTGAGTGGGGTAAAGTGGTAGGAACATTTGGATTCCAACCTCACTGCAACTCCCTAATGGAACATTTAGATCCATCAACTTGTCATTTGGTAAGGATGGTCCTACATTGTATTGTTTTAGTTTTTTTTTTTCCCTGTGTTTAGGTAACTGATCTTGGTCAAGGGGTCCCAAGAAGCAAACAGGAAGCCATTTGCATGGAGACTGGACTAGGAATGGGCAGCGCCCTCTAGTGTTCCCGGCTGGAAATCAGCAGATTTTGATGCACAAGGAAGAGACAGAGACACGGCTGTCCAGTGGTTGCCCAGTGGCTGCCTCTAGCAAACAGGTCCATTAGCTGGAGAAGTTGGGCTTTGCAGCTGGCAGATGATAACCTGCCACTTTAAATGGTCAGCACATTCCTCATTGAGAAGGCTTCTGCCTTCTGGGAAGTGCAGAAACCACATGTGTCTGGGCACTTGATAACACCGGACAGCACTTAGTGTCATATACAGGCCGAGGCTTCTCTCTACAGGCACAGATTCGAAATGTGACAGCCAAGACATTCATTCCAGCTCAAGCCAGGGCTTTGGAACCATGAGACTGCCCAAGAATAAAACACCGGGCCACTGCCTGTGCAAAGAGGAAAGGACCACTGGCCAGGGTCCCCTCTGCTAGGTGGTCACAGATGTTCCTTGATTCTCAGGGGCAGGCAGGTGAGACTATTTCTTATGCTACAAGAAAGCAAGGTTCTTTCTGTATTCTTGGAAAGTACCTGACCAAAAAACAGGCTCAATCACCTCAGCTTGAGAATAATAACTGGGAAGAATGGGGAAGATAAATAGTCTTGTCTCCCGGCTCCGTTACTCCTGTGGCTCTGAGGAGCGCCATGCAAACATCCCGGAGCCTCATGCTTCACGGGCTGTGAATGCTAGTTAGCAAGGAAGGGAAGGCGTGTCACTCTGGGAGGAAGGATGCTGTTGGCCTTTATTAATTTCAGATTGCTGTTCACAGGTGCCCATGCAAATAAATCCAATGTCAGAGAAAATTCTGGTGAGCAAAGCAAAGCAGAAACAGGAGGAGGGGTGCTACCTTGGCCTTGAGCATCAAACTCTGCCCACCTGCCTGGAGAAGGAGGATTAAGTAATGAGGTAATATGTATGAAGTTTGAAGATGATTGACAGCCCCTCCTGTGGGTTCCCTGCCTCAGCTCAACAACTCCCAAGCCATGACAGCAGTGGTACCTGGGAGTATCCTGACAATGGTCCCTGTCACCCTAGGTGTCTTCAACTCTCTGCCTTTGGGCTGTTCCTTGGGATAGCAGGGAAACCTCTCTCAGGATGAATGTTTCCATCAAAGTGTTTTATGGTCCGAGTGGAAGACAACTTCTCAAGTAACTGATGCCTCTGACTGCAGGTTCTAGAAATGGCATGGAATCTAATTCCAAATGCCTAGCTATGTTCTCCCCAAAAGAGTGCCTAGCATGGTGAAACGTCAAATGCCCTGGTTGTGCCAACTCTTGTGGCAAGAATCTTCTAATCCTGTTCACCTGCCATGCAAGACTTAATAATCCATCCACTCATTCATCCATCCATCCACCCACACCTCCATGCATCAACCCATCCATTTCCCATTCATCTATTCAATACAATATTTGTTGAAGGATCATCAGTGATTATAGTACCCTTTTTCCAAGAGACGGGGTGGGGTGAGGGAACAATTCTAGATGGGACAGGAGCCTGAGGCACTTGAGCACTGAGAACTGCAGCAGAGGAAGCCAAGGGAAGTGACGAGGAAGATGGTCTGGGCAGCGGGCAGGACTTAGCTAGTAGATCACATTAGGCGGCCACAAGGGCAAAGAGCCTGGCTTCACTCTTCCTTGAGGAAGCATGGCCCCCTCCTTCTGAAATGCATTCTCCATTGTCGGTGTCATATAGTGGCTCTGAGTGTGCAAAGAGGCCACCACTATTCAACAGACCAAAAAGTACAGTTATTTGCAGACTAATTTCCATGTCCCAGACCTTGCACTATCTGTCCTGTGATTGTTTCATTTAAAAGGTCAGAGGCTGATTCGAGGTATGTGTATTATTTCTATTTTAGAAACAAGGAAACAGAGGCTTAGATGCCAACTGGGTAAGGTCACGTAGGAGTAAATGGTTGGCTGAGGACTGGAGTCCAGCTTTGACTGACTCCCAAATCTCTCTCTATATCTTTTTGGTACTTGGGATTGAACTCAGGGACACTCGACCACTGAGCCACATTCCCAGCCCTATTTTCCTATTTTATTTAGAGACAGGGTCTCACCGAGTTGCTTAGCACCTCACTGATGCTGAGGCTGGCTTTGAACTCCCGATCCTCCTGCCTCTGCCTCCCCAGCTGCTGGGATTACAGGCATGTGCCACTGCGACCAGCCCCAATCTATATTCTAACACTGCCTTGTACTGGTCCATCAGTCACTGAACGATGGCTGTACCCGGCAGTGTTCTGATGATTCAAGGCTGCAAAGCTCCCCTTCCTAGAAGGTCTCACCGTCCAAATCCCTACAAAGGTGCACTTGCCTCCCAGATACTGAACCCCTGACCAAGGCCTCAGTGACCAGTGTCCTGAGCACCTAGAATAACTTGACAAAACAGATAAATCCAAGTAGATAAAGATGGAGGCCAGTGGTCCCTTCTTAGGAAGGAAAGAGCATTAGATCCCCAGCAGTATGTTTAGTTCCAAATCCCCTTCATTCAGGAGTAATATATGATGTTGCTCAAGCCACCTGATGACATCTATCACAAAGAGGCCACTGCCCTTGGATGCCCTCTGTCCTGCAGGTGATGGAAGGAATGTAGAGGATCTTGGTTCACATCTTGGCTTCACCACCACTTGGCTGAGAGGCTCCGGGTGAGTTCACCATGTTCTGTGGGTGCTCGACCCCTCGGCTATTAGGGAGAGACTGTGAGACTGCACTTCTCTCTTAGCTTACTCCACTCATCCCTGCCCAAATGCTCTGCTCCAACATCCCTTCCTAGCAGGTCACTTCTGTCTCTATCATGGTAATCCTCAGCGGACCTAGAATGTTCCCTGGCAGTCTCCAGCTGGTCTTGTGGACTCCAAATCCTCTGCCAACACTGTCCACACAAAGTGATAGGCTCACATCCCTGTTCAGGTCATTCTGTAGCACTGCTGAAAACTGACAAGGATGGACTGGGGCTGTGGCTCAGTGGTACAGCGCTTGCCTACCATGATGAGGCACTGGGTTCGATCCTCAGCACCACATAAAAATAAAGATATTGTGTCCACCTAAAACTAAAAAATGAATATTAAAAAAACAAAACAAACAAACAAAAAACTATCCAAGGAGCCGGGCATGGCAGCACATGCCTGTAATTCCAGCAACTTGGGAATTGAGGCAGGAAGATTGTGAGTTCAAAGCCAGCCTCAGCAACTTAATGAGGCCTTAAGCAACTCAGTGAGACCCTGTCTCTAAATAAAATAGAAAAAGGCTTGGGGGTGTTGCTCAGTGGTTAAGTACCCCTGGTTCAATCTTTAGTACCCCCATTTTTTTTAAAGGAACAGAATCTTCAAAAGTAAGATAACTAGGAATATTCAGGGTCATAGCGCTTTCCTGTCCTGAAAGTTTCTGGAAGTAACAAGACAATTTTGGCGAAGAATTTCTGGGTGGGAAGTTGCCTATAGAGGAATGAAGCATCTATATCAGAGCTTCTTTTAGTAAGACAAAGTAACCCCAGCATATTAAAAATGATTAACCTGAAAATAGAATAACATTAGTGTTTTCTCCAAAAATAGCAAAAAAAAAAAAGTGATGATTTCATGTCAAACTCATTTTTTTTTAAAGCAATCATGGGTTTACTTCTCTGTTTGCTAATTTAGGTAGAAAACGTGACACTCTTCCTCAATGTATTCTGATTTAAAACCGGCTAGTTACTCAGGCATTCTCACATGGAGGTGTGTGTCCTTAAGAACTGCTTTTAGACAAAACAAGAGGCAATCTTTAGCACTGAAAAATGGAGCTGAAAAAGACATCCATCAGCAGAAGCCAAAACCATTTTCCAAAAAAACCAGCACGGACTTATGAGACTGAAGGGTATGCAGGCAGCCCAGTGTCCTCTCTATTTCCTCTGCTTTTATTACATTACACAGTGTCACTTTAATTAAGCCATCAAATCAAATTATCAGATCAAGTGCTTCTGATTCCACTGTGGGCTGAACAGGTTTCGTTAAATTAATAAACCATATGTTTCATGTTGTTGGAAGCAAAGTTATTTTTCGCCATTCACTGTTCCAAATATCTTCACAATGGACGGTATTCAGCACTTAATCACAGAATGCTCTTCCATGTGCCTGGGACAGGCTGCAGAATAACCGAAATGACAGCCCATTAAATCCTAAAGTCTGTCCAAGTTCCTTACCGACAAAGGGCAGAGTGGCGGATCGGATGTCCCTCAAACAACGCACGGAGTCTAAATATTGTTTCCATTTACTGGAAACTAAAGCATTATATTCTTTACGGATGACACCCATTATGTCTTTCTTCAGCAACAATCCAATATTAAGATGACTTTTTCTTCCTTTCCCTTTGGTATCCTATGTGCCCACGTCTCTCCTGCTTGGCACCGAAAGGCTGGATCCTATTCCTTCTCTTCCAGTTCCTCCCATCATCCTGACAGAGGGCAGGATGGGGGTGCATTTCCTCAGGTGCCCACCACAACCGTGCTGTAGTTCATGGTCAGAGCCAGGGGAATGAACAGGGAAGTGAGGGACTACGTTCCGTCTTCTGTGGCTCTGGCTGCACCTCTGATGTGAAAGATGATCAAGTGATAAGGGGACTTGGTAAGTAGACCATGACCAAGTTGAAAAAAAATCTCTAATTGCTCTTAGGGTCTTGCGGTGTAATCGAAGAGCAAAACTGATCAACTCAGTCATGGGCACTACCACCATTTTGTTTTTCCCTTAATGCAGAGGATGGGGCCTCAAGAATGCTAAGCATGTGCTTTACCACTGAGCTGCAGCCCCAGCCCCATGACTACCTGTAAGACATTAAGCATTTCCCTTAAAAGAACCTATGATTTCTCCTTCTTAGTCTGACCACCCCCTCCCTAGAGTAGGGGTCTGTAAACTGGGATTCCCAGGCCAAATCTGTTCTGTATCTATTTGTGTAACTCAAGTTTTCCTGGAAGACTTTTCCTATACCCATTCATCTGTAAGGTGTCGGCAGCTGCCTTCCTGCCACTATGGCTACATTGAATCATGGCAACAGTGACCACTGGGCCTACAGACAGTCTAAAATATTCACTATCTGGCCCTTAGCCAAGAAAGTTTTTAAATAACTCAAGCCTTCCATCATTAATTTGTTTTCCTTTCTTCTATGACAACAGCCCACTAAATGTATAAAACATCACAGTTTTCTTTTTTTTTAAAGAGAGAGTGAGAGAGGAGAGAGAGAGAGAGAGAGAGAGAGAGAGAGAGAGAGAGAGAGAGAGAGAGAGAATTTTTTGATATTTATTTTTTAGTTATCGGTGAACACAACATCTTTGTTTGTACGTGGTGCTGAGAATCGAACCCGGGCCGCATGCATGCCAGGCAAGCGCGCTACCACTTGAGCCACATCCCCAGCCCCCATAGTTTTCTTGAGCATTGAAAGCTATCCATAATGATTTAATAGAGAATGTCAATCCAATAAGCTTTGTTCATCTTGAATTACCCAAAGATTGCAGAATACCACCCCCGTCTTCTTGAAATCTTCAAAATCTTTTGTTTTCTGTAGCAGGCTATGTTGCATCTTTACTGTTTCCATCTCTAAGGTCAGTCATCTGAGTCCTGCAGGATTCTTGAATACTATTAGCATCTGTGGGGGGATTTTGACATACAGCCCTGTTGAATTACTCCAGTTTTCTTTGGAGGGGAGGGGGAAGGCAGAACATTTGGTCAGGTAGGGGTCCGTGACAGGTGCATTTGAAGCAAAAAGTAGTATCCTTAATCACTAAGGGAGTAGAATTAAAATGTACATAACAGCCAGGCATGGTGGTGCACACCTGTAATCCCAGAGGCTTGGAGGCTGAGGCAGGAGGACCCTGAGTTCAAAGCCAGCCTCAGCAATTTAGCAAAGACCTCAGCAACTCATGGAGACCCTGTCTCTTAAACAAACAAACAAACAAACAAACAAAGGCTGGGTATGTGCCTCAGTGGTTAAGCACCCCTGGGTTCAGTCTTGGTACCAAAGGGGCGGGGGAAATATAGAAGAAAAGTACTTCTCATTTACTAGGACACCTGAATTTAAAAAGATACACAATAACTAGTGTTAGCAAAGATACTGGAACCCTCATACAGTGTTGATGGGAATATAAACAGGTTCCACCAACTTGGAAACAGTCAATTCCTCAACACTATCAACTTAAGATTATGACAGGACTTAACAATTTTCCTGAGTTTATATCTAAAAGAAGTAAAAACACATATCTACACAAAAACTTGAATGTGAAGGTTCAGAGCAAATTATTCATAATAGGAAAAAAAGTGGAAAGAAAACAAGATGATACCTAGTAATTAATACATGGATCAACAAAATTTTGAAATCTTCTTCAAAATCTTTGGATCAACAAAATGTGGTATACACAGATAGTGCTACATGATTTGGCCGTGAAAATGGAACTAATCTTTAATACATGCTCTTATGTGCATGGGTATAAAAAAATTTTGTTAAGTGAAAGAACCCTGAGATTAAAGTATTCTATGATCTATTTTTATGAAATGTCCAGAATAAACAAATTGCTATTATTTAGATGTAAGGTATCTCCAAAAGCTTGTTGTGTTGAACAAATGTTAGAGATGACATGAGATTATGAGAGCTATAACTGAATTGGTGGATTAATCCACTTGATGGATTAGTAATTTCAAAGGACTACTGTATGGGGTGGTAACTAGTGGCAGGTGGGGCATGGTTAGAGGAATCTGGTCACTGGTCACCTGGTCCCTTCAGAGTTTAACTTTTGTCTCTGGTGCCTGAATCTCTCTCTCTCTCTCTGTTTCCTGGCTCATGAGTTGAGCAGCTGTCCTCTGCCACACCATTCCACCATGGTCTCTCTCTTGGGCTCAGAGCAATGGAGTAGGCTGACCATGGACTGAACTTCAGAGATGGTGAGCCCCCAATAAACTTCCCTTCTCTGTTTTTGTCAGGTATTTTGGTCACAGGAATGAAAAGCTGCCTAACACAGAAATCCTTAGAAATAGAAAATACGTTGTGGTTGCCTAGGGCTGAGGGAGAGAGCAGGGGAGGGCTGAGGGGAAGAAGAACAAGGAGGAGTGACCTGCTCATGGGATTAGAGATACTTTTTGTGGTGATGAACATGTTCTGGTGATGGCAATACAACCTTGTGAATACACTACAAACCACTGAAGTGTACCCTTTGTATCTCAATAAAGCTATCAGTAAACCACAAGCAGAGATACTATTCAGCAATAAAAACAATGACCTACCCCTATATGCCACAACGAGGCTGACTCTTAAAATCCTACCACCAAGTGAAAGACCAAGACTGGAAATTGCCTGGGGTTGAGGACAGGAGGAAGCCCTGACCACGGGTGGGCATGCACAACTGTCCGTGGCCATCAAATGCCCTATACCTAGACAATAGCTAGGGTGGCATGGCTATCAATTTACTAAAACTTACCAGACTCTATATTTGTGATACCTGAATTTTATGTACATTGTGCTCTCCCGAAAAGCGTGTTAAAAAAAAAAAAAATAGAAGGGGGCTGGGCACATGGCGCACACTTTTAATCCCAGTAGCTTGGGAGGCTGAGGCAGGAGGATGGCAAGTTCAAAGCCAGCCTCATTAACTTAGTGAGGCACTAAGCAACTCAGTGAGATTCTGTCTCTAAAAAAAAAAAAAAAAATGCTGGGGACTTGGCTCAGTGGTTAGTGGCCCTGGGTTCAATTCCTAGTACCAAAAAAAAAAAAAAAAAAAAAAAAAGAAGGAGAGTTGAGGATGCAGTTTGGTGATAGAATGCTTGCCTAGCATGCAGGAGGCCCTGGGTTCAATCCCCAGAACTGGGGAGGAAAAAAAAAAGATTTCCTGTTCTGCAGGGAGGAGTGTAAAGTGATATACACAATCACTTTTGGAACGGTCTGGCAACACCTAACCAAATATCAACATGTGCAGTTTAGGTTGCAGCCATTTACCCCCATATATATATATATTTATTATTCAATAGAGATGAGTCTCTATGTTCATGAAAAAGCATGCCCAAGAATTTTTCATAATCACTAAAACTTGGGGATGATCCAGGATTTCGTGTATACTGTAAGATGTAAACAAATTCTAGAACAGTCAACACTGAGAAATTCAGCAGTAAGAAAGAACCACATCTACAGGCAACGACACAGGGACACTCAAAACCAACAGGCAGGCAAAGCAGCATGACACAACGAAGGAACCACCAGGTGATTCCAGGTACATGAAATGTACAAACAGGCTAAGCCACTTTATAGCAGTGGTTACGTCAGGATCAGGTGGTCGTGAGTTCGCTGAGGGGTTGGGGATGTTGATTTATTGATCTGGGCACTTGTGACTCATGTGTGTTAAGTTTGGGGACATTTATCATGGTATGCACATATTTCATGTGACCTTTCTGTGTGTGCGGGACACTCTAATGTTGAAGGCTGGGCATGGATTACACCTATAATCCCAGCGACTCAGGAGACTGAAGCAGGAGGATGTCAAGATTGAGGCCAGCCTCAGGAACTTAGTAAGGCTCTAAGGACTTAACAAGAACCTATCTCAAAAGAAAAACACCAAAAAAAGGGCTGGAATTATGGTTCAGTCGTTAAAGCACCCCTGGGTTCTACCCTTGGTACCAAAACAAAACAAAATAAAATATCAAAGGAGTTCAGGAAATGACATTCCCAAATATGCTACTTTGGATTCCAAATTGGATTCCAAATTGCTTTCCCTGGGTTCTCCTTATCTGCCTGCACACACATACTCTAGAAGGAACTCCATGGTCATGCATACCCTCCCTGGGAATCTCACCAGCCAGCAAAGATGGACTTGTATTCCAGGGGCGGAGGCTCGGGGTTGGCAACATGCCCAACAGACTTTGTCACAGGCTGTTACCTATTCTTTAAGGACACATTTGCCTTTGCCAGACATCATTTCCTCTCCCCTCTCTCTGAGGGTAGTATACAAGCTCCCAGACCCCACTGCATATTTGGATACTCAGTCTTCTTCAGAGTGATGTGGCTGTATGGCCAATACATTAGTAGACTTTTCCCCATATGAATCTGCCTATAGTTTATTTCACTGACTCAGTTACCTGGGGGGAGGGGGGTAAAGAGAAAGTTTACACTCCCCAATGGTTTAAAAAACAAAACTGTGTCCCGGATTTCTCTTTTCTCTGTCCCTTGATCCTGCAAACTGTACACGTGGAAAAATGAGAATTCATACCCCATTTGAATCAAATGTATGATATGTCAAGATCATTGTATTGTCATGAGCAACTAATAAAAAATAAATAAATAAAATAAAATAACCTGGAAAATACAAAAAAAAAAAGAAATTATTTCAATATTCATAAACATAAGAGTCAGCAATGGGTATAAGGATATTTGGAACAAGCCTTATAAAATGTAATTCTCCACATTTAAGGACGGGTCCATGGCACGGGCCAAACTCAGAGAAGGCCTATTTGGTAGAAGATCTTGCCCAGATTGACACTTTAATGCAAGGAAAACCATTCCATTCTGTCCTGGCTAATAAAGGCCACTCTCTTTCTCTACACAGCAGATGTATCTGTTGCAGGCTCAACCTATTTATCAGTGCCACAGCCTCAGCAATTCTGAGCCACCAAATCTGGTACTCACTTGAGATATAAATTCTTCACCTTCTACATATCTCTTAAGAGTCCTCCTTCTTCCAAGCAAGTTCCCTTGGGAGAAAGTCTCTTGAGCTTATTTATTTTTTAATTTTTAGCTAAGTAAAAAAAAAAAAAGTATCCCAAGTGAGGTTTTCCATGCCCACCTAACCTGAAACCTCTCACGGGTTTTAAGCTTTCTGAATTCTCCCAATGCCCCAACACAGTAATGCTGGCAACACAGTGTCAACTCTGATGACTTGGATCTTAAGTTGAAATTGAGGAAAGCTGGCTAGGAGAAAAATCAAAGAGGCAGGAATGGAAGGGTCACATGCCCCCACTTCCAATTCCTCTTCTTCCAGCTCATGTTCAGACAGAAGAGTCTGGAAATGGGATCCTTGTTCTCAAAAAAGTGTGTTCAAGTAATGACCCACTGGTTCCTATAGAATTCGCATACTTAAAAATTGGTCCTTTAGCTGGGTGTGGAGATGCTCTTGAAACAAAATCTGCCCAGTTAACTGATCACACCAAAGACCACAGTTTACACTCACATTGATAAATGACAAAGCTCTTCCCAAGTCACCCAGTTCTGAAGGAAGGGAGCATTGAGCTAGGAAATGCCCCTCTCTTCACACCAAAGGAAACACATGTTCATTTCATGCAAGAAAGCTGAAATGGAAAATATCAAGATGCTCGGGAAGATAAACTTGCTTAGCAGATATGGGAGTTAGCTGTTGAACAGTGTTAAGCAGCAAGGGGTTTCCAGTGGGGGGTGCAGAGGCGGACCTGGAGCATTTGCTGCTGTGAACAGGAACAGGAAAGCTGCATACATGAGGGGTTGGGAGTAATGCAAAGGCAATGATGTTGAGCTCAGAGAAAAATGGAGAAATTTCACAAAAGTATTCTTTAAATGGCATTAGTTTTGAAGTACAAGGTAAAAATGCCGAGAGGATGACTGATTTATTACTTGTCAAAAGGGCAAATTTGGCGGGGTGTGATACTGGGGATGGAACCCAGGGCGCTTATCCACTGACCCATATCCCCAGTCCTTTTTATATTTTAGAGACAGGGTCTCACTGAGTTTTTAAGGGCCTTGCTAAGTTGCTGAGGCTGGCTTTGAACTTGTGATCCTCCTGCCTCAGCCTCCTGAGCTGCTGGGATAACAGGCATGGGCCACCTCATCTGGCCCAAATGCGTAATTGTTTTTTTCCAGGGTGGGTACCAGGGATTGAACTCAGAGGTACTCGACCATTGAGTCCCATCCCCAGTCCTATTTTGTATTTTATTTAGAGACAGGGTCTCACTGAGTTGCTTGGGGCCTTGCTTTTGCTGAGGCTGGCTTTGAACTCCTTTGAATTTAAAGTAACTTATGATAAGGACTCTTCCTCCAGGACAGTTTCTCCAACTCTACCTTTAGATGCTTCTGTCCCGAGTGGGTTTTCTAAGAAGTCGGCCATGTCGTGGTTCCAGGCGTCCCGGATGGCGGACTTGGACACCACCCTGTCATTCAGTTCCTGCTGCGGTCGGAAGTTATTTCTGAGGTACTCCACCGACTTCACGTGGTCTTGCTGCTCCGTGGTAAAGATGGAATAAAAAGCCTCCAGCTGAACAGAGAACCAGAGAGGGGAGAAAAAAAATCCACATCAATGAAAAATGCTCTGTGATCCAAAGCAGGTGGGGGCTATAAGGACACAGAAGGGTAGGAAGAGCTGCTGGCAAGACTCAGGAACCCGCAGGA
This sequence comes from Callospermophilus lateralis, assembly GCF_048772815.1. Taxonomy (NCBI): domain Eukaryota; kingdom Metazoa; phylum Chordata; class Mammalia; order Rodentia; family Sciuridae; genus Callospermophilus; species Callospermophilus lateralis. The sequence continues at coordinate 172,022,210 of NC_135305.1, forward strand.
CACCTCCCAGGGGCTTATATGGCTATGGTCTCTCAGCTAACCTAGACCACTCTCCATTTAAGCGCTGTGCAGGACTATTGGAGTCTACCCCAGATAAGAATTCTTTCTACAATGTTCCCTGCCAAGAACTATAGCATGAGGAACAGATTTAAGTTAAACCTGGTAGGTCCTGGAGCCAAAGAGCCTGGGTATGAATTCTACCTTCATTCTTCACTTGCTCTGTGATCCTAGCAAGTTGCTTAACTTCTCTGAGCCTCCAGGCCCTTCAATAAAATGGTAATAACTGTAGGAGGATCTACCTGATAGGGTTTTGGTAAATATGAGACAATGACACAACACTCAGGGTACAGTGCTCAAAACAGTTCTTGGCACGCAATAACAGCTTGATGAATATTAACGATTTAGTTATTAATAAGCCTCTTCTGACGCACTAGGATTAAGTTCAGCTAATCACCGAATGCATAGGTAAATTGAACTGCCCAAGTTCAACATTACTCAATGGCTAGTCATGGACAAACTATTCCAGATTCCTAAAACTCAAGTTTCCTCATCTGTACAACATCTGTAAGAGTAGAACCTATCTTCTAAAGTTCTTGAAAAGATTAAATTTAGTAAGTTTCTTAGCACATAGTAAGCCATCTAGAAGATCGGTTGCTAGTATTAATCTTAAGAAACACCTTCCATAAGAATGCTAGCAAAACTTTTAGGGAAAATGAAGAAAAAAATCAGGGCTCTAGGATCACATTTTTATTATCAAAAGGGATTCTGTACATTCATACCATTAAGAAAGGTCTAGTCGGGCGTGGCACATGCCTGTAATCCCATTGACTTGGGAGGCTGAGGCAGAAGGATTGCTAGTTCAAAGCCAGCCTCAGCAATTTAGCGAAGCTCTAAGCAACTCAGGGAGACCCTGTCTCTAAATAAAATACAAAAAAGGTCTGGGGATGGGGCTCAGTGGTTAAGTGCCTCTGGATTCAATCCCCACTACAAAAAAAAAAAAAAAAAAAAAAAAAAGCGCAGGATTCTGTTTAGACAAAATGACTTTCTAAAATTATATGGAAGAAATTAACAAAGACCCTCTGGAGATGGTCCAGGGCAAGACCAACCGACATGATTAAAAGGATGGAAAATAAATCCTGCGAAGAAAGGTTAAAGAAAGTGGAATTGTTTAGCCTGAAGAAAAGGCAAGTAAGGAGTAATTTGATTAAAGGCCCTTGTATGTGGAAGATGCTGACCAGATCTTTCCCATGTCCAGAGAAGGGGGAATAAAAGGAAACTGGCTCAAATTAAAGCCACACAGATGTGAGTTGAATAAGGGAAGGAATCTCTTTTAACTCTCAGGATGATATAATTTAGCTTTTTTTAAAAACATGGACTGGGCGAGTTAGACTGGAAATATTCTGGAAGAGACCGCAGTGGGTCCTGAAATAGGCTCATCTCTGAGATGCCAGAGAGACGGGCTCTGCAATATGGCTCCAAAGTTGGTTTCTTCTCTACAATGCTTGCTTCTTTCACATCGAGCCTATAGTGCTCTTAAGAAGTTTATTTCTGATGCCTCCAAAGAGAATTAGTCACCTAACTGTAAAAAGAGGCAGGTTCCGAATTTCTCACACACACACACACACACACACACACACACACAAATGCCTTCACTTAAATGGCACTTAGAGCTTAATGACATCCTACATCCGGCTTAAAAGCTCGGGCTGCTTCCTGGTCATTAACTCAACCTGCCCAGATTTTGAAGGAAGGATGTGATGTTTCTGAGAGAGAACGGATGACCTGAATGATATTATATTGTCAACTGGATCACAGCTCCTCCTGCGGTTCCAGGAGGAGCGCAAGCTTAGCAGACTCGTCAGAAGCCCTTATGTAGGTTGGCAGCATCCACAAAACCCTGCCATTCCTCTAAATGGAATGAAGATTGCCAGTAGTCTGTCTCTTTGGTAATTGGCATGTTAGGCCACAGAGTGGATATTGCCATGATTCTTGGTCTGCTGAAGGTAGTCTAGGTTTTGCATGTTGGCAGGTGAGTGGCCGTGACCTGGGCCAGAAGTCTACAGATGCATACTTCAGGCTGGGCCTGGATTTTCACCCCTGCCTTGATCTTCCATTCTGTTCAGTTCCCGGGGTGGAGCACGAGACCACAATGAGAAGGTGCCCCCAGAGCTCTGCAGTATGGGAGCCCATGAGGGCAACACAGACAAAGCTGTGTCCCCTGCCCCAGTGCACATCTGTGGCCATTCATGTGCTTGACCCTTCCAGATCTGGGTAAAGGACTCCGATGATTCTTTAATAATGTATACAAGATAGGGTAGGCCCCCATTCAACACCAGCCCAGTCTCCCATTCTTTTTTTTTTTTTAATTATAAATACAATTTATTCACTTTATTTCACTGTGGAAATTTCCTTACATCATTAGAATTCTTTTTTTTTTTTTGGGGGGGGGGTACTAGGTATTGAACTTAGAGGTACTTGACCACTGAGCCACATCCCCTGCCCTATTTTGTATTTTATTTAGAGACAGGGTCTCACTGAGTTCTTATGACCTCATTAAGTTGCTGAGGCTGGCTTTGAACTTGTGATCCTCCTGCCTCAGCCTCCTGAACCACTGGGATTACAGGTATGCGCCACTGTGCCCCACCCTTAAAATTCTTTTTAAGTAGTTTTAAAACCAGTCTTCCTTCTTAACTGTGGGCCCCTAATGATGTGGACTGGGCCTGATTCTCCAACTTTGAAACTTTTACTTTTGCTAACTGGGTTCAAAATCTTGTTTTTAGACCCTGCTGCACAAAGGTGTGACCTTGGAAACTTATTTAAACTTTCTGTGCCTCAGTGTCCCTATTTGTTTAGTAGAGATAACAGCATTACCTATCCCTTGTGTAATTTTTCCAGTAAATGAGTTACTAGATACAAAATGTTTGGAATAATTTCTGATGAACAGTAGGTGCTCAGTAAGTATTGGTATTACTATCACTGTTATTCTTTTACAAAGAATGTGGCAACTATGATTGAATTCAGTGGTTACAACCATTGTAAAGTGCTCTGTTATCTTCCTTCTCTTCTTTATTTAACTTATTTATTTAGTTTTTTTGGTCCTAGGGACTGAATCAGGACCACCAAACCAATGAGCCACATCCCCAGCACTTTTTATTTTTTTGAAACTGAGTGCAGTGGCACACGCCTGTAAACCCAGCAACTCAGAATGCTGAGGCAGGAGAATTGCAAGTTCAAAGCCAGCCTTAGTGACTTAGGGACACCCTGTCTGAGAAAATGGGGGTGGTGGTGCTAGCTCAGGGCTTAAGAGTCTCTGGGTTCAATCCCCAATAACAAAAACAGAAGAATTATTTTGAGACAGGGGTTTCACTAAGTTGCTTACAGCCTGCCTAAATTGCTGAGGTTGTCTTTAAACTTGGAATTCCCCCTGACTCAGCCTCCCAACCACTGGGAATAATGACCAATTTATAATTTATGTTTATTAAACCTACTATGTGCCAGGCACTTTGTTATGCACTTTAAAGACATTATTTATATTTCTAACTTCGGCATAGTAACATTATTAATGCTATTATTACAATATAACATTAGTTGATATTTATTAAGTATCTATTACGTGCAAGGCCTTGTGCAAAAAGTAGTATGTATCTGGGAACAGTGGTGCACACCCATAATCCCAGTGGCAGGAAGATGGAGAGTTCAAGACCAGTCTGCGAAACTTAGTGAGGCCCTGAGCAACTCAGTGAAACCCTGTGCCTAAGTAAAATACAAAAAGGGCTGGGGATGTCGCTCAGTGGTTAAGCACCCCTGCATTCAATCCCTGGTACCAAACAAACAAAAAACAACAACAAAAAAAGTGATATGTAGTTTTTGTTACTCAACTACCAGAGAAATCCCAGGAGATTGGTGGAGTTGTTATAACTAATAATGTCAGCAGGATTGTCCAATAAGAAAATTGGTCTTTGTGACATTCAGTCACTTGCCTAAGGCCACACAGGAACCAAAAGAGGAAGTAAGGATTAAAACCAAGATCTAGACGGTCATGATGGCACACACCTGTAATCCCAGCACTCAGGAGGCAGAGGCAGGAGGATCGCAAGTTCAAAGCCAGCCTCAGCAACTTACTAAGGTCCTAAGCAACTCAGTGAGACCCTGTCTCTAAATAAAATATAAAAAAGGGCTGGGAACGTGGACTAGTCATCAAGCACCACTGGGTTTAATCCCCAATAGCCTTCCCCCCTGAAAAAAAGCAAACCCAGGTCTGTGTGACTGTTTCTCTGGCTCTCTGCCACTTCATGCCATGCCCTTTGCAGGCCCTCATTATGACTGAATATGGAGAAAGCAGAAGTCACCAAACAACTCCTTTCAGCTGACCCTGAGGGTACCAGAGAAAGGGAACCCAGCAAGGGCAGCAGGAATCTCCTTATCCTCTTCTGTACTCCGAAAAGAAGCCAGTTGTGGCCCATCTCAGAAGGACCTGGGTGCCATGAGCAAATGGCAGGTGCAAAATCAAATGCCTCCCCTCCCCGAGCTCTCTCCTTCATTCACTGTGCCCTCGCCCAGAGGTGGATATTAAAACACTCAGATTTATCTTTGCTTTAACACAACTAATGAAGTCTTTATCATTTCGTAAAAATAAATGAAAGTTTTTATTTCTATAATATGAAATGGACTTTTTAACTTTTGAAGGGAATGTGTAAAACATTTCTTTCTTTTATCCCTGCTTAGGGAGTTGTAATTGCATTTTAACTGGTGCTGTTTCAAGAACAATTTTAACCTTGAATTGCAAATGGGTTGGCTGGAAGTGTGTATAAATCATTTCAACTTAGTTTTTATTATAAAAGTATTACAGGGAGTAATTAGTTTTTAATCTGTCGCTTCGAATCAAAAAAAAGTTGAAACCTATTTGTGCCATTCCTATGCAGCAAAGAGTCCTTGTGCACAAGATGTGGGGAGGGGACCTTGTGGCTCAAAGGACAGAAACAGAGGTAACAGAATTATGAACCATTAAAAGAACGATAAGCACAATCCTTTAAGAGGGGGGTGTATAGTGTCAATTAAACAAAACCAGAGTCCATTATTAGGATGGTAAGAAACCCAAAGATAAACATTAAGATATTGAAATGTCTCACCTAAGGTCACAGAGACACTTTGGCTTCTCAACACATTTGAGGGAAGGCAGGGCAGGTCCTGTTTTGTGTCCCTTTATTAAACCAGACAGGAAGGATGGGATATTAAATTCCCCATAGCCTGGAGCATCCAAAGTTTTACTGACTGAACCACAGCTAGCTGCAAAAATGATATCTGACAACAGTCAGGTACATGGGGAGCCAGGTCCCTCCTGTGGCCCCAGAGTGTTTTCCGAGAAGATAGTCATAGAAAGAAAGGGACTTCACCATCATTAACAAAGAAAGCTGTCTCTTTTGGATTAAAAATGGAATCTTCATGCCACTGTTCTGAAACCTTCTTTGTTCATATGCACCACACATCACACAATGTTGGAACAGAAGCTTCCTGAATTAAGGGACTCACTGGTTGTCATGGCCTTGAGATCAACCTTACAGTGTGACAATCCTCAGCCACACACAGCCATTCCATTAGTAATGTGGCTAGTCTACATTGAAATATTAATATTTGGGATATATTATTAAAAATTAATTTTACTTATTGTCTATATTTTTTTCAACGTGACTCTTAGAGAAAATAAAATTATGTGGTTTGCTTTACTTCTACTGAGCCAGGCTGCCCAACAGGCATGGGGATCATTTAAAAACAGTAACAAAACACAAAATTCACCTAATTATATTCCAGATACATCCTCTGGATCCAAGCACTTGTATTTTATGTACACATCAACATGTGATCTTTCTTTTCTTTTCTTTTCTTTTTTTTTTTTTTTAACCAGGGATTGAACCTGGGGCACTTAACCACAGAACCGTATACCCAGCCCTTTTTAATATTTTATTTGGAGACAGGGTCTCACTGAGTTGCTCAGGACCTCACCAAGTTACTGAGGCTGGCTTTGAACTCCCAATCCTCCTGCCTCAGCCTCCTAGGCTGCTGGGATGACAGGTGTGTGCCGCTATGCCTGGCCTATTTAATCTTTCTAATGCCTCCACTTCACCATTTTGTAGATAAGAAAAATGAGGCATGGGATAGTAGAGAAGTTGAGTCATTTGGCCAAAGATCAGGTCCAGGAATGAGAGTTAGGCAGTTTGTTGAAAACCTCTTTACTCTTATGACAGAGATAACTGGTTTAAAAGGGGTCACGTAAATAAACCTTTCCTATCTAGTTCAGCTTACCATTAGGGGGAAAGAAAAATCAAAGATTCAAGGGCAAACAAATTAGATATGTTCAGATTTCTTACTACCTTTATGATAGCACCCAGAAACAGCACTTAAAATCCATGCTGGAGGAGATTACAGACCATGTCACATTTCCTACAGAAGCAATAGCCCAGCCCTAGGTGGGATGCATTGGGAAGTCTGCCAACGGGCCAAGAGCCATCCTTTGAGAACCTCTGTTCTAGAATCAAACAAATCCTAGAACACTGGACTCCAAGACAATCCTCTTCTCTGACTGATACCACAAGACCCAGGTGCTTGTCCTGGTCCTTTGACCTCCCATACCAACACTGAGGGTGCCGCCATTTTGGTTGGGTGCCAAGGTCACAGCATGATTTCATCCTGGTATTTACCAGCTGATGGTTAGTGTGGCCATATTAGCCCATGCTGTCCACTGGCCAGCCAAGCCACTTTGGGATTCCCTTGACAATCCTGTAATTTCTGACTAGATCATCCCATAAGCCAGAGAGGCAAAATTCACTGACTAGAGCTGATTTAAGTGTCCAACTTGACTCACAAAAGAGAATGAAAGAGGACAGATAAGTGGCTGCTCATGTATACTCTGCAAAGCTTCAAAGAAAGTCATGTCATAGGTGTCACCAGCCTGTGCAAGCACTGTAACTTAAGGGACGCTAACTCTCATCTCGATTACTTGCAGGCACCCCCCGGGGATGAAAGAGACAGAAGAGAGGGGACCTAGGCTTTAGGGGAACAGAGGAATGAAGGTCTAGGGATGTTTTCTTTCTGATGAAAGCAGACAGGGAATTCCTAACTACTTGGCTTCTCTAAATTGGCCGTTTGCCTTTCTGAAATAAACATTCTGGGCTAAACTTCAGAAAGAATACCGGCCACGTCAGGGTGGGAAGGCCTGAAGCCATTTTGTGGATGGCTAATGCTTCCCTGTCCAAGGGCTGGCACAGCTGGGACCTCGTTGAAAGTAGCCAGCAGTTAGGCCACGTGAACACAGGTATCTCAACTCTTGGGAGAGAAACAGGGATGCTTGAGGTAGTACCTGATGAGGCTAAATTAGAATATTTTGCAGTAAAGAAATTGGAGCTGGGCGCAGTGGTGTATGCCTGTAATCCTAGCGGCTCAGGAGGCTGAGGCAGGAGGATGGCGAGTTCCAAGCCAGCCTCAGCAAAAGCAAGGCCCTCAGCAACTCAGTGAGACCCTGTCTCTAAATAAAATACCAAATAAGGCTGGGGCAGTGGCTCATGGTCGAGGGCCCTCAAGTTCACTCCCCCCAAAAAAATTGGAAAGAAAATATGACTAATTTATTTATTTTGTTTCCTTGAAACAGCATGCCTTAGAGAAGTCATGTATTGGAAGGCAAAGAAAATTCCAATATGTCACCCCCTTGAGTATCACGGTGGTGGAGGTGGATGGAGGGGTAAACAGATATTAACGAAGAGCTTTCTATGAGCTCCAGCTACCAGATGCCAAAATGCTTCTAATGATGAATACTTAACCAGGTGGCCAAGCCCCAAACTGTGCCTTAAGTTTGCCCCTGCTCAATATCTACGATAGGATGTGTTAATGCTCTCCAATTCTGTCTTGTCAAGGAACTCTTTACCTCAACTTTTTGTTTTTTAAACCTCATCCTTTACCTCAACTCTTACCAAAAAAGTTGCTAAATCTTCTCTCTCTCCTTCACTGATTCTTTTCTTTAATACACCTTTCCTTCCTTCATTTTTTTCTTTCTTTGCAACCTAGGGATTAAACCAGGACTTTGCACAGGCTAGGCAAGTGCCAAACTGCATTTCTTTAACTTCCTTATCTTAAGCCTTGAAATCTTTGAAGATTTATTTTTCTTAATCCTTTTAAAAAGGATCCCTTAAAAAAAATTCTTCCTGGGGCTAGGGAGGTGGCTCACTGGTAAAGCACTTGTCTAGCATGTGTGAGGCACTGGGGTCGATCCTCGACATCACATATAAATACATAAAGGTCCATCGGCAACAAAGAAAATATTTTTAAAAAATTCTTTTCTTGGGCTGGGGATGTGGCTCAAGCGGTAGAGCGCTCGCCTGGCATGCTTGCTGCCGGGGTTCGATCCTCAGCACCACATACAAACAAAGATGTTGTGTCCGCAGAGAACTAAGAAACAAATATTAAAAAATTCTCTCTCTCTTAAAAAAAAAATTCTTTTCTCTCAACCTTGCAGAAGCAAATATTGCACTGTAATCTTATTTATTCATTTATTTTCTAAGTAAAACAAGGATGGCTTCACCATTAGGAAGAAAACTTGTTTTTCTTGTTTCATTATCTCCCTATGGCTGGAAGATCCTGTTTGGAAGCCAAATTGCCAGGCCTTCCTTTCTCATCAGAGAGAAATGAAAATGACAACAACTCTCAAAGTGCAAAGGACCTCCAATGGCAGAAAGGACAAAGGAATGGGCGCCACACCACCTAATTTCATTGGGAAGGTAAAGAACTCTCCTGTCCCCATTTTCAGCTACAGAACCTGCCTCATTCATCCCTGGAATAGCCATGCTAGATGTCTTGGGACACTATCTGGTAACCCGGATGACTTATTGAAGGATGGTCACAGGACCCAAGGCCAGCCAACTAGTTGGTTGGCCACCATCTTCTTAAATGCTTCACATAGACCCAAAGAGTTAGTAGCGGCTAAACCTTGAGTTTACAGGTCAACTGACACTAGGGCAATCACAGTGGTCCATGGAATCAAAAGAGAACAAGCTGGGCCAGGCATGGTGGTGCATGCCTATCATCCCAGCAGCTCAGGAGGCTGAGACAGGAGGATCGAGAGTTCAAAGCCAGCCTCAGCAACTTAGTGAGGACCTGAGCAACTCAGCGAGACCCTGTCTCCAAGAAAATACAAAATAGGGCTGGGGTTGTGGCTCAGTGGTCAAGCGGCCCTGAGTTCAATCCCTGGTACCCGCCCCCCTCCACAAAAAAAAAAAAAAAAAAAAAGAGAGAGAGAACAAACTCAGAAACAGGGACCTGAATTTTGCAAAAGTAAAGAATGAATCACAAAACTGCATTGGAAACTCCAAGGTTTAAGAGGCCCCATGAACTAGGCCTGTAATTCCCAGTGGACCCTAGCAACTTAGCAAGACCCTGTCTCATACAAAAAATAAAAAGGGCTGGGGATGTGGCTCAGTGGTTAAGTGCCCCTTGGGTTCAATCCCTGGTACCAAAAAAAAAAAAAAAAAAAAAGAGAGAGAGAGAGAGACACACACACACACACCTTGTGGTCCTTGTAAGACAGAGTTTTACCTTTTGATTATGGTCTTGCTCAGGATGAGACTCAATTGGCTTCATCTCAGAATGGCTTTCCTAGTGTTTCATTAACTCTTTCTTATTTGAGTTACTTTAAGTTATAGTTTCTCCAAAAAAAAAAAGGCCCAAACAGAATCCTCCCCAACCCTCTGTCTCCCATTACATCTTCCCTGCCCTCTGTCCTGGCTAGGAGAATCTTTAGACCGTCCCCAATACCAGCCAGGCTGCAAGGGATCTTGCTGCCTGTGTCTGTCGCTGCATGACTGGTATTATTGCAGAATTCCAGAATTTCCCTCTCCTCTCCACAATGTCCCTATTCTTATCTGCAAAGTTGACAGGGTGAGGATGAGGGACTCATTTCTATGGAGGGCACTGATAAGAACTTTCCATTTTTAGACAGTCCTGGTTACTGAAAGTCCAACTCACTTTTTTCCAAATCCCACCCATTGTTCTTAGCTCTGTTTTCCAGAATTATGCACAAGAAATCCCACTCTTTTTCTATCTTGGTGCATGCTGAATTTTTAACAACATGTGCTTTCCAAGAATTCTCACCTTCTATCTATTAATCCTGATGAGGTAAGTTAAAGGCCCCTCTCTCTGCCTGTGGCTCCCATTCTCCAGGCCATGTCCCAACCTCATTTCTATTTCATCCATTTTCACCTGCAGTTGGCGACTCAGCCTAATCCTCCCTTCCTGTGAGATGTGTGCTAATCATACTCAGAGGGAGGCAGGACAGGACAGAGGTCAGAAACGTTGGGGGTTCTGGAATCCAACAAAGCCAAGCCTGGCTTCTGGCTTTATCATTCATTAACTCTAACTCCTCGAGCATGTCACCTGACCTTTTCTGTACCTCCATGACCTTGTGTGCCACGTGAGTGGGGTCCATCTCTCAGTGCTGCTTTGCTACAGGCTAAGTTGAAATATGTAAAGTGCTTACTGACATCCATGGCATTCAGAAAGCACTTAGTCAAGGAAGTTTTATTCCATTTCTTTATGTAATTGGTATTTTCATCTCTCTGAGCTATGGGTAGGCTCAGTGGTCAGAGCTTGGGGAACAGATACCATGGCTGGGTTACCAGCTGTGTGACCCAAGGCATGTCTGCAAAGTCTCCTCTAAACAATGAGGTGCAAAGAGGATCCTCTGCATAAGGCTGTTGTTCATGAAGTTTAATTGGGTTAACATACGCAAAAAATTTAAAAGAGGCTCTGGAAAAACATTTCGTAGGCCAGGCGCGGTGGCCCACGCCTGTTTTCCCAGCCGCTGGGGAGGCTGAGGCAGGCGGATCATGAGTTCAAAGCCAGCCTCAGCAAAAGCAAGGCCCTAAGCAACTCAGTGAGACCCTGTCTCTAAATAAAACGCAAACTAGGGCTGGGGATGCAGCTCAGAGGTCGAATCCCTGAGTTCAATCCAAACCAGAGATCATCCTGGATGATGGTAACTGCATCTTGCAGATCTCAGGCCGGCCATCTTTCTTACCAAGCTCCCCTCATGGGCAGCCAAGAAACCATATTTTACATGTGACTTTCCTTGGTTTCAAAAACAAGTCTGACTGAAATAACGAAAAAAAATCCGTGAAAAGCAAAGAAACAAGAAAATAAAAAAGTCCTGACTGGTGACATGCAAGGATGTCGGGCGGACACCCACCTGGTGGTAGGAGATGGGGACGGGCTTCCGGAAGACGATCCACTCGACGATCTCGCTACAGGGCGGGGTGGTCAGGGAGCCCGTGTAGCGATAGTAACTGCCCAGGGACGCGGGCAGGAGGTCTCGCAGGACAAAGGGGTCCAGGAAGGTCTCCTTCTCTGTGGAAAACAGGCACGAGATGGTGAGAGCCGCCATGCCACAGAGGTGGCCACGCCCCCCCGCTGGTTGGCGCCACCCCCCCCACCCCCCTGAGAAGCTCTGGTTCCGGTGTCAGCCAGGGGCCTCAGACACCAAGGCAGCAAGTGTGTTGTGAGGACTTAAGGACCAGGCTACGCTTTGTAAAGAATAGATTCTGGGGGCTGGGGATGTGGCTCAAGCGGTAGCGCACTCGCCTGGCATGCGTGCGGCCCGGGTTCGATCCTCAGCACCACATACAAACAAAGATGTTGTGTCCGTGGAGAACTAAAAAATAAATGTTGAACCTCTCTCTCTCTCTCTCTCTCTTTTTCTCCCTCTCTCTCTCACTCTCTCTTAAAAAAAAAAAAAGAATAGATTCTGCTGGGTGCAGTGGCCCTACACCTGTAATCCCAGCAACTTGGGGAGGCTGAGGCAGGAGGATCAAGTTTGAGGCCAGCCTCAGCAACTTAGTAAGAGCCTGTGTCGAAATAAGAACTAAATAAATAGAGCTGGGGATGTAGCTCAGTGGAGAGTACCCCTGGGATCCATCCTCAGTACCAAGAAATAAATAAAAATAGATGATAGACTGAACAATGGGGAGCCACATTAGAGTCCCTCTCCCAGCCCTGGAAACAGAGAAAATACTATGCTATTTCCTGCAGAGATGAAATGGGCTGGGATTTGTTTAACCCACTCCTTCTCAGTGGCATTTCACCACAGAACCCAACCTGGTCTCTGAACTGGTGCTCATGGAACACACACTGGGACACATAAGAGAATCACTGTGGAAAGAGAAGCAGAAGCCAAACACAACCCAGATTCCAGAGCTGGCCTCAGTTCATTACCACTGCACCTGAGGCTGCCCAAGTCAAGTGAGGCCTGACCAAGGCACAGCTCTGAAGTTACAAATACACCTTCACCTTAACAAAAGAAATGATATGTGTGTTTTTTTAAATTTATTTGTTCTTTTTAGATACACATGGCAGTAAAGTGCATTTTGACATATCTACATACATGGAGTCTAACTTCCCATTCTTGTGGTGGGACATGATGTGGAGTTTCCCTGGTCGTGTGTTCATATATGAACATAGGAAAGTTCTGTCCCATTCACTCCACTGTCTTTCCCATTCACATCCCCCTCCCTTCCCTTCATTCTCCTTTGTCTCATCCAATGAACTTCCATTTTTCCCTCCCCTCCCCTTATTGTGAGTCAGCATCCACAAATCAGAGAGAACATCTGGCCTTTGGGTTTTTAGGGATTGGCTTATTTCACACAGCATGATAATCTCCAGTTCCACCCATTTTCCGGCAAATGCCCTCAATTCATTCTTCGTTATGGTTGAGTACTATTCCCTTGTGTATATATACCAGATTTTCTTTATCCACTCATCCACTGAAGGGCACCTAGCTTGGTTCCATAGCTTAGCTATTGTGAATTGAGTTGGTAGCATCACTATAATATGCTGATTTTAAGTCCTTTGGGTCCGTGGCTCCAAACCAAAGGAGCAGAACAATCTGAGGTGTCTTCCCCCAGGGCCAGATCCAGAAGCCCTGGTGAGCCCTCCAGAAGCAGCAGACAACCTCTGCGGAAGGGGGGGGGGGCGCTTGCAGCAGAGCTCCCAGGACCACACCCCCCTCCAGGAGGCCACCAGGTTGAAGAGCATCAAAAGTTAAAGCGGAAACACCAGGCATATCAGCAGGGGAGACTCCCTTTCAAAGGGGAACATGGGTACAGCAGGATCAGACTTGCAACTAATGTTCCTTCACTGGGCAGGAAACAGGAAGTGAGACCCCTGTGTGAACGCAGGAGGGCTTCTCTGTCCTTGACCAATCCAAGGGCTCTAGAGGCAAGGTACAGGCTTCCACTCATTTAGAGTGCAATCAGGCCGGGCACCATGGCTTGTGCCTGTCATCCCAGTGGCTCAGGAGGCTGAGGCAGGAGGATTGTGAGTTCAAAGCCAGCCTCAGCAATTCAGCGAGGCCCTAAGCAACTCAGGGAGATCCTGTCTCTAATAATATATATATATAAGGGGTGGAGATGCAGCTCAGTGGTTAACCATCCCTGGGTTCCAATGCCTGGTTACTCCCACCACCCCCCTGACCAAAAAAAAAAAAAAAAGTTCAGTTGGATGAGTGACAGGATGGGAGACCCAGACTGGGGGACAGAGGAAGAGGGCCTGGCTTCAATGCTTCTTCACACCACCACCATTGTTGGTATGGATTTTAGAACTCCGTGATTCACAAAAAGGTTTGGGCTGCCCCAGGGAGCCCACACTTGGAAGTCCAGCACCTCTAAGAGCTCAGGGCACAGCCACTATGGCTGAGGCTGAGTTGGGGACCCAGGAACACTTTGAAAAGCACCAATTTAGTCAAATTCTTTTAACTTTGGAGCTGGGAATAAAAGACCAGGGGGAACTAACAGACCCAACGTCAGAAATTCAAGAATGCAGACTTGAATGGAATTCTTGCTTTACGGAAACCACTGAGGACCTGGAACACCTGGACCAGCGGCCCATGTCACCCAGAGCTGCACGTGGAGTCTAGCCACCACCCTGACCTCATTCCTATCCTAATTATGTATAATTATTCTTCCTCTTATCCGCCAAGATCTTGCCCTGTACTTCCTTGCTTGCTTTGTGAGTATGTATTTTTTAACAACTGCATAACTAGTGCACACACACTGTGTCTGCTATATTCCCCATCGGCCTCAGCAGGCCTGGCGGGGGTTTTCTTTGCTAAATCTCTAGCAAGAGTTTTGGAACCAACTGATATTTAACAGCTGTGTGACTTTAGGCAAAGGCCTTAACATCTCTGAGCTTCTTCTTCGATCTGTAAAAAATGGCAATGATGAGAACATGTATCCCTTAGGGTGGCTGTGCCAATTAAGGAGCTAATTGATGTAAGGGGCTTAACACAGTGCCTGGCTCGCTGTAAGCCCTGATTTGTGAAGGCAAGCGTGCGCCTGAGAACAAGCCCAGATGAATCACAAGCTGGCTCACTCTGTTTTAAACCAGGGATTAGCAAACATTTTCTGTAAAGTATCACATAGTAAATATTTTAGGCTTTGCAGGCAAGAGGCAAAAATCAAAGACATTTTGTAGGTACTTATATAACTAACCCACTTCTATAATATTAACAATATTCAAAACGCTAATAACAACAGAGGGCAATCTTCAAAATACATGTCCCCTTAAGAAGAAGAATAGAATTCTTTTGGGGGAAATAGCATTTCACTTAACTAGGGCACAAATGTAAAAACTATTCTTTTCCAGCGGCTCAGGAGGCTGAGACTTGGAGGATCGAGAGTTCAAAGCCAGCCTCAGCAACAGCGAGGCGCTAAGCAACTCAGCGAGATCCTGTCTCTGAATAAAATACAAAATAGGGCTGGGGCTGGGGCTCAGTAGTTAAGCACCCCCGAGTTCATTCTTTGGTACCAAAAACAAAACAAAACAAAAAAAATTATTCTTAGCTCAGAGCCATATAAAAATAAGCTGTGGAATGGATCTGGGCTTCAGGCCCATACCTACTTCGACCTGAGTGTAGTAGGAAGGAGTGTCACATGTTCAAAGGTCACCTTGATAAGCCACAGCCAGTCTTGGGGGCAAGGGAAGGAGTGCCACATGTCTAGGCTCTGTGGTCATTAAATGATCATGTGTTTTGAGAACAATATACTAAGATTACAGAATTAACTCTTGAGGTGTTTCTGCTCCTTGGTTTTTCTGAGTGCAAGCAGGACATCGGTGTGTAGTGGTGATCTCTCTGAAAATTCCAAGTCCTGCTCAGCCTTCTGGGGTGCACAGAGGGCCTCACTCTACTTTAGGGGCAGCTTCTGAAATGGGAGCCCTGAATTCCCAGTACTGCCCATGAAGTCTACTCAACTACCTGGACCCAAGACGGAGACCTCTGAGGACAGGCCCAGGGAAGGAGGAGGAACAACCTTTCAATGCTTAAGGAAGATCATCGTCATAAATGTAGGCATTACAAAACAGAAATGCTAGAGCCAAGCCCCGTGGATCCAAATCCTGACCAGTCCACTTAAAGGTCTGACCTACAGGGCTGGGGTGGCTCAGTGGTAGAGCATTTGCCGAGCATGTGTGAGGCACTGGGTTCGATCCTCAGCATCACATAAAAATGAATGAATGAATGAATGAATGAATAAAAGTTATTGTGTCTATCTACAACTAAAATACTTTTTTTTTTAAAACAATGTGTCTGACCTACAATAAGTTATCAAACTTCTCTGTAACTTTTTTCTTCACCTGTCAAATGGGATGGCAATACTCACCTCCTAGGGAAGTTCTATTAAATAAGTTAGGAGACATTAGGAGAGTACCTGGCAGAGAGTACATGTACAGATGTGCTTATTAAATAAATCCTGTTATGCTGGGTGTGGTGGTGCACACCCATAATCCCAGCAACTCGGGAGCCTGAGGCAGGAGGATTCCAAGTTCAAGGTCAGCATCAGCAACTCAGAGGGAGACCCTGTCTCTAAATAAAATATATAAAAAAGCTGGGGTTGGGGCTCAGTGGTACAGAGCTGGATTCAACCCCCAGCACCCAGGTGAGTAAATAAGTAAATAATTCCCATTACAAAAGGCCAGTGGGTCTCCATATCCATCCAGATGAGAGCATTCCTCCCCCAATCCTAATTAGCAATTCGAATTCCAAACATGCCTATTCCAGCCACTTACCAGTTGAGAAAAATATCTGAAACACTCTACTTATACCACCATTCATGCATTATGCCATAATTAGCAGGTACTGTGCATTCCTAGATAAAAGAATTGAAAAGGAGTGAATCTCATCTTCCACACGTTCGAGGATCCTGGGTGCTGTATGCAGACAATATTATATTTTAATAATTAATTGTTCATCAAAGGAAAAGATGAGGAATGGGGACGCTAAATTCAAAGTTATTCAAATTATGAGGATGAATAATGCATGGCTTTTATATTAAATACACACTGTATGAAGTAGTCCGCGACTCACCCAACTCCTTCTTTCATTTTTAAGCATTTTGAACGACAATGTGAATAATCAGCCAGGGGACGTTTATTTGGCAAAGGAACACCTTATTTGAATGCAAACGGGGTCTATCTGAAGATGATTAAATTTTTCTTATCAATTAGGAAATTCCGTCCGAGGGCTTCAATGTCGTTGGTCAACCCTTCCACCCAGCTCGGCCCTGCTATCTCTGCAGTTTCCTTTCCACATTAAATTCTATCTGGCTGATTCTGTTCAATCTTCTTTCTGAGAGCAGTGCCAGGAGGCAATTTTTAATTAAAGAAAATTTGAAAGATTCAAACATGCGTAATTGGATTAAAAATGTGATCATTAAAACATTAGATGATAATCATTTGATTGATTGCATTTTTTTTTCCAGTGTGCTAATAACTTAATATTCTCAATGCTTTGGTTGCAATAGGCAAAGAGAAGGCTCTTTATAAAACGCGGTGCACAGTCTACATACAGAAGAACCTGCAGGGTCATGAAGAATGTGCAAAGACCCCCAATATGCACGCATACACGGTCATCAACGGAGTACCCTGGAAGGGATGTGGACAGAATATGGGCACTCCAAGTGGAGAAAATGAACATCACTCTCAATTTCGGGAAACAGCATTGGAGGCCAAGCTTCTGTTTTTAGCACAAGGATTGTTCAGTTTAATCAATGTCTCCTCCCTGGCCCCTGCTTTTTATGTGTGGATTTTTTTTTTTTTTTAAAGAAAAAGCAATTTATTTTTCTTTAAAGGCTTAAGATCATTCAGGCTCATCCACATCTCCTTTCTGATTCTTAGGTACAGCCAACTTGGCCTCTGGGTTCCATGAGTGTACTACCCCAGGGCCTTTGCACTGGCTCTTGTCTCTGCCTCTTCCATTCATGGCTGGGGTCAGGATTCATGCACCTTTGCTGCTGGCAACATCTTGGTATGTGAATGTCACTTTTCTTCTGGATTAAAACCTGGCTGCAGTGGGGAAGCAAGAGGCCTATAGCCACCTGGGAAAACAGGCAGAGAAAGGCCAGTGCACAGAGCTCGCTCCTCCTGGTGTGTGGCTGGGCAGCCACGAGCCAGAGGAAAGGAGAAGGAATAGTCTTGAACCCCCAATTGAACAGGTTCAAGGATGCTAATCACCAGCTGGGTAAGTATAATTGATAATTTGGCTAAAAACCGTGAAAAGGTCATGGAATGGTGGTGGGGGGGAAGACACGGGTTGGCAGCTCTGGGCTGAGTCTAGACCTGCCACGCACGCACTGTGTGACCTGGGGCAGTCCTGGGCTGACAGCTGGCGACAGGAGGGCAGGCCAGGCATAGACGGGAAGCAGGAAATACCGACAGCAGGGCCTGAGGACCAGAACCCGGGGTTTAGGATCGTGGCACTGGGGGAGGTTGGAAAACAGGAGATCGTAATTAAGATGGGGCAGGGGCCTCCCCAGGGGAGCCTGGGAGGAGAGAATTTATGATCTACATACAAGCAACAATGTCTGGTCTGTGTAATTGGTTGCTCATTATCAGAGCGTGTTTCCTAAGGAGCATGAGATGGGAGGGAAAATGGGGCTGTCCCGTGTTCAAGGAGCAGGCTTCTATAAGGTTCCATGGTACCAGGAACAGGTACCAGGCTTAGGTCACGACCAGGTGTCACGTGGGAAGTACCCCAAGAGTCACAGAGAAGTGGAGGATGTCAAAGGGACTAGGGAATAAATGGAGTCAGGAGAGACTGGGACTTTGGTGTCTTCAAAGGATACTGGTTCCAATTCGTTTTAGAAACAAAGGAAATGAGGTTACAGAGGGAAAGAGACTGCCCCAAAACCACACAGCGACCTGAGGAGGGATTCTGGGTCTCCAATGCCCAGCCCTGGGCTCTTTCTAGTGCTTCACTTTAGACCCCTGGGCTCTTGGTGGCTCATCTGCAGAAGATGTAAACATGATCAGCTCAGTGAAGACTTAAAACTTAAAAAAACAAAACAAACAAACAAACAAAAAACAGAAAATGAATCTTGACACTGCTCAACTTGAAGTCTTGCAGAGCCTTCTCAGTTCATTTAGGATGAAACTCCTCACCATGGCCCTGAGGTCCTGTCTACCTCTGTGCAGGGTCTCTCCCCGTCTCCCCCTGGCTGCCCACTTGCTCTCTCTGCCTGCAGGGCTCTCCCTCCCACCATCTCATGGGTGACATTTTAGCATCTGGGTCTCTGCTCACCACTGCCTGAACCTCTACCCGAGAAATGTCCCCTCTGCTGTCAATTACTTACGTCCACCTACTCCATTCATTTCCTTTGCTGCTTCCATTAACTTGTTTACTGTCTACTCCAACAGCCTAATTACTGCATGAAGGCCAAGGCCTCTGTGTATACCTAGTAGCTAAAATACTCTGTTCCTAGAACAAAGGAGGTACCAAACCGACATAAGAGAGGGGAAAAAATGCACATAGTAGCAGTTGGTGCATTTAAAATAACCCCGAATCCAAGATCCTCCATTTCTTCAGTATCTAAGTCAACACTAATCACAAGATGGTTCGCTATTTCAAAATTCATCGATAAAAGTTACGTGTTGCTCGTTAAACAATGACTTGACAGGAACTCAAAGATGCATCCCGATTTTAGAATTGTGAAGAGAAAGACTTGCAAGGACAGATGAGAATCATATTAATCAAAAGGATTAATGACCTAAGGTCTCATTGCCTTTATAAGTCTAGAAGAAGTGGGGTCCAGAGCTTGTCCTATGTGACTGTGGTGAAAGATGCTCCCAGGAGCAGGCAGACGCATTGACTCTCATCTGTTGATAAAGACTAGGTTTTCCAAGACGGGTGTGGTGGTGCACATCTGTAAACCCAGCAACTCAGGAGGCTGAGGCAGGAGGACTGAGAGTTCAAAACCAGCCTCAGCAATTTAGCAAGGCCCTAAGCAACTCAGTGAGACCCTGTCTCTAAATAAAATACAAAAATAGGCTGGGCATGTGGCTCAGTAGTAGAGTGCTTCTGAGTTCAATCCCTGGTACATGCCCCCATACCACACACCAAAAAAAAAAAAAAAAAGACTGGATTCTCCAGCCTCAGTTTACCCTTCACTGGCCTGGACCCCAAGACTCTATCCCACACAGTGGAATACACAGCAGTTTTCCTTTGCCCAGTTTATACTTCTGGTGCAGGAACTAAGTGCCAGGCCCTGCCCTGGCCTTTCTCTACCTGAGGTCTCATAACTTAGGGAACAGGTCGTAATCTTCGCAGGGGGTGCTGAGAACTCCCTCAAGGTCACGGCTGAACAGACCCAGGCTTAATTTGTAGTCTGTGGAAGTGGTTAATAGCGGTCTCTTACCAGGCCGGGGTTCTATTACATATAGCAGGAGCACATCTCCTGACTGACACCCAGCACAGTGCTTTATAGAGCAGGTCCTTTATAAGAGCTGAAAGAAATGAATCAAACCAAAGCGCTAAGAAACTCTTAAGTCAAAAGCAGGCAAACTATGGCTTGTGGGCCAGATTTGGCCTCATGCCCATTTTTGTAAATTAAGTTTTACTGGAACATAGCCATGCCTGTTTATGTATCGTCTGGCTGCTTTGGGACTAGAGTTGTTGGGAAAAAAAGAGAAATATACAGCTGGCAAAGTCTAAAATATTTGCTATCAGTCCCCTTTCAGAGAAAATTTGTTGATCCCTGCTTCTATACAAAGACCAGGCAACAACCAGAAATACCATTTGAAGTCAGACACAGTAGTGCAGGCCTGTAAGTCCCCTGGCTTGGGAGGCTGAAGCAGGAGGATTGTGAGTTCAAAGCCAGCCTCAGCAACTTAGTAAGGCCCTAAGCAACTCAGGGAGACCCTGTCTCTAAATAAAATACAAAATAGGGCTGGGGATGGGGCTCAGTGGTTAAGTGCCCCTCAGTTCAATTTCTAGTATCAAAATAATAATAATAATAATAATGATAATAATAATAATAATAATAATAATAATAATAATAATAATAATAATAATATAAAGAAGAAAGGAATGTCATTTGAGCATCCATAGGGCAAACTATATGTGGAGGGAGAGGCCTAGAACTTGCTTTTGCTTCTAAGGAAGTCTCCACCGGTGTGCAGTGAATTGAAACACTATTCGCACCTTCTCCACAGCTACAGTCTGGAGAAAATTTCCAGAGGCACAAATAACTAGTGTGGTTATGGGGTCTAGGCAAGGGTCTTGGGGAGAGCAAGCCCTCCTGACAAATCAAATCTTTGGCCAGTGCGATGGTGCACACCCATAATTCCAGCCACTCGGGAGGCTAAGGCCCTAAGCAACTCAGCAAGATCCTGTCTCTAAACAAAATATAAAAAGGGCTGGGATGTGGCTCAGTGGTTAAGCCCCCTGGGTTCAAACCCTGGTACCAAAAAAAAAAAAAATCAGATAGCCAAATTCAAGTGCCCAGAAGTACAGTCCAAGTCATGACGTAATCCACTGTGCTAATTTCAATGACATCGAGCTTCCCCGACTTTATTAATGGTTTCCATTGACCAAGTGTGGCATTTTCATATGAGTTGGTGTGTGAATAAAATATAGGTTGGCATCAATATTTCCAAGGAGAAAGCACATGAAGGTCACCGTCTTGTCAACAACTAAGGAAATGAATGTGACATTTAAATGACATGAAGTCCTACATGGACACAACCCCACTATCCCCACGGAGCAGTTCCAGGGTCTTCCCCACTCTCCCTGACCAGGTTCTGGTGACCACCCCAGACATGATGCGTGCATTCTTTCAGTTCACTTTTGACACCAGTCAATGAGTTAATTCACAAAGGAGACCTAAGATGCACAAGAATTAAGTGATTTTGACAATAACCTGGAAGCCAGTTGATGCTGGCGCAGCAGAGGAGAAAGAAAATAATACATCTCAAAGTCCTAAAAAAAAAAAAAAAGAAGAAGAAGAAGAACTGGATCCAAATCGTGGCTACATCGCAAGAGCTGAGGGAAGTGAGCTCATCTCACTGAAATCTCAGTTCACCCATCGACACAACAGGACTGAGAATGCTTATCTCACTGTGTGCTGCTGGGATGGACAGGCCTGTTTACAGGGCACATGAGGGGCTGCTTTTTCCTTTCACCCACTTTCTTGTTTTGTTTGCTCTTTCCCTGGATAGCAAAAGAAGAGAAATCCCCAGGATAAGCCGTTAAGGTTGCACTATTATTACAGCGGGCAAAACACACAGAGGTTAAGCGGTTTGTGCGGACTGTACCATTAGTTCAGATCAGGAATGATATTGAAAGCCAGAACCTATGTTCTGGGCCACTGGACAGTGCCTCTCTTATACCAAGGTGACATAAAGAGAGCATAAAATCAAGGAAAGAAACCATCTCTGTATCCCCAAGTACTTAGCAAGGATCTTTGCAGTAGACTCCTGGAGATGTATTTTTAAATCCTTTGTGCTTCACATTTTGTTAAAGCAAACAGGAGAAGGCATCTTCCTGGCCTCCCCTAATCATGTTCAAATAATAAACTATTAACAAAGAACGCTGGATGGGTGAGAACCGGCCCCAGATTCAAATCAAACTTAAAAGGAATCACTTCTGAAGTCTTTTTATGTCTTGGCGTTACTGTGAACAATGCTATAAGTGATAATAGAAGTTGCACAGCATCCTATTTCCTGGCCTTGGCTAACGAAAGAACTGGAAATAGCTCACAAGTATGGTCATGATTCTGATACACCAAAATCCAGGAAACTGTGGAAATGGCTTAAGTCTGCCTGTTTCTAGAAGATTTTGAGATCAAAAGTGTTCCGATAAGTATCAGTCCTTCCTGGATCCGTTTGAAAGGGTATGAGCCAAGGCATTGGAGCCCAGGTACTGCCTATTTACAGAACACTTCAGGAAAGTTCCATGTAATTAATGCTGCACACATAAACTTCAAACAGGAAATTTTGTTGTGTGTTATTGCATTTGAAATTACCAGTCTTCTGTAGATGGCTTAGTAT